>NC_050452.1:92228682-92828682 GCF_903995425.1 Onychomys torridus | reverse complement strand
AGCTGATAGCTTACATTTGATCTAAAAGCATGAGGCTGAGATAGAGGTAAGTGGGAGTACATGGTTTTAGTTTTGTTTGTTTTCTTTCTTTATTTCTTCATTCCTTCCTTTTGTTCTCCCTTTCTTTCTTCCTTTCTTTTTCTTTTGGTTTTTAACCTCAAAACCCACCTACAGTGACACACTTCCTAAAGCTAGGCCACATCTCCTAAACATGCCTCAAAGAGTTCTTCCAGCTGAAAACCGATCGTTGAATCATATGAACCTATGGGGGCCATCTTCATTTCAAACCACCAAATGTGCTATCAGTCTTCTTCAAACAGATTAAACAAAAATTAAAAAACAAAATTTTTGCCTTAGTGTTCTAAAGTTCAATGTATTAGCTGCTATTATATTTTAAAAATATGGATTATCTGAACTTGTAAGCATACCAGCCTTTTGTTATTGAAAAAAGACTTGTCTTAGTATACAAACTGCATTCTAGAGAAGCACATAATTGAATTCAGAAATGGTGGAGAAACAAAACCAGGAAATAGGAAAAAAAAAAAACTCTTAATGTTTTAAGTAAGTCTATGAAGCTATGATGGGTGACTTTCATTGGCTAGATGTGACCTGGGATCTTCCACTTTGAGCACACTTAAAGTGAACACACACACACACACACACACACACACACACACACACATACACACACATACACACACACACACACACACACATACACACACATACACACACACACACACACACATACACACACACACACACACACACACACACACACACACCATGCATAACTTTATTACTATTTTGTGTTTTTTCTTCACATTTCATATGTGGAAATATTGACCTTCAAATCACAGTATCCAGAGTTAGCAGCCATGATAGATAAGTATAGACTCTTAAGGGAGCTTGTTAGATTTTCTATCATTGGACAAACCAATGAAGAAATGGTGCTATCTATGAGCCAAAAAAGAGTTCCTGGCAAGACACTGAATCTTCAGACTCTTATACCTAGACTTGTGTTTGTCTGTGCATCTCTCTCTCTCTCTCTCTCTCTCTCTCTCTCTCTCTCTCTCCCTCTCTCTTTGTGTGTGTGTGTGTGTGTGTGTGTGTGTGTGTGTGTGTGTGTGTTTTAAAATTGATGACTGAGGCTGCAGAGATGGCATAGTGGTTAAAATAACTTGCTGATTAAGCAGATCTGTGTTTGAGTCCTGTTAACCACTTGGCTGCTCATGGCCATCTGTAACTCCAGTTCCAGTTCCAACAAACTCTTCTGATTTTTTGCCTGCAAAAGAAACACACATGATATTGAAACATAGATGGAGGTATACACCCTATGAGCATAAAAATACATAAATATTTATAAAATAAAATATTAACAATTACACCTAGGCCATTGTAATTTTTTAGCAGCATTTAAACCTGACTAAGACAAGTATTGATATTCTGTCTCAGTGGTTCATATGACATAACCAATGATATGGAAGAATTCACAAAGCTACTTAAAGCCTATAGTTTCATTCATGACTTGTGGGAGGCCTATTCATTTCTGTATGGGAGAGAAATACATAGAAACACAGGATAGCCTCAGGAGGGCCTGGATCAATATCAGCCCCTTCTATCTCATCAAAATAGCTTTTTATAGTAATGTCAAGGGGAGGAGCAAAAGACCTCCCCCAGCACAGTTAAGTACAGACCTTTCCAATGACCTAGCAACCATGCACATGGTCAAGCCATCCTCTAATGCAGCCCTGCTAGGTAAGACAAGCTCACATTTCATTAGGAAACCACTGTTGGCCTCCATAACTCCCACCTATTGATATAATAAAGGGCCCCCCAGACCCCTCAGATAGACTGGGCTTGTCTACTCATAGGTGGATACTAGATGTAAAACAAATGATGACTAGACTTCTACTCACAACTGCAGGGAGGCCACCTAGTAAAGAGGACCCTAAGAAAGACATTGCCCAACAACAGAGAAGTGGATAAGATCTACATGAGCAACCTGGACATGAGGATGGGTAATGAAGGGCAAGGGTCAAGGGAAAGAGAGCTTAGGGGAATGGGAGATCCCAGCTGGATCAAGAACAGAGAGGGAGAACAAGGAAAGAGAGACCATGATAAATGAAGACCCCATGGGATTAGGAAGAAGCAAAGTGTTAGAGAGGTCCCCAGAAATCCATAATGATACCTCCACTGTAGACTACTGGCAATGGTCAAGAGAAAACCCGAATGGACCTAGTCTGTTGATCAGATGGCAAAACACCCTAACTGTCATGGTAGACCTCTCATCCAATGACTGATGGAAGAGGATGCAGAGATCCATGGCCAGGCCCCAGGTGGAGCTCCCAGAGTCCAATTGGCGAGAAAGAGGAGGGATTGTTTGAGCAAGAACTGTTGATACCATGATTGGAAAAAGCACAGGGACAAATAGCCAAACTAGTGGAAACACATGAACTATGAACCAAATGCTGAGGAACCCCCAACTGGATCAGGCCCTCTGGATAAGTGAGCTTGAACTGTTTGAGAGGCCCCAGGCAGTGGGACCAAGTCCTGTCCTTCATGCATGAGCTGGCTTTTTCAGGCCTGGGGCCTATGCAGGGACACTTTGTTCAGCCTTGGTGACGGAGGAGGGGAATGGACCTGCCTCTACTGAATTTACCAGGCTGAGCTGAATCTCCCGGGAAATCCTTACCCTGGAGGAGATAGGAATGTGGGGTGGGTTGGAGGGAGGGCAGGGAGTGGGTGGAAGGGGAGAGGACAGGGGAACCCACGGCTGATATGTAAAATTAAATTATAAAATAAGAAAATAGAGATGAAGAGCAAGCCAGTAGTAAGCACTACTCCTCCATGGCCTTTGCATTAGTTTCTAGCTTAAGTTTTTGCCCTGACTTCCCTGGATAATGGACTAGAAGCTGTAAGATGATATAAACCTTTTGTCTCAAAAAAAAAAAAAAAAAAAAAAGAAAGAAAGAAAAAAAGAAAAAAAAACCTACCTCCTTACAGATGTTCCTCACAAAGGCAAGACTTTCTACATGGTTATATTCATTAAGAAATTGAGTACAATAAAATAAGAATTAAAATTTCATTAATTTAAAAATTAGAGTTATTAACTTTTTCATTATCAATTCACAAAGAACCTAGGATGCTAATTATTAATGTCAATAAAAATTTCAAGAGACTACTTTGAATCCCAGGAGAAATCACTCATTTAAAACACTTCAAAGTATCTGCTCAAGTAAACAAAATCCCATGCTAATTATAAAGATATTTCTAGCTGCTTAAGTAGCTCATATGTACATGTGTTCCTACCACAGCAGTAGAATTTCTGAACAAACTAACTCAATTGTGGGAGGCCTACCCATTTGTAGGAGGCCTACCTCTTTCTAAACAGAAACAGAGGAGGAGTGGAAACTTTTAGGAAGAAGACAGAAAACGTCCCCTAATTATGGCTATGACACCTTTGCTTAAGTTTTCTAGGGGCCATTGAAACTACAAAATTACATTTTAAACTATCATAAAAAGTGTTCAAATACAACAAAAGGTAAAGGGTAATAAAAACACTTGTAGTATGAACATCACTATGCACATTTTACAAACTTACATTCAACATTTACACTTTTTACAAACTTCCATTCAACATATTTATAAGTAGCAGGAATACCATTGTTCGTATTTACACTTTTCACAAACATATTCAAAAGCAACCTCTATAAGACCATTTTACAAACTTTAGCAAACATCTAGAAAAACAATCTCTTAACAGAACTATTTACATTATCGCTATACGTATTTACACTTTTTACAAAATTACAGTGACTACTTTATAAACCTTAGCAAACATCTAGAAGAGATCTCTTAACTGAACTATTTACATTTTCTTCCAACAAGACAAAGATTTCACCAATCATGAGTAACTACCATACTGAGCTACTGTAAAGCTCTTAGAAAAAACTTCCTGTGCAACTCTTAGGTCTCAGGAGGAATATCATTGGAGCCGTAATTCCTCTGTTCCACACTCCTCACCAAACTAAGACAGCCAGCAAGCTTCTGAGGTTAAAATGCCCACCTTCTTAATTTTTTGAATTTGCATTTTAAGATTACCATGACCTCCTTTAATGATGCCAATGTTTCTCTCATGCATGTCAGGCACTAGCCAAGTTTTTTATTTGCCTGTAAGTTTTTTCAACACCCAAAGCAATTTTCTGGTGTTCAGACCAGTTTTCCTTGCTTTCTAAAAGGTTTCATCAACGTGGCTTGTTGACAAACACCATTAGCATTTTAATCGCCGCCTGATAGGTAGATTTTGTTCACCTGCTTCTCATTCCCTAGAGGTAAGCTAAGCTTTTTAGCCACAATTGGGAAAAAGCAGCATTTTTTAGCTGAAAAAGTAAATTTTTGGGGCAGTGCAGTACCAGCTGTATTTCCGTTGGGCATTTTGATGGTCTATCTGAGCTTCCATCTGGGCCTGCTTATACTACCATGCTGTTATGAACTACATTTCCCAAGCTGCCTTTCAGTTCCAGGAGAAAACTCAGCGGCACACAATGGAGGCACCCACTCCCGGTTCCATTTACTAGGTCTGTGTTCCTACTGAAATCAAAATCAGGCTTTTTTTTTTTTTTTGCCACAGGAAGTTTCTATTCTCCCTGAGCAGGCATTGACAGGTATACTTTCTCTACCTAACATTATCCCTGGAGGGGGCCACACCAACCTGCATGGGCTTACAGCCTGCTTGGCTCCCAAAACCTTACCAGGTCAGTGAAAGAAAATGAAAGTACTTGAAATAAAAGCTTTTTCAGAAAGATGTTTTTCCCAATAGATCCCCTTTGTCACTGCTTGTCCTTTTCCCCAAGATGGAGAGTCTCTGATGCTGCTGCCATGGCTCAGGATCTAAACTAAGAATATCATATTCTTCTACTGCAGCTGGGCCCAACCAAGTGTCCTGCAATAGCTGCACTTCCTGTGCACCTCTGTGAATGCTCTGTCCCTAGCTGTGTTTGTAATACTGGCCAGAAGGGGAGACAGGACTAGCAGTGAAAGTTTGCCAAATTCCAAGGGATTTTTCCCCCAGGGCAATTACAGGTGACTCCCCCATTCCAATTGATGTCCTTCCCAGGTGAATCTAATTTTGCCCTTACAGAAGGAAAAAGACTGAGAAAGAAAAACCTGAAAAGCTTTTAGTGTTGAGAGAGAAATTACTAGGTTTCCCCCAAGAATTCTGTTCACTAAACTCAGCTTTTGCCAAGTGGAAACTGACTCTGATGGTACGATGATACCATCCAGTGTTTTTATCCAGGGCACTAGAAAGGAGGTTTTTGTGTTGTCCTTGTCTGCCTCAGAGAAAACTCTTCCTTGCTGCTCAGGGCTTAAATCTAAGCGGTCTATAAGCCTAAAGCTTCTACAGGAATGTTTTTCTGACCATTTTCTTTCAAAGTATTTTTTTTTTATAACTCCAGTTCTTCCTCAAAAGTCTGCATTCAGAATCCCAAGAACATAGTTCCTCTATCTTTTTTGCTTTTCTAAGAGTTTTCCTACACTATTATCCTATAATTAACCCTATATTTTTCTAATTTTAATAGATAGAAATTAAGAGAGAGAGAGAGAAATAGAAACCTAGATACAGAGAGATATTCGCTGCAGCTTTACTTTGGCTTTTCTTTCAGCCACTTTACTTTCACACTTGAGGATACCCCTGCCTTAATTTTACTACAAAATCAGACATGCCCAACTGCTTCTTATGGGGTTCCCAACCCCACTTTCACTAATTCCCTGTCAGTTTTCATAGCACCATCTGTTGGAGGCCTACCCATTTCACTCCAAATTTTTCCCCAGGGTACTATTGAGGAGGGAAGAGTAAAAAAAAATATTTAGATAGAAAGATAGTGGGGACAGAAACAGATAGAAACACAGGATAGCCTTGGGAGGGCCTGGGTCAATATCCACTGGCCCCTTCTGTCTCTTCAAAATGGCTTTTATAGGAATGCCAATGGGAGGAGCAAAAGACCTCCCCTTAGCACAGCCAAGTGCAGACCCTTCCATCACCTAGTAACCATGTACATGGTCAAGCCATCTTCTGGGTAAAGCAAGCTCAGTTTTCACTAAGAAACCTTTTTGTGCCTTGACAATGGCTTCACACAAAGATAAATAACTAAATCAAAAGAGCAACAAGACACAGAAAGTATGGAGAAAAAAACTACATTTTTACATGTCTTCTTCTGCACTTCCCAACCTAAGAATGCATATCAAATGTGGTCATTTCTCTAGCAATAAAAAGACATAATATGTATATGCTTTTTTTCCAGTAAGAGACTTTTCTGCTTCCCTAAAATTCCAAGTGTTTAGAGGGAAAGAGATAAAAAGTGAAATTCTTCTGTGTATCCCATACCCAAATTCTAACTTTCCTTAGTTGAGATATCTATACTTAAAGATGCACCAAAATCCACACATAGTCTAGGATTGATCACCCCAATCCATCAGTGAATGTGTTGCTCAAGTTTCCAGGAGCCAGTTAAATGGTACTCTTATAAGTTTCTTTTCTCATAAAATGAATAGTGCTTTAGCTTTGATATTAACAGGTATATCTATCATTTGGCTATATGAGTTTAATGAATTGGGGGGGGGGGGCATGTCCATAAACTTCTTTAGAAAGGTTTGAAAATTCTTCATGAAGCAAAAAAAAAAAAAAAAAAATGGCATAAATACCCTCAAAGTTAGAAGGATAAAGACAATTAGTCAAAATATAAACAAGGGACATGAAAGTCAATATTTGGAATATTCACATTGTTACTGAAAACAAACTTAATTTTTATAACTGTGAGAACTAAAAATGTTGGGTAGATATTGTTTGATAGTCCAAAAAAATTGGAATGAGTTTTATCTAGAACATAGGCTGTCCAAATTAATAGTGTGTTGAATTTTTGTCATTCTGAATTACTTCTTCTTGCTGCTATAACAAGTTACCACAAAACTTCTATCATGAAAGAGAGCAAAACACAGCTGTTGTGCTAAGAAGTCTTCAAGTTATTCTATTGAATTACAGGTGTCTAATTGTCAAGAAAGAGGAGGGACTCTAAGAGCATAAATTGTTAAGCCCAAGATTGGAAAAAGCACAGGGACAAATAGCCAAACGAATGGAAACACATGAATTATGAACCAAAGGCTGTAGAGCAGGCCCTCTGGAGAGGTGAGACAGTTGAATAGCTTGATCTGTTTGGGAGGCACCCAGGCTGTGGAACCAGGACCTGTTCTTAGTGCATGAGCTGGCTGTTTGGAACCTTGGGCTTACACAGGGACACTTTGCTCAGTATGGAAGGAGGGGTCTGGAGCTGCCTGTACTGAATCCACCAGGTTTAAATGAATCCCCAGGGGAGTCTAGCTCCTAGAGGAGATGGGAATAGAGGGGAGGGGATGGAGGGCAGGGGAACCCATGGCTGATGTGTAAAATTAAAACACAAATATAATAATAATAATAATAATAATAATAATAATAATAAAGAAGAAGAAGAAGAAGAAGAAGAAGAAGAAGAAGAAGAAGAAGAAAAAGAAGAAGAATTACAGTAGATATGTTGGCAGAGCTACAGTTTTTTCTACTTTCAAGGACAGTAAAGGACAGTAATATTTATTGCAGGTCATTAAGAATTAGACCTGTTGCATCTTTATTTGGTGTAGGAATCAGGTTAATTGTAGCCTCATAGAAGGAGTTTGGTAATATTCCTTCTGCTTCTATTGTGTGGGACAATTTAAAGAGTATTGGTATTAAGTCTTCTTTGAAGATCTGGTAGAATTCTGCACTGAAACCATCTGGTCCTGGGTTTTTTTTTTTTTTTTTGGTTGGGAGACTTTTAATGACTGATTCTATTTCCTTAGGGGTTATTGGACTATGTAAATGGTTTATCTGGTCTTGATTTAACTTAGGTATGTGGTACCTACCCAGAAAATTATCCATTTCTTTTACATTTTCCAGTTGTGGGGAGTAGAGGTGTTTGAAGTATGACCTGATGATTCTCTGGATTTCCTCATTGTCTGTTGTTATGTCCCCCTTTTCATTTCTGATTTTGTTAATTTGGATGCTCTCTCTGTGTTTTTTGGTTAGTTTGGGTAAGGGCTTGTCTATCTTGTTGATCTTCTCCAAGAACCAACTCTTTAATTCATTAATCCTTTGTATTATTCTCTTTATTTCTATTTTATTGATTTCAGCTCTCAATTTGATAATTTCCTAGCATCTGTTCCTTCTGTGGGACTTTGCTTCTTCCTGTTCAAGAGCTTTCAGGTGTGCTGTCAAGTCACTAGCATGAGATTTCTCCAACTTCTATATGTGGGCATTTAATGCTATGAATTTCCCTCTTAGCACTGCTTTCATAGTGTCCCATAAGCTTGGGTATGTAGTGTATTCATTTTCATTGATCTCTAGGAAGTCTTTAATTTCTTTCTTTATTTCTTCCTTAACCCATTGGTGATTCACTTGAGCATTATTCAGTTTCCATGAGATTGTAGGATTTCTGTAATTTTTTTTGTTGTTGAAATCTAACTTGAAACCATGGTGGTCCAATAGAACACAGGAAGTTATTCCAATTATTTTGTATCTGTTGAGATTTGCTTTGTGGCCAACTATGTGGTTGATTTTAGAGAAGGTTCCATGAGGTGCTGAGAAGGTATATTCTTTTTTGTTCGGGTGGAATGTTCTGTAGATATTGATTAAGTCCATTTGAGTCATAACATCAGTTAAGTCTGTTATTTCTCTGCTAACTTTCAATTTGGCAGATCTGTCCAGAGGTGAAAGTGGGGTGTTGAAGTCTCCCATTATTAATGTGTGGGGTTTTATATGTGATTTAAGCTTTAGTAATGTTTCTTTTACATATGTGGGTGCCCTTGTGTTTGGGGCATAAATACTCAGAATTGAAACTTCATCTTGGTGGATCTTTCCTGCAATGAGTATGTAATGTCCTTCATCTTCTCTTTTGATTGATTTTAGTTTGGGTCTATTTTGCTGGATATTAAGATGGGTACACCAGCTTGCTTCTTAAGACCACTTGATTGGAAAGTCTTTTCCCAGTCTTTTATTCTTAGGAGGTGTCTATCTTTGAATTTGAGGTGTGTTTCTTGTATGAAGCAGAAAGATGGGTCCTGTTTTCATATCCATTCTGTTAGTCTGTGTCTTTTTATAGGTGAATTAAGTCCATTGATATTAAGGGATATTAATGATCAGTGATTGTTCATTCCTGTTATTATTTTTATTTTTTGGTGGTAGTGTGTGTGTACTTCTCTTCTTTGGGGTTTACTGCTATGGTGTTATCTATTGCCTGTGTTTTCGAGGGTGTATCTGACTTCCTTATGTTGGAATTTTCCTTCTAGTGCTTTCTGTAGGGCTAGGTTTGTGGATAAGTCCAGTAACTGATGGAAGTGGCTGCAGAGATCCTTGGCCAGGCCCCAGGTGGAGCTCCAGGAGTCCAGTTGTCGAGAAAGAGGAGGGACGGTAAGAGTGTGAATTGTTGAGACCAAGATTGGAAAAGCACAGGGACAAATAGCCAAACTAATGGAAACACATGAATTACGAACCAAAAGCTGTGGAGCACCCAACTGGATCAGGCGCTCTGGATAAATGAGACAACTGAATAGCTTGAAGTGTTTGGGAGACACCCAGGCAGTGGGACCTGGACCAACCCTTAGTGCATGAGCTGGCTGTTTGGAACCTTGGGTGTGGTGGGTATTGTGTTCCCTGAAATATTGTGTGTACCCCGAAATAAACATATCTGGGGTCAGAGAACAGACAGCCACTAGAACAAAGCCAAAAATGGCGGCTAGAAAATGGGTCAGAGCAAGCCATAACAGAAGTTGGGTGGTGGTAGCACATGCCTTTAATCCCAGCACTTGGGAGGCAGAGCCAGGTGGATCTGTGAGTTCAAGGCCACTTTAGAAACAGCTAAGCATGGTGATCCACGCCTTTAATCCCAGAAACCCAACCTCTAACCCCAGGGAGTGGGGGAAGAAAAAAAAAGGTATATAAGGCATGAGGGCCAGGAACTAAGGAGTTAAGCATTTAGTTAGTTAAGCATTTGGTTGGTTAAGCGTTCAGGCTTTGGAGCAGCAGAGTTCAGCTGAGAGCCATTGGAATGAGGACTCAGAAGCTTCCAGTGTGAGGAAACAGAATCACCTGAGGAACTAGCAAGGTGAGATAGCCGTGGCTTGTTCTGCTTCTCTGACCTTCCGGCATTCACCCCGATAACTGTCCTCAGGTTTGGTTTCATTAATAAGACCTTTTAAGTTTCCTGTTACACTTGGGCTTACACAGGGACACTTTGCTCAGCCTGGAGGCATGGAACTGGACCTGCCTTTTCTGAAACCACCAGGTTGAATTGAATCCCCAGGGGAGTCTTGGCCCTGGAGGAGATGGGAATGGAGGGGAGAGGCTGAGGGGAAGTTTGGGGCAGGTGCAGCAGGGGGAGGACAGGGGAACCCATGGCTGATATATAAAATTAAAACACAAATATAATAAATAAAAAAAGAGAGAAAAAAAGAGTTATAGCTGTTTGTAATTGATCAGGTTCATCGTTATCCATCATTCCCTTGATGATAATATGATTATATTCAAGTGTCTCCAGACAGGATTCTGTTGTTTCTGTTTATCTTAAATTCATCTGACCTATGGTAACAAGTGAAGGATGAAGGGATGTCAAATAAGAACAGTCTGACAATTCTGCAAAGTGTTTTCAAGCTCTTGCTATTTTCTCAAAAGAACTCATAGGGGACAATTTGAAGAATTAGAAGGAAGTTTGATTATAGATCACATTCAATTGAAATTTTCTTGCTTCTCTAGAGAGCCACCTGCCAGAATCTGGAAAAAACCTCTTGTAGACAAGATAGTATTTTTTCTTAGTTTAGTTTAGGCTGGGAAAGATGAGGAATGCCAGGAATTGGTTAAAATTAGTTCACCCCTTTTTCTCTCCTCACTCAGGATTTTCTGATATGTCATAGTACCAGACACATGATAGCTAATCATGTGGATATAAAGATGATAGCTAGCCTTTGTTCTCCTCACTCATGTTAGTTCTAGTTTAGGATGGTGTGGCAGATCCTGCATCTTAAATACTTAAGCAGGTCCATGATTTTGTACTGCAATACATTTCCATTATTGTATTGGTCTTGGGCACCATGCACCTTGCCTCTTTTTGTTCAGTTGTATTTTTCTAGCCACATTTACTATGATTCCAGTTTAGACTTATTCACTGATTCCCATTCTACTGTTCTGTTTTTATCTTCCCAAGCACTGCTGACATTACCATTATAGCCCTGACATTTATTTTAACCATAGCAAACTTTGATGAATTCTCCTAGAAAGAACAAATCACTAAGATTATACATTATCCCTTATCACTGAGAAAATATGGTGGCAGACTTCCTTTGTTTGGTGAGTGTTTAAAATGGTTATTGTATAAATAACCATCTTTATCCTGAATAACAGTAATCATGAATAAGACAGATTACTGTGTGAATGTGTGTCTCTAAGCACTTAATATATGTCAATCATTCCCCTAAAGTTATAAAGTTGACATTGTAAAAATGGTGGTTGCAGTTTGCTTGTTTTTAGATCTTGTCTTCCCAGTCTTCGTGAAGAATTTTGTGGAAAGGTAACAGAAGAAAACATAAATTATCCAGCATGTCTTTGGACGGTGAAGACAATGAACAAAACAGCAATAAGATATACAAAATCCAAAGTGAAAGACAATACCTAATTGGATGTAAAAATATCATTTAAAGTTAATACTCTTATCGATACAGGGAGTTATTATATCATGTAACTCAGATAACCTTTTTACTGAAAAAAATCATTTCCTTCTTTTTACATTTATGTAATAATTGTCTGAGTGATTTTACAGCATGTATATGTGCTTTTGTGTATCACATGTATACACAGCATCCACAGAGGTCAGAAAAGAGCATTACATATCCTGAAACTGGAGTTACAGATAATTATAGGTTGCCATGTCAGTGGTAGGAATCAATCCCATGTCCCATTAAGCAAACTCCAAAGCTCCCTCACAAAACCATTTTCAAATGTCTAACTTCTGGATGGAAATTTACTTATTTGTAGTCCTTACTTTCAAGGATGGTTTATCCTCTGTAATTTTTTTTTCACAGAAGTACTTAGGATTGAACCTACAGTCTCATGCTGATTACAGTCCCAACACTAAAACAAAGGGTTAGAACATGAATTAATAACCAAAGTTAAGCTAACAGTAATTATTTTGACTTAAGGAAAAATTCTCGAATTATGATTAGGATTTTAATTAATAAATTAATGGAAGATAACTAAAACCATGTATATTATAAGCAAGGACCCAGAGAGGTAGAAGGGAAGGGTGTGTAGGGTATAAAAGAGAATGAATTAAGAGTTTCACTGAAGGTTGTTTTCAAGGAAATGAAGCTATGGTAGGCAATGATTCAGTTATAAAATTGTCTGCAAACAGACAAATAGTAATTCCACAATCAAGGTTATAGCATATCTATTTTGCAAACTTTCACCCAGAAGTCTGTTCTAAAATAATGAAACTTTCAATTTTGAATATTTTATTTACATTTGGAAGTGACAAGGGAGGGGTCTAGAAGTGATTTTATAGGGGATAGTCTATAGAGATTAGTCTGATGTATACTATATTTCTCTTGAATATGTTTGTATTAATTTTACATGGAAATTTATTCCTTGAAGACATTTGTAAAGTCTTAGGAGAATTAGTGGATGATGAAAATTTTGCTTGATGGGCATTAATAAGGTATTTTTACTGAAAGGTTAACTATAATTGAAATAATTCTTTTAACTTAAATGTGATTGTGATTAACTATATACATAAATCAGAATATAGGGTTAATTTAAATAATTGGAATTATGAAAATATGGACTCAAGAGCAGTGGCCACAGAGTTTCTTGGGTGTATCATTTTTCCACACTGTATAATATCTTCACAGACATGTAGAGTAAATTGATAGAACATAGAGATTATCTTCCATGTTGCATGCATTTAGCATCCAGCATACTTCTGAGTTCTCTTTACAGAGCCACCATACATACCGTAAGTATTATTATGTTTGTATTTTATTCCTTTTTGTTTTCTATTTGTTTCAAAAACTTTGTAGTTCTGCAGAGACTGCTCTTAACAGGTCTAATTAGGTTTCTTTTGAAGATTTATATTTTTCTGGGCTCCTCCTGACTATCAAATAGTCTTTGAAGGAAGGAGTAAGGATTAAGAAATAATAGATACGAAAAATATAAAAGTAGATGTAAAAGAAAAAGACAGAGACACTGAATAGCTTTGGGAATGCTCTCAGTCAATACCAAAGTTGCCCAAATTTATTCCTCATGGGATTTTTATACAGCAGGAAGGGGAAAGTCAAAAGACCTCTCCCTCTCAGTGACACAATGGTTCAAGTTACAAAGTACAGACAAATATAAATATAAACACTTCTTCAATTCTCAAACCATCTAGTATCTGCTCCTTATGGCAAAACATCCTGTAATTTGACTTTGAAGTATAAGACACATGATTACCACACCTTGGGTCAAAACATCCTATTATGCAGCCTTGAGGGGCAAAATAAGCTCCGACTGTCTGACTTTGAGTCAAGATGGAATAAGGCCATAATATGGAGTCTTTGTGGGCCCCACAATATTTAATGTGCATGAATGTTTTATAGGCATATGTGCATCCTTGAGTGTATTCTGCCCCTTGGGGGTGGAAGACTGCATCAGATACTCCATTACTGCAACTACAAAGGCTGGATACAGGGAACTGACTGGGTCTAATGTGAGAGCTTCAATTGCTCTTGACTTCTAAGGCATTCTCAAGATAAGCAACAGAATTTAGATTATAAGTATTTCTTCAGTACAGATATTCTCTATTTTAAGAAACTATTCTAATTGAATGAACACACCATTTTAGTTATTCATATCAGCTAATGTAGGATATATACTATAAGTAGCATCACATTACAAATCTATGTCTGCCATTCCATATTAGATTGCATGCCTGCATCAAAGGCAAGAGAAAGTAAGACCATCTTTGAATTTTGTCACACATATGCATCTCTCTCTTTTGTCTGTAGATATATGTGTATGTATGTATACTATATCTCTCTATATTGATCCACTTACAGAGCAGTACATTTTTGTTGAGTCACAAAAGTCCTTGAGCCCACAGATAAGCAGTAGTGAAACCAAGAATACTAAACACCCAGGTTCCTCTCCTCAATGGAGGAAATAAAATACCTGCATCCCATCCAGAAAGCTGAGAGTAAAGGTTGCTAATGACATGGTGAACATTTTGCTGTATGTAGGCACAGAGCTCATCCTAGTACCCTAGAATGATTATCCCAGTCTTCCTTCCCTACACAGTTATTTTTAGCTCCCAGCTAATGGAACTCACTCTAAGGGGAAATGTCACACATACTGCTGACCTCTTTGTTACCCTAGTCTAAGACCACATTCGATACCAGGCCTTTTAGCTATCGAACCCATCCTCATGGTCACATGTACTTTATTAAAAAATTGCTAAATAGTCATACCTTAAGCTTTATTGTGCCTCTGGGATTTGAATTATTGTTGCCTACAAAGTCTTTTCTAAATTCTATTGTGTTCAAACATGCCTACAGTAAACCACCTCACATTAAGACTCTCTAGTGGTCTTTTCCAGGTTAATGGAATCAATCTGAACAGAGTTTTCAATCCCAGTTTGTATTCCTGTTTTATACTTGCAAAGACCCCCACATATTTAGGAGTATACACATATGCGTACCTGTGTTTATGACACACATAATGCACTATTTCTTGTTTCTCCTGGAATTAGTTCTGACAAGGTACTTAATCTAGCAGATATTACACAAAGGGGAGTATAAAATTAAGAATGTAACACTGATGTTAAGAACTTCAGACTGTTCAGGTCCATAAAACTAAATCACACAGGCATGGAATTGGGAAGCAAGTATTGCCTAAAAAGGGGGCATTGACCTTTTTCCTCAGTGCCTTGGCCTTTAGATACTGATTTCAGTGGTTAGGTTGTAATAATATCTGTCACAAATTATACTCCCTAGTGAAAAATAGCTTTCTGGGAGCACGAAGTATAAAATAATATCAGTATATGAAAACATTGGAATGTGAGTTAGATATTATTCTAGTTAATTTGATATAATCTAGAGTCATGGGAGAGAGTTTCAATTATGATATTTCTCAGATTCCATTTTCCTGTGGCCATGTCCATGACAGAATGCCTTCACTAATGATTGGTGTCAGAGGGCACAGCCCATTGTGAGTCTGAGCTGTATAATAAGACTAACTGGAAAGGATTCTTAGTGCCAGGCAGCAAACAGCATTGCTCCATGGTTCATGATTCCAGGCCCTTGCCTTGAGATACTGCAGTGACTTTCCTCAATGATAGATTGTGGCTTCTAAGTAGAAATCAAATAAACCCTATCTTCTTAGAAGTTGGTTTTTGTCTGAAAGTTTTATTTCATCAACCAGAAAAACTAGCTATGTCTAACTAGTTTCAATGATCTTCTGGAAAAAATGTGTCTCATACTAGATTAGTGATACAAAATAAATAAAAACCCTATAAAATTTTAGTATTTGGTTAATCAGAGCAGAAAAGAAAAAATCCTATTTTCACATTTCTGACTTTAAGGTTAAGAAATTCAGAGAAAATATGAACTTTGGAACTATAAAAAATATAGTCTTATATACTTGAAGGTTCAGGGTAGACAGATAATTACATGTCACACAGTAGACAAATCATGTAAAAAGAAAAAGTGATGTAGGTATTAGTGCAATTTCAACTGACTTAATAGAACAATCACCCTGTTGTTCCAGTATAGCCTTGGGATGTGCAGTTAGAAATTTTCCTAGCTATTGTCATAGTTTTGATGAAGAATACCCTTCACATACTGGTGTGTTTGGACAGTTGTTCTCCAACTGGTGATGCTATTTACGGAGACTGTGCGAACATCGAGAGGTAATATCCAGTCAGAGTCCAGTGTATCACTGTTGGGTAGACCTTGAGTTTTACAAACTAGCCCAACTCCTTTTCTTATCTTTTCTTCCCAAGGTGACTAGATATGTAAAAAGTCCCTATTGCCTCAATAAGAAGCTATCATTCTGCCGTGCTTTTCACATCATGATTTTCAAAACTTGAGCCAAAATTAACCTTCCTATATCAAAGTCCTTCTTGCCTGGTATTAGGTCACAATAATGAGACTAGTGTTCAATGAAGTGAATAAACAATGGAATTGATATTGTTCTAAAACTTGCTTTTGTAAAAATACAAAAAGATGCTACTGTGGATGTCCTTGAAGGCAAGATAGTCATTTCTGCAGTATTCATTACTAAGGGCAAGAACTTACTTCTTGCACTGCAAATGAACATCCCTAACAAAAAAAAAAAAAAAAAAAAAAAAAAAAAAAAAAAAAAAATCCAGTGTTTGTCTGCAAGATTCAGAAAAGCCTTCCAGCTGCTAGGTTCTGTGGAACTGGCTGAGTCTTTTTCTCTTCTCCTCACCAGAGACATTGCTGCTTACAAAATCCTACAATTAAGTGTCTATCTGACAATCTCTGTGTGTGTGTGTGTGTGTGTGTGTGTGTGTGTGTGTGTGTGTGTGTGTGTGTGTGTGTTTCTAGGAAACCAAATCTTGGTCACAGAGTACTAAGAATTAATCTGAAAAGAAAAATCAAAACAAGAAACTCTGTCACTCAGGAGCTTTGTACAAAATGATCTTAGTTTGCTCCTGAAGGTAGGGAGAGCTGGATGGAAATACCAATAGCAACCATCACTTGACATTTCTTCTAGTAGGTGTCTTCAACTGCTAAGCAAAACATGAAAGGAATCTGAAAATTAGTGATGAATTCACAGCCTGATAGCACTTGAAACTCAAACAAGTTAAGCTAGAATTTACAAAAATAGATAGATAGATAGATAGATAGATAGATAGATAGATAAATGAATGAAAATAAGGCTATTTATACATGGACGCTTTTTGTTTGCTTGCTTTGATTGGGCTAATGTAAGAGGTTGGGTCAAAACAATCCACTCCATTATTTCATTCCTGTAGAAAAATGTAGTCAGGAAATGTTCTTATCTATCTAGAGACTTACCCTAATTGCTTTGGTAAATAACAAGGACCAATAATTTTGGAGGATAGTTTTATATTGTTGCCATTTTATCCAATTTGTTTATTTCTAAAATAAGTACTATATTTTTAAAAATGTAATACTTGGAAAAATTATGGTTTAAATATAATTTTTAGATAGACATAAAGGGTAATTCTTTTTAAGATCTTTATTATTACTTATTATTATGTGTATATTATATTTATGTATGTGAATGAAGGTTCCTGCAGAGGGCAGAAGAGAACATCAGATCTTTTAGAGTTTTCATTACAGAAAATTGTTAGTTGCTACACTTACATGCAGGGAATTCAGTAGTACACAACTCGATCCTGTGAGGTATCCATGTCCCCAGAAAGTGCAAGTAGTAAGAGAAAGCTAAACTTACTATGAAGTGTGCAGCAAGTGCCCTTGAGCTCTTGAACACTCCTCCATCCATCTCCTAATTGTGTAATGCAATTACAGGTGTTTGCCTATATGTAGTTGGAGTTTTACTGCGTGGCCCAGTCAGGACAAATCTCTCTTACCCGCCAGTCCCATAGTCGCTCAGACCCAAACAAGAAAGCACACAGAAACTTACATTGTTTAGAAACTGTATGGCCGTGGCAGGCTGCTTGTTATCTACCTTTTCTATCTTAAATTAACCCATTTCTGTTAGTCTATACTTTGCCACATGGCTTGTGGCTTACCAGTGTCTTTACATGTTGCTTTCCATGGCAGCGGCTGGCGGTGTCTCTCTCCAGTCTTCTACTTCCCAGAATTCTCTACTCTCTTGTCCCGCCTATACTTCCTGCCTGGCCACTGGCCAAACAGAACTTTATTTACACAGAGCGATATCCACAGCACTTCCCCTTTTCTTTTTTTTTTTTTAAGGAAGGTTTTAACTTTTACATAGTACAATTACATATAACAAAACAATTATCAAGCAAGAATTACAGTTATAATATTAAAGAAGATATCCTATCTATGTTATATTTGTGAGTCTAAGGTTTTATGTCTAACTTATCTTTTATCATAATTGAGGAAATTATAACTATCTAGTCTTCAACCACATCAAAGACCTCAGAAGGATATAATATTACCTAAGAAATGGGAGAAGTATGCAAGCATTTTTTTGGAGTCTTGCAAGAGTAGACAGAGACAACTGGCAGCCTGGACAGTCAATGTTCCTTCATAAAGTTGGGGCATCTGTCTTTAGCCCACAGGGCTAGAGTCTCTCCATCACTTCTCTTAGTGTTCTGTAGAATGTCTGGCCATTTCCTCTGTGAAGCAGGAACCTGAAGGACCATTTTGTCAAGCAAAGTTTAGTGGTCACCTTTCTATGGGTCCTGCATGTCCAGTCAATCAAGCAGTCCAGGCAAGAACAGTTTCTTGCCCAAATGGCTATTTTTGCCAAGGTGAAGATAAGATATGAAGTGTCTTTAATGCCCATCCTCCTCTCTGAAGTAAATTGGTGCTGCCAGGAGCAGACATGTCTCACTGTCCAGAAAGTCTAAATTTTAAAAGTATTTTAAATGCCATATTTTATAGGTCTTTGAAGTATTTGAAGATTACCTATCTGTCTGAAATATCTCTATGTATACCTGGAAGACTTAACTAACATGGCTATGAGTATGATTATCATAGATGACTAATTATTAATCTATTTTTAATTATCCATTACAATTTTAAATGAGCTATACAAACATAATACCTTAAACATGAGTAGAAATATGCACACAGTATAACAAAATTAACTTTAAGTTTGTATCAATAGACTAAAGTCTATACCAATGTAAAACATTTTAAACAAGTTGCTGCTCTTTAGAAGTAAACTCTTTAATCTACCCTTTTATCCTATTATATCTATATCATATTCCCTTCTTTAGAAAGAGATAGCATTTATAATCAACCTGCTTTAAAGAAAAATATTGGTTTTTCTCTGTCCCATACCAGAGGGCTCTTCTGATTTGGGACACAAGAATCTCTTAACCTTTTCTTTTAGCAATATGTCTGAGTTTAGAGAAGGAGTGAGCCAATTCCATCTCCAAAGCCAGCTTGATAATTTTGGGAATGTGGGCGTAGTTTTTCTTACTACTTCCTGCTGGAGGGGGGTGCTGTATCTTATGGGGACACAAAGAAAATTTTAGGATTATGGAGTAGTCCATTAGGGTGAACCTCTGAGCCAGTTGCCTTGAAACCATTCTGGATGTTGGATCATCTGGGCCATGGTGTCATCAGAGACCTTTCAGGTGGTCTTGGCTGATCAAACCTGATGTATCTTAATCTGAAACAAATCCACAGCCTCTGGCTTTCTGTGGAAACAAAAGCAGAGACTCCTTTCCAAAGCAACATATCCTTATATCCAAATTTTGAAGTCAAGGTACCTTTAAAATTTACATACTTGTTTAACTCAACAGCTTTTATGATCAAATCTTTTACTGCAGTTAAAAATCCCAAAGACAACATAAACCAGATTCTCTGTGTAATATCCATCTTTGTAAGACTGAAACGCTGCTGTGGCTGCTGGCTCTGCCCACCTCTGCTTCCCAACATGGCGGTGGTACAGTTTACCACCAGCTCTGGGTCTGGAGCCATGTGTACCATCAACTATCAGAAGCAGTTCTATCAAAGCAGTGTATAGCCCAGAAACCCTTTTTTGTTTTTGTTTTTGTTTTTGTTTTTTAACTCGCAAAGGCTAAATCCACCATGCAGCAGAGTAAAGTGTTGCTTGTAGACTCCTCATTCCTGCCACACTGCAGGTCAGATGCACACACCAGGAACCTGCCACAGTAGCTCAAACTGGCAGGCTGCTGCTAACTTGAGGGAGACAACTAGGAAGCTGTTTTTAGCTTTGTCTTAGAATCTTTTTTCTCAGGTTTAGGTGGAAACTCTTGCCAACACGTTGGGCGCCATTTGTAGTTGGAGTTTTTCTGCCTGGCCCAGTCAGGACAAATCTCTCTTACCCGCCAGTCCATAGTCACTCAGACCCAACCAAGAAAGCACACAGAAACTTACATTGTTTAGAAACTGTATGGCCGTGGCAGGCTGCTTGTTATCTACCTTTTCTATCTTAAATTAACCCTTTTCTGTTAGTCTATACTTTGCCACATGGCTTGTGGCTTACCAGTGTCTTTACATGTTGCTTTCCATGGCGGCGGCTGGCGGTGTCTCTCTCCAGTCTTCTACTTCCCAGAATTCTCTACTCTCTTGTCCCGCCTATACTTCCTGCCTGGCCACTGGCCAATCAGAACTTTATTTACACAGAGCGATATCCATAGCACCTATAGATATTAAAATTGATCATTTTAAACAAAGTATAACACTCTTTTAATTGGTAACTAATAATTTTACCATTATCAGGACAAAATAAATCACAAAAGATACTTAAGAAAGGTAAGTTTTATTATGACTAACAGTGTGATGGAATGGTCCATCCTGACAGAGAAACAGGATGGACATGGCAGGGAGACAGATGGCCAAATTGAATTCCTGAGCAGTGAGGAGAATGTGTTGAACACTGATACCTTTGATTCAGTACAGAATCTCAGACCATGGAATGGTACATCTCATTCATGGTATATATTCCTTCCTCAGTTAAAATTCTCTAGAAACGCCCTCATTGGGAAAAAAGAACATTTGTGCAACCTAAGTTATTTTATACCTTAACATTCTGCTATTCAAGATTATCCATCCTAAGTCTATCCTTTGCAAATTGGACATTAAAGCATATCACTTTTAATAGCTTTTTCCTCTTAGTACTTAATTTCTGATGTTCATCTAACACTACAAACAGATTTATTCTGTCTTTAAATGTCCTCAAAATATTAATAGCTCTACTCATGTTCCAAGTGTCACTAGAAAATCTCTTATGAGTTTCAAACAGTCTCATAGCTATATCCCTCAAAAAAAAAAAAAACAGAATTAAAGTAACACATTATGTACTTCAAATATATACAGAGAATTACTATTCTCATTCCAACAGTGAGAAATTCAGACATATCAAGGAAAGAACACACCAACCTAAGATTGAAACCCAGCTGGACAGACACCAAATCTGAGGCTTTTCAACTCATATGAGCTCCAACAACCTTTAGTAGCTCACTCTAGTCAGATCAGAACCAACAAAATTTGACTCTCACACTATGTTTGTAGAACTCCCTAGAAAAAAAAATCCCATGGTTCTCATGATTCAGATATCCATTGCAATATCCATTACAATTCAGGTGTCTCCTTCATAATTTCATTCAAAAGTATTTTATGGCCTCCTTGCAGAGAGAATCCAAACTTACCAAACATTGTCTTCTTTAGTACCCACTGAAAATCTTGATGCAAGCATGAATGGCCTGGTGACTCTCGAATCCAGCTTTGCACGGATGACCTCCATTTTCTTCTGTTGGTTTTACATATATTTTGATACTTCCACCATAGTATCCTTAACGCACCACTGAGGCTGAACCTTACATAGGCAGTTGTTTCCTACATGGAGATTATCAGCAGACTTTTCAGCATAGCCTCTCTCTTTTCCAATGAGTTTGAATTTTTAGGAGCTGGAAGCTTTAATTGACTGTAGGATCCTTTTTATTTTGTTCCTCTTTTTAAGTTTCATGTATGTACACAATGCACTGGGATCATAATCAGCTCTCCTTTACCTTCTCTTAACCACTGTACACACTTACCGACCACAGATGCTTCCTAACTAGTTTGCCTCCTACTTTGGTTGGGGGAATCTAGAGTAGTTCCTGAAAAGCCTTGATCTCAGATGCAGTTTGCATTCTCATTTTATACTCTAAATCCACAAAGTGAGGTGAACAGGCCAGTGAGATTCTAAAGCAGCCTACAAGATAATCATCAGGTTGTTTTAAAGGCATGTATTACAGTTGACAGATGTAATTTTTGTGGTCACTTTGTCACTGGCCATAACCCATTGTTTCAATGATTTTTCTACATCACTCTGTTCCAAGTAGCAATTGAAGTCATGCGTAGAAATGGACACTACAAGAAATGTGTTAACTGATTTACCAAATAAATCAGTGTCTAAAAATTGGTCTTTCTATCCTATTCTACTTAACTTTCTTATCTGTTGTTTGTTCTTGGTTCAGGGCTTGAGCAGGTAGCCGCAGCTGCATTGAGTTCAAGATTACAAAGCAACTATGCAAAGGTTGAAGCTGCAACTTATTTGTGCTAATATCTTTAACAACTGTGTCTACTTTCTCTGCATGTTATTTGACACTCATGCCACACATTGCTTGTGATCAGTTCCTCACCATATTTAAGACATATCATATATTTCAGTTTCTCTTGAAGCTTGGTCTCACTATAAACTCTAAAAAAGTGGTGAAGAGTTGCCTTTAGGCAGCCTCTATGTCTTCTCATCTCCTGCATTGGAAAACGAGACTACTACTGTTTTATTCAGACACAGTCAAGCTAGCAGGTCCTACATGAAGTATCCAGACTCATTTTCAGATTGAAACATCAGTGGTCTCAGGTACAACATGTTCACTACAGAGGCCTTACTTCCCATGAAACCTCAAGAGCTAAGAAAAGTGTTCACTTTTTTTCAGCATTCTGTACTTACAAACTTCTACCGAAATGGTCCCCTAAGTTCTCTCTAACAACTCTGTATGGCTTCTATAGCCTGCAACTCTCCACAGTCCTCCCAAACTAGTGTCATCAGCCTAAGAAACATAACTGGTCTGACTGCAGAAGTGCTTCTATTCCTGAGGACCAAATTTATTTGTTAGTTACATTACTGATACGTATAAAAAATACACCGGACAAAAGCAATGGAAGGAAATAAGAGAGGAAGGAGGAGGGAAAAAGACAGAAGCAAAGAAAAGAAAGAAAGATTTTGATGGCTTATGATCTGAAAGCACAGTCAATCACAGCAGTGAAAGGATGGTCAGAGAACCATGATGTAGCTGCTTCCACTGCTGCTGCAGGCAGGAAGCATGGGCAAATACTGGGACCTCACATACTTTTGTGTTTATGTTCAGTACAGAGTCCTTGTCCATGGAATGATGACCTTTATTTTTGTCATCTCTTCTCATCTCAGTTAATTCACCTAGAAATCATTACAGACACACGTGGAGATGTACTTGCAGGATGATGGGGAGCAATGTCAACTTTTCAATGAAGATTGGTTATCAAAGGCCCCTAATAATATTTTATTATATCCAACAAAACTATTATTCAGTTTTCTTAAAATTTGCCTAACTTTCAGAAGCTAATTGGTTAAAAATTATTCAAATATGTTGACAACAGCTATACATCAAAAGCAAAACTATGTGCTATTTAAATAATTCTAAAGAAAATTTTATAAATATTAACTATTTTTCAGGAGACTGGACATTATAAAATCTACAGGAAGATTTAGCAATATGTTTGCATTTATAGCCTTATATTTCCATTCATATTTATCTGAACAAGAACATGAATGCGTCTTCAGGTGAATACATCAGATTATCTAAGCATAGGAAGAGACAGGGACTGTCACAACAGCAATAAAGTGATGATCTGAGTAAAGATCAGTTCCCCTTATTTCAAAACCCTCCATGGATTTTGTTTAAATTGAAATCTGCTTTTGTGGATCAGTAAAGATCCAAGCAACAAAGCAGTTTTTAGTGTTTTGGTACTTGAATTTGTGATTGTTTTGAAATACCTCCTTTTTACTCTTCAGGTTACCTAGGAAACACCTATGTGAGTGAGCCAGACTCCAATAATATTCATCCTATATGATTGTCTGATATGTTTTATATTTTCTTTTTATCACAACTTTATTTGTTCCAGAATTCACACAGAAATGATTAATTGCTCTATGACACTGTTATATTTTGGCTATTTATAGGAAGGAGTCTTATAATTCCTATGCCTTCAGCTTTTTTACATGGCATTATTACCTACTGATTTGCTCCAGAGAAGGGTTTATTATTCAAGAGTATGGTTTATCACTTTGCTGATGCATCATCTTTAAACAGTTATGAGGATTAACTGCTGTGCATGCTCAGCAGCTAATTTTAAATCCCTGATCCTTGGGGGATATGTTGGTCACCCATATATTTAAGAGACGGAAAGATTTAGCAAGTTTATTGCTGACCTTTAATGCTATTTTGTGAATGTTTTTATGATTCCATTAAACTAGTTTGTAAATAGTCGGTGTAATACTTAAATTCTGGTGGCTGTGTCTTTGTGGTAGAGAAAAAATACATTACTCCAGTGGAGAGATGAGAACAACAAAATTCCACATGTCCATGATGACATTTTAGTACCAGGAGAAAGTGTAATTAGCATCAACTATTTGCAGACATTTAGAGATTCAGATAGTCTTTTATTAGAATACAGTTATCTCTGAAATTGAGAAACATGTTTCCTTCAGGTAGAATATGTAATTCTCTCCATAAAATGTCTACTTCACCTATACTTGTGCTACTACTTTAGTATCTGGCCATATGTGTTACATTGATGAGATAAAATAATTAACCTCTCAGAGTAGTAATCAAGTACAGAGTTAATAAAGAGACACAGTGTGTTTCCATACTTCTCTACTTTGATAATCCATGCAACAAGTTAGTTACTCCTGTATTGTGATAAAATTAATTTTTTGAGTTGATTCTATACAAAAGCAGGAACTAACTAGAAGTTGCAAAGTTGCATGTTAAAAAGACATGTAATTGCTTACATAATCCTTTTCTAAACATAGTTCCTGAGATGTTTAATTGATATATTAATATTCAAAAAATTTTAAAAATTTTCTTATCTGATTCATGGTCTAACAATAAATAATCACTAGCTAATAAATAAGAATAAAAATAGAGATATGGTAAATTTACACAGTGAAGGAAATCATCCAGGCAGGATCAATTATTCTTGACATTGGCTATGTGCATTATATAGGCATTATGACCTTTCAACCAATAGAAATTTAGAAAATAATCATGCTTTAATCAAATGGATTATTTTGCTGTTTTGGGGGAAATAATTTTTATGTAAACTAATGTGGATATTTATTATGTTTACTGTAACAATTTTAACAGATAGCCTGATTTACTATAAGTTAATATTGTGTATTTTCAGAATAATATATATTGAAATTATTGAATATTGTTTAAAAAGTCCATTTTGAAATACAGTAATAAATTTAGAATAATAGGTTTAGTGGGACACAGTAAGTAAACTTTTCCTGAAAATACTGTAATATTTATATGTTAGCTGTTTTGAAAAATTAAAAGGATGGTTTATTTAAATGTTTGTATGCTGGAATGGATAGTCAGATGTGTCCTCTTACTGGATATATTTTTGTATATGCTTGGTTTATTTATACACACTCAATAACCAATGGAGTCTGAAACAATAGGTAGTATCAAAAATCTATATATTTTCGCAGTTCTACGTGAATCTAATAAACTGATGATCTTTCTCTATTCTTTATGTGATTCAAAAATTTGGAAAAATTTTAAATGTAACCAGAAATATACAGTATGCTAATGATCAACCTGAATTTTCTAAAAATACCGAACAGATTAGCCTTAGTGGAGTAATATGTGACTATCATAAGGGCTTCACCACAATAAAATGCGCAAACAACTCAAGGCAACAAATACCATTTACCTCTATCCACGTTTCATGTGGTCAAAGATTTGGGATGAAATATATCTCTTTGTGCTTTCTTTCATGGGTACTAACTCCTTCCTCTTGGAAGCAATTCACCCTCTTTTCTTAAGAGACCCTAATATGTGCATAGGGCACTTACCCTTGAAATTACAAATGGGAATATGGATATTAAAACAGTGAAACATAACATTTGATCATTTATCCTTTCAAATATTCATATACTATGTTGACTTTAGCATGTGAGTGATGTGGCTAAACTCCACGTTAAGGGCTAGGAAGGAGCTGTGAATTTCAGGTGAAAAAAATTGATATTGCAAATAAAATTATGTGGTATTTCAATCGGAGAGTTATTTATATCTTTAAAATTAATAGCATTTTGAGATATTCTAGGTATCTTAGGGACAGTAATTTATTTCCAAGTTACTAAATTATAAGTATGTTACGATAATGTACACGCAGAGCACTGTGCACCTTCTAATATAGTAGGGAACCTAGTACTAAGTACAGGATCAGACCTTTGCCACCTCATCCTTCAGGAATATCATTTCAATTTAATATCAGCCACTTCTTTGTCGTATCATGGCAGATTTTAGGTAGAACTCAGATAGTGTAATGGAGTATACAATAATTTCCTTTATTGAAAATCTCTCTGGTAGTTTGAAACACTCCTGTAGTTTTATTAGTGTGTCCAAATCTACAGAGTATGTCAGCTATCTATCAATAACTAATATGACCCGCCTTAGCCATAGATCCTATTTGTTGTTTAGGAGGGCATTATTCTTAAGGTCATTTCAATTGGTAATAGTCTGGGACTCCAATTCCCTTTGTTTTTTAAGAACTTCTCTTCCCAGCACATAAAGATTGAAGTTATAAAATATTAAGCATTTACAATAACAGCAATTTGATACATTAGGTTGAAAACTGTTTCAGAAACTATGATTCCTAATCTGTCCTTATCAGACCTTAGGTTCTTGTGTGGAACACAGATTTTTAAGTAGGGGGCAAAATTACCATGCTGTTCAAAAGAAACTGATGCTCACTGAAGGTGCTCATTGCCCTCTTTCTTTTCCTGTATTACATGTCTCTCCTTTTCAGCTGCCTTTTTTTTCAGTCTTTTAATTATTTTGGTCAGTGTCTACTTCCGCTATTTCTAGAAGGGTTTATGATATAACCCTTATTTTTTTTATTGAGAGTGGCATTATTTACATAATATTTGATAATGAAGTAACTTTATGGTAATTGATCAGACTGAACAAGTTTCTCTGATGTGTCCATCTGACAACCCCAGTGGAAGCAGTGGTATGAAAATTAAAACACAGAGTTTCTAATATCATTCTCTTTTATTATTATTATTATTATTATTATTATTATTATTATTATATTTGTGTTTTAACTTTACACATCAGCCATGGGTTCCCCTGTCCTCCCCCCTCCCACCCCCACTCCCACTTTCCCTCCATTCCCATCTCCTCCAGGGCCAAGAATCCATTCTCTGTACTTCTTTAGGGATATTTATATTTATTTTCTAAACAAATTCCTTCTTTCTCTAATTTTAATTTTTTAACTTATCTTGTTCAGACTAAAGCAAAGGGGAAAAATGAGACTGTACCCTTCATTTAACTCAGCTGGAGGTAATTTTTAAATCTCCATTGATAAGTAGATTCTTCTGGCACCTAACGCAGATGCTAAATTCTCTTGACCTCTGACACATAATTCTTCACAAACTATAAATTCCCATTAACTAACAATCTCAGTTTAAACCAAGAATATAAACTGTGTTCAATAATTTAAAATAAGACATTTTCTTTAAAAATACTAATTTTGGGGGAGGGAACATACGGAGAAAACTGAGAGAAAACTATGGTCAATATGAAAATAAGTAAAAACATTTTGTAAAAATACTAATTTTTATAATTATTCAGTTTACTTACCCATTCTCTAAAGACTCAGGATCTATGCAGGAAAGAAGTCAAAACATTGGAAGAGCTAGAATTGGTAGATGACTTCAAAGAAACAACACCATCCAGGCATGACAGGACTGTTTTTGTTTTCCTTTCCTTTCTTTTTTTTTCTTTCAGAAAAAAAGAACATGAAGATTATAGAGTTGGGTGAGTGGGGAGGAGTTCAGAGGGGGAAAAATTATCAAAATAAATGTATGAAAAAATGAACTAAAGGAAAAAAATCAGAAATAAAATATTAAACAAAAACAAATCCACAGATAATTATCTACCTTCAGGAACTCTGAAAATTATAATGTAAATATTATATATCAGGTTTCATTTTGCCTAAGGCAGTCATAGAAACTAGAACCCACTCTCCTCAGATCCAGCCACTAAAAATTGAATTACTACTCTAAATAACAATTATCTTTTTGCCTTTGTGATGGACACAGAGAAATTATCTAGTTTCTGTTTTCCATGAGTGGTCTTCAGGAGGAACAAATAACACAAAACAGAAGCCAAGAAGATTCTTTGATACCTCTGGCTTTTTCACTCAACCTGCCACCTAAGACAACCCTCTTTTACTCTGCCCCAGGGCTCTAGGGCCATTTCCTTTGCATCCAATAGAAAGTTTCCTGGGATATCCGTTTCTTCCTTTTTCTTTTATTTTTATTTTTGGTCTGTGGTTTTTTTCTTTTTTTTTTTTCTTAATCTTTTTTTTTTCATTTACTTTGCATACCAACCACAATTTCTTCTCCCCCCCTCTTTCTTTTCCTTCCCTCCACCTCCCTTCTTTACCCTCCCCCCCCAACTCTACTCCTTCCTCTCCTTTCAGAAAGAGGCAAGCCTCCCAAGGGAGTCAACACAACATGGTAGATCAAGTTGAAGCAAAACTAAGCTTCTCCCCCTGCATCAAGGTTGGGAAAAGCAAGCCATCTTGGGAATTGGGTTCCCAAAATCCAGCTAACCCAGACCCAGAAAGACAAGAACAATACGGACTCAGCCATAAGCGTATATTAGCTGTAAAGGATAACCAGCCTATAATCCACAGCCCTGGAAAAGCTAGGTAATAAGGAGTGCCCAAAGTGAGACTCATGGATTTTCCTGTGAAGGGGAACAAGAGAAGATCTCCTTGGTAAACTGGGGGTGTTTGGGGGAAGGAGGGGGATGATAAAGCTATAGGAACATGAGGGATTGAGTTGGGTAGGTTGGTAGGACCAGTGATGGGGAGAATACTGAAAGAGATATGGTGATGGGGGCGCATTTTGGGGATAGGGAGAAACCTGGTGCCAGAGAAACTACCAGAAATCTATTGCAGGGTCCTAATGGCTCCCTCAGGGGAGGGGGTGAGAAGATGCATTGTCAACCATACAGACACCAGGAGTCAGTTGAAGGAAAATGGAAAACTCCTTCATTCATTAATAGAGGATGAGGATATATCCTTCTCCCAGCACCCAAGCTGTGTCCCAATCTGGTGGCAGTGTGTGGTTGTCCCTCATGGGCTCAGCATGATCAGGAACTCTGACAGCTTCTATTGCTAGGCCCAATCAGGTTGACTCATAAGGAGATTATGTGCATGCCTTGGCAACTAGTTTGAGCCAATTTCCACGACCCTATAGGCCTTCCTACTACTGAAATCCACTAGAATGAACCCATTTAAGACTCTTAACAATAGTGGATAGGGTGCCTGAAATGACCTTTTTGTGTAATCAGATTGAGGACTATCCTCATTGTCATCAGAGAAGTTTTATCCAGTAACTGATGGAAGAAAATGCAGAAATCCACTGCCAAGCACTTGGCTGAGCTGAGAGTCCTGTTGAAGAGAGAAAGATTGTTGTTGCATGAATATTAAAGGTACTTATTAATAAAATCAAACCTGATGCCAGGTATTGGGGTGAATGCTGGAAGATCAGAGGGACAGAACAAGCCACAGCCACCTCATCTCACCAGTTCCTCAGCTGATCCTGTTTCCTCAGACTGGAAGCCTCTGTGTCCTCATCCAAATGGCTCTCAGCTGAACTGCTTCTTGAAAACCTGAATGCTTAACCAGCCTAGCTCCTGGTTTTCATGCCTTATATACCTGTCTGCTTTCTGCCCTCAGTTCCTGGGATTAAAGGCTCACCTTCTGGAATTAAAGGTGTGTGTCACCATGCCTGGCTGTTTCTAATGTGGCCTTGAACGCACAGAGATCCAAATGGATTTCTGCCTCTGGAATGCTAGTATTAAAGGCATGAGTGCCACCATTTTCTAGCCTCTGTATCTAGTGTCTGTTCTGTTCTCTGACCCCAGATAAGTTTATTAGGGTGCACAATATTTTGGGCATTACAATACTACTACAGATTGTAGAAGCCAGAAGGGTCAAGGTCATGACTGGGAACCCACAGATACAGCTGACCTGAGCTCAAGAAGCTCACTGTGGACCAAGAGTTAGGAAGCCCAGAATGTGTGTGACAGTTGTGTAGCCTGGTCTGTTTGTGAGGCTCCTAGCAGTGGATCACATCTTCATTCTTAAGGTACTTGCACCATGTACAACTATGAGAAGTTAATTTCTTATATTTTTCCTTGTTAACCTTTCCTTGATTATGCAGAAGTCAGCTGTGACCCTTGGGGTGAGAATTATTTCATAACCTTTTCTTTACTCTGTCTACCCTACTGTTATATAAAATGCTTTTGCTATCATAATACTTTAGGTTTATCTATATTGAAGACGGTTAATTTTCAAACTGTAGAAATTCAGAAAAGAAGTTAGGGAGAAGTAGTCTGTATCTAAATTGCATAAATTTAATTTTCTCTTGTACTAAATACCAAAGATGGGAAAATAGATGAGTGAGAATGAGGAAACAGACCACTAAGACATTAAATTGCATGTGCATCCTAACATAGCTATAAAACAGTTGCCTTCAGGTATCTTCATTTACATACTTTTTTCACAACTATCACCTTGCTGATTATTAACAAAAGTTCCACTTAGTGATGACTTCCACATATCCTCTCAGTCAAGCTTACATGTCATCTCTTCTCATACAGTAGGCATAATTCCCTGAAAACTTTGCCTTACTATGTGAATGGAAATTGATAGTCTTGAATCTCATAGCAATCCTTGGTTCTGGATTGGCCTTCTTCATCCTCTAAGAGCAGATACGCTACAATGGAGTGACTTGTGCTGAAGGCCAAATAATAAAACTGAACTTCAAAATGGGACAACTTACCAAAAAAGAAAAGAAATAAAACAACCACAGTTTGGAAAAAAAAAAGTCCAGATTCTGGGCATCATGAGACAGTCTAACAACCAGGTTCTGTGTTCTAGCTGTGACTGCTAGATGATCAGTCTGATCCACTATGCTTCTTATACTTCAGGCACTGTCTCACAATTCCTGTAGCTTTTCAAATATTAACTGAATTTAAGAGTGAGATGTTACTTGATACTTGCACTGAAAATGAGCGGCACTGTATCCCTGAAGAAATTTGCATATCATTTCTTTTAATTATAAGTTTGACACATATATTTTACAGTCAAATTTTTTAAATGATATATTTTTTAGCTTAAACTATGGGTAGTTATGAAAGAATCAAAATCTTGGACGATGGTTTAAAAATCATTTGTACTGTACAGACCTAAATACTTTTTTATGTTTTGAAAATATTTGAGTGAATTGTCATTTAGTTTTAAAAGAAAATGTAATTCCAGCTCCATCTTGTGGTATATATTTTTTCAGCATGGATTTTATTATGTTTACACTTGAGTCTTGTTTCTGTATCATTTTAATCATTGAATAAATACCTTATGGTACTTATAATTCTATTCTCAAGGTATTTTCAATATTTGTCTAAAAATATAATTTTATTTTTAAGATTGTAAATAGGTGTTAGTTACTTTAACATGGATTGAATCCAAGTGTATCAAATACTCATATAACAATGAAATCCATCACATTGAAATAGAATCCAAATGTCTAAGTTGCCTTAAGTTTATTAGAAATTTTTTTTGGTATAAAATCAAGGTCTGGCTACCTCACTCAGCATGATATTATAAAGTTTTACTCATTTACATACAAATTTTATGATTTCATTTTTTCTTAATATATAAATATAGGCTGGATGGTGGTGTTGCATGCCTTTAATCGAAGCACTCAGGAGGCAGAGCCAGGCAGATCTCTGTGAGTTCGAGGCCAGCCTGATCTACAGAGTGAGATCCAGGACAGGCACCAAAACTACACAGAGAAAACCTGTCTTGAAAAACCAATATAAATGTGTGTGTGTGTGTGTGTGTGTTTATGTGTGTGTCTGTGTCTTGTATAAATAGTAATAAAAGAAAAAGAGGTCATGAATTGTAGAGGGAGTAGAGTAAATGGGAATATTTAGATTTGAAGACATAGGGTTAGAAAGTATGTAAAAGCCATAGCCATTTACAAAATTATCAAAAATTAATTAAGAAAATGAAAACATGTATAAAATCAAGATAATGAGTTCATTAAGAATTTTCTTTTGAGCCAAATGGTGGTAGCACATGCTTATGTATCCCAGCAGAGGCAGAAATAGGTGTGTCTATGAGTTCAAGGCCAGTCTGATCTACACAGTGTGATCTGGAACACAACACCATGAAAACTTGTCTCAAAAAAAAAAAAAAAAAGACTTGTCTCTTGGTTTCTAAATCTCAACATCATATGACATAGCTTTGACAAGCAATCCCATGTTTCAGAAATGTGGTGAATTTTATACACAAATGGATAAAATTTATTTTATACAGCTATTGGATGGTGATTAATAATTCTCTACTGGAACAATGATTTTCAAATATTATATCTTAGCATACAAATGTGGAACATCTTTGAATACCAAATTATTGGACATTTACACTTATTACAAATCAGTTCCTAACTATTTCTTGAGGACAAAGAAAAACTTAATTGCCAACAGGTAATATATGATCCAAGATCTACCCTGTACCCAAACACTTATATTCAAAGGAGATAATCTAGGAATTGGAAAAAAAATAATTATAATTATTATTTGTTATCATTATTAATTAATTTATTTATTTTACATACAAACCACAGTTTCCACCCCTTCATCTCCTCCTGTTCCCTCCCCACACCTCCTTTCTACCTCCATCCTCTCCTCAGAAAGGGTAAGGCCTCCCATAGGAGTTAACAATGTATGGCATATCAAGTTGAGGCAGGATCAAGTTCCTCTCCCCTACATCAAGGCTGAACAAGGCTTCCTACCATAGTGAATAGGTTCTAAACGGCCAGCTTATACACCAGGGACAGATCCTAGAGGCCCCACAAACAGACCAAGATAAACAACTGTCCCCATATGCAGAGGACTTAGGTTGGTGCCATGGAGGCTCCCTGGCTGACTATCCTGAGTCCCTGAGCTCCCACAGCTTGGATCAGCTGTCTCTGAGGTTTCCTCATCATGACCTTGACCCCTCTTGATTATATCATACCTTCTTCCTCTCTTCAACTGGATTCCTGGAGCTCAGCCCAGTGCTTGGCTTGTATCTCTGCATCTGTTTCCATCAGTTACTGGATGAAGATTCTATTATGACAATTAGGATAGTCACCGATCTGAGTACAGGAGAAGGCCAGGTAAGACACTCTATCAACTATTGCTAAGAGTCTTAGCTGGGGTCATCCTTTTGGATTCTTGGGAATTTCCCTAGCACCAGGTTTCTCCCTAATTCCATAATGGTTTCCTCTATCAAGAGATCTCTTCCATTGCTCTCCCTCTCATTCCCTCCCTCAACCCTACCATGCAAATCCCTCATCTTCTCATCCCTCATCCCCTCCCTTCTACTTTCCCCACCCTGAGTTTACCCAGGAGATCTCATCTATTTCCCCTTTCCAGGGTGATCCATGCATCCCTCTTTGGGTCTTCCTTATTACCTAGTTTCTCCAGGGCTGTACATTGTAGCCTGGTTATCTTTTGCTTTGCATTTACTATTCATTTATGAGTGAGCACATACCATGTTTGTCTTTCTGGGTCTGAGTTACCTCACTAAGGATGACTTTTTCTAGTTCCATCCTTTGTCTGCAAATTTCATGATGTCAATGTAAAACCACTGAGTAACAGTCCATTGTATAAGTGAACCCCATTTTCTTTATCCAGTCTTTGGCTGTGGGGCATATAGGTTGTTTTCTGGGTTCTGGCTATTATGAATAATGCTACTATGAACATAGTTGAGCAACTGTCCTTGTGCTATGATTGACTATTTTGGGGTATATTTCCCATGAATGGTAGAGCTGGGTCTTGAGGTAGATTGATTCTCAATTTTTCTGACAAACCGCCATACTAATTTCCAAAGTGGCTGTACAAGTTTGCACTCCCACCAGTTTACTTGTAATCATATAGAGATTACACACACACACACACACACACACACACACACACACAAACACTATACACACACACACACACACACACACACACACACACACACACACACACACAGATTATCATGCAGTAAGTCTGTCTAGGACAATAGAGGTCACAATGACTCTATACATTGTAGTAAATATTTATTGCAGAACTTGCACTGTTGGATTAAAAATCATTCTAGTTATGTTTTTGTAGTTTTTCCTTCCTCTAAATAGTATATGACATCTATCAGCAAAGACAATGAACATTTTAAGAATAAAAGGTTAGATGGGGGCTGGAGAGATGGCTCAGAGCTTAAGAGCACTGGCTGAGCACTGGCTGCTCTTCCAGAGGTCCTGAGTTCAGTTCCCAGCAACCACATGGTGTCTCACAACCATCTGTAATGAGATCTGGTGCCCTCTTCTGTATACTAAATAAATAAATCTTTTAAAAAAAGGTTAGATGGATGACATTAACCCTAACTCTTTCAAAAAACATAGGTTTTATATTTCACATATAAATATATACCCACAGACAAAATTAAAAATAAGAACAGTAATCCCATGAAATACTCACTGTCAAATGTTTTAGGGAAAAATGAACAATCAGGAGCTTCATTAGCTGTTACATGATGGTGGGACTGAATTCACCACCAAAGGCTGTAGTTAGAGAGAAGGAACACTCCTTCTACAATCCATCAGTTAAGTAACATATACTACAGACAGATTGTTGACTTCCAAAATTTTGTCATAAAATTAAATACACTGGCATAAACAAACTGAATAAGGACTTTATTAATTTAGACAGTATTTTATTCCTGGCATGCATTATCTTCTGGGAACTGAATCTTTTTCTTACCAAAACAGTAGTCCCTCTACTGATATTGTTTAGTTGAGTCTCATTAATTTTATCAATTAATCGAGTATATAAATTGTCTCTATGGGAAAGGTTTAAGTTAAGGAAAATGTACAGAAAAAAGACAAGTTAACCTCATCTTTTTATTTTTGAGAATGAGAGGAATGCATATGTTTTCTGTTTTTTCCATTGCTAAAAATGGTGATAGAAAGCGTCAGAATTGTGAAATGTGCATTTCTTTAATTGAGTATAACTCTAAAGATTCTATTTGGAGAATGAAAAAGTCAGTTTATAGGGAGCAACAGAAAAATGTGGAAGGGGTCCTCCAGAAAGTTGTCATTTCTATCTTTAAATCAGACACAACCACATATTTAGAGTAGCAATAAAAAAGTCCTTTTTAAAAAATGCAAATTGCAGTTACATTTCAGTTGTTCAAATCCAATAACCTAATTAAATAGAAAAGTAAATGTATGTGGTATTACAGGAAGCATTGCAACCATGTACAGTCTTGAGTCTTCACTAACCTGGTGTTTTTAAAATGTGAAATACCCGGGTTATTTACTTACAGCCTGGAATTTGGTGACAGGAGCTACAAGTGAGAAAAAAACTTACATTTGCATTTCTGGGTGTGAGTTACCTTACTCAACAAAATCACATCTGTTGGGGTACATTTGACTGTTGAATTGTTCCCAGTTATTGTGAAGAGTGACAATGAACACTGCTGAGCATATAACATGGAATAACCACAGAAACAGTGAAGTAAAGAAGGACTGTGGTCAAGGGAGGCTCACAAAGGCAACAGCAAGGTCAGGTATATGAAGGGGAAACGGTAAAAGTGGGAGGGGAAAATTTATTTGAGGAGGGGTGAGGGAGGTTAATATAGAAGGAAAGGGAGGGAAACAGCAATAATGTTTGGTAAAGCCACAAGAAACTGTATTTATTATATATATATATATATATATATATATATAATATGTGTGAGTCTTTATGGAAGTTCTGTCACTGGGGATGAAAATGCCTCCCTCACAAGAGCCATAGACTAAGAACAACCTCATTAACTGTCATTAGACACCTTTGTTCGAGTTGTTGGTCAAGATCATCCAAGTGACTCTCAGAACAATATAGGCTGGCATCTGGGTGTTGGGTAACCAATTGCTATGCTCTTCCCTGGTAAGGCTGTTTCTTGTGCTCTCTGCATTCTTTAGTTGTCTTTGTTCTATGTCTAGAGAAGGAGCTCCTTCACAATCCCCCTTCTGTGTTACCAAATTTATTGATGTCCTCCATGTCTAGGAAGCCATGATTTTGGAAAGTCGTTGGTAGAGTTACTCTGACATTTTCAGGAGGCACAAGGTTACAGCAAACTTAGTGTTCTGGCTCTTACCATCTTCACTTCTCCTCTTCAGTGATGTTCACTGGGGACCTTAGGTGTAGGAGTTGTGTTATAGATAGATGTATCAGTTGATGCTGGGAACTATACAGTCACTGTTCTCTGCACTTCCATTACTTGTGGATTTCTGTAATGTCCTCTGTCTTTTCCAAAAAGACATTACTTTGATGACAGGTAAGATTATACTTATCTATGGATATAAGGGAAAACATTTAGTATGTACCTAGGGATTATGCTTGCTTAGAAAAGTGTAGATAGTAAATAAACTCTGAAATTGTATACATACATATAACACCGCAGGTTATGTTTATATATTTAGGAATTGGGATATTTTTCTTTTGTGTGTGTGTGTGTGTGTGTGTGTGTGTGTCTGTGTGTGTGTGTGTTATTTCTACCACACTTCAACAAAAAGGCTGAAGATAAATCTCTCTTGCTGAACATATTACACTTCAAAAATAGGACTTAGAAGATTTGCACTGTGTGTGACCGGAAATCTTTTTCTTTTGGTCTAGTTTTCATAGAACCAGATAGTATACTCTATCCTGCCCTTAGAAGGAAGCACTAAATAATCCTATCTTGTCATGATCCCTATGGGGAAAATAATGACCAGCATAACAAGATTTTCCAAAATATGCAATATTAATACTCAAAACTTAGTGGTACTCAACAGCTGTCTATTTGGACTTAAGGTCTACCATGAAGAAAATTTCACCTGGTATAAGAAAATTAACCAACTACTCTTGGATAGTAAAATCATGACTTTAGAAGAAAACCTATTCTACCACTACTTTCCTGGACCAGCCACCAAAACTGCTTATTCAATACAAAGTGATCATCCCTGAAATCATATACACAAGGAAAACCAAATGGACTTAGCAGATTGTATTTGCTTGTGTGTGTGTTTAACAGTAATAAAGAAAAATAAAGAAAAAGAAACCATCAACTTAAGAGGTAATGAGGAAGAAACATGGGAAAGGTTGGAGAGAAATGGCATGAAAGAGGTTGAAAGGATGACAGGGAACAAGATAAATGATGCAACTATATTTTAATTTGAAACCCCAAAATGCAAAATTTATTATTAACATCAAGACGATATTATTTATTAATAAAGATATTTGTTTTGTCAGTGTCAGGGACCAAGATGTCAGGAACCAAACATGAATCATGGGAAAGTACTAGGCTAGAGAACAAGGTATAAGACCACTGCCCTTCCCCAGAGCAGTAACACCTGTTTACTAACCAGAGGCTCCCAAAGATAAGAAGATATTCCACAGTCAGGTGCCATGACAACCAAACATAAACAGCATTACATGGTCAGGTAGCCTAGCAACAGAATAAATGGTCCCTGACCAGTGACCTTAGCCAACATCTTGCAGTTGCACAATCTGCATGTCTCCCACGTTCTGCACCCCTTTCATGTCCCTTCCCCTTCCCTCCCTCCTGCCCCCTCCCCTACTATGCTATATAAGCCTTGTGGAGGAAAGTAAAATTTGCAGCTTGATTTCCTGTCTTCTTGTTGTCTCACGTGTCTCCTGTTTCTTTCATTCACTCCCACAGGTGGGTCGCCCCCCCATTGAAACCCCACTGGCCAGGGCATGTCAGGATAGGCCATTAGATCTTTTGGAGTTAGAATTACAGGCATTTTTGTGCCACCAGACTTGGGTGCTGGGAACTGAACTCAAGTCTTCTTGCAAGTTGGTATGTTCTTTACTGCCAAGTTATCACTTCATCATTGTTACCTTTTTCCTCCCTCTGTGCATATTCTTTTTAATTTTTTTTCATTTTCCATACCAACCCCAGTTACCCCTCACTCCCCTTCTCTGCTCTCCACATCCCCCTCATCCCAACCCCCATTCACTTCTCAGAGAGGGTAAGGCCTCTCTTGGGTAGTCAACAAAGTCTGACATACCAAGTTGAGGCAGGGCCTAGCCCCTCCCCTCTGGATCAAGGCTGAGTAAAACATCCAACCATAGACAATGGGATCCAAGAAGCCAGTTCATATATCTGTGATAAGTCCTGGTCTCACTGCCAGGGGCCCTACAAATAGATCAAGCCACACAATTGTCACCCACACTCAGAGTGCAGTTTGATCCCATGCAGAGTCCCTGAGCTCCCACTAGTTCAGGTCGGCTGCCTCTGTGGTTTTCCCCATCATGATCTTGATCCCCCTTGCTCATATGATCCCTCTTCCCTTCAACTGATCTCTGGGAGCTCATCTCAGTGCTTGGCTGTGGAACTCTGCATCTGCTTCCATCAATTACTAGATGTAGGTTCTATGATGACAATTAAGGTAGTCACTAATCTGATTACAGGGGCAAGCCAGTTCAGGCATCCTCTCCACCATTGCTAGGAAACTTAGCTGGTGTTATCCTTATGGATTCCTGGGAGTTTCTCTAGCATCAGGATTCTCCTGTACCCATAAGGGCTCACTGTAGTGGGTAGCCATCCCAGCTTTGGCCTGGAAGTTCCAACCCCCATTGAGGCTTCGGTAATGGTCACGCCTACAAGGCGGGGCTGAGAGAGGACGCTGAAGACCCAGGATCAAGAGGGGAGGCATCCTCCCTCAGCCCCACCTTGTGGGCATGACCATTAATGAAGCCTCAGTGGGGGTTGGAACTTCCAGGCCAAGGCTGGGATGGCTACCCACTACAGCTCACTCTATCAAAATACATCTTTCATTGCTCTCCTTCTCCATCCCTTTCTTAACTTGGCCATCGCAATCCCTCATGTTCCCCTCTCCCATCCCCTCCCTTCTATCTCCCCATTCAGTTTACCCAGAAGATCTTAACTATCTCCCCTTCCTCTTCCCCCCTCTTCTGCATGTTCCTCTTAGGGTCCTACCATTTCCCTAGCTTCTCTAAAGTTGTGGATTATATCCTTTGTGCCTAATATCCACTTATGAGTAAATCCATACCTTGTTTGTCTTTCTGGATCTGGGTTACCTCACTCAGGATGATTTTTTTTTTTTTAGTTCCATCCATTTGCCTACAAATTTCATGATGTCATTGTTTGTTTTGGTTTTTTTTTTGTTGTTGTTGTTTAAGGTTTGTTTTTTGTTTGTTTGTTTTTTAATGCTGAGTAATACTCCATTGTGTAAATGTTCCACATTTTCTTTATCCATTATTTGGCTGAGAGGCATCTAGGTTGTTTTCAGGTTCTGGCTATTATGAATAATGCTGCTATGAACATAGCTAAGCAAATGTCCTTATGGTATGATTGAACATTCTTTGTGTACATGCCCAAGAGTGTTATAGCTGAGTCTTGAGGAAAGGTGATTCCTAATTTTCTGATAAACCACTGTACTGATTTCCAGAGTGGCTGTACAAGTTTACACTCTCAGCAGCAGTGGTGGAGTATTCCTCTTAATCCACATCCTCTCCAACCTAATCTGTCATCAGTGGTTTTGATTTTAGTAATTCTAACAGTGTAAGATGGTATCTCAGAGTTGTTTAGATTTCCATTTTCCTGATGGCTAAAGATGTTGAACAGTCCCTCAAATGTCCTTTGGCTATTTGAGATTCTTCCTTTGAGAATTCTGTTAGCTCTGTAGCCCATTTTTTAAATTGGATTGTTCATTATTTTGATGTCTAGTTTCTTGAGTTCTTTATATATTTTAGAGATCAGCCCCCTCTCAGATGTGGGGTTTGTGAAGATCTTTTCCCATTCTGTAGGCTGCTGTTTTATCTTATTTACTGTATCCATTTCCTTACAGAAGCTTCACAGTTTCAAGAGGTCCCATTTGTTAATTGTTATTCTCAGTATCTGTGCTACTGGTGTTATATTCAGGAAGTAGTCTCCTGTTCCAGTGTGTTCAAGGATTCTTCACATTTTCTCTTCTATAAGGTTCAGTGTAACTGGAATTATTATGAACTCTTTTATCAATTTGGACTCACACTACCAACAATAACCACAACACCAAAAAAATAGGAATTAACAATCACTGATCATTAATATCTCTCAATATCAATATACTTGATTCCCCTATAAAAAGACACAATCAACCAGAATGGTTAAAAAAAAAAAAACATGGACCCATCCTGCTACATACAAGAAACCTCCTCAACCTCCAAGACAGACATTAACTCAGAGTAAAGAGCTGGGAAAAAGATTTTCCCATCAAATAGACCAAGCTATTGTAGCTATCCTAACCTGATATCTAACAAAATAGACTTCAAATTAAAATCAATCAAAAGAGATGAAGAAAGACATTTCATATCCATCACAGGAAAAATCCATCAAGATGAAGTCTCAATTCTGAACATCTATGTCCCAAATAGAAGGGCACCCACATTTATAAAAGAAACATTACTAAAGCTTAAATCATACATCAAATACCAAACACTATTGGGAGACTTCAACACCATCTCTCACCACTGGACAAGTCTGCCATACAAAAACTTAACAGAGACATAAGGGAACCAACAGATGTTATGACACACATGGATTTAACAGACATCTACAGAAAGTTCCACCCAAACACAAAAGAATATATCTTCTTCTCAGCACCTCATGGAACCTTCTCTAAAATTGACTGTGTATTTGGTAACAAAGCAAACCTCAACAGATACAAAAATAGGAAGAACCACCTGTATCTTATCAGAATACTATGGCTTAAGGTTATAATTCGACAACACAAATTTCAGAAATCATACAAACTCAAGGAAATTGAACAATGCTCAACACAATCACCTTTGGTTCAAGGAAGAAATAAAGAAAGAAGTTAAATGCTTCCTAGAATTTAATGAAAATGAATGCAAAAAAATAGCCAATCTTATGGGGCATTAGAAAGCAGTGCTAAGAAGAAAGTTTATAGCACTTTGTTCCTACATAAAGAACGTGGAGAAATCTCATACTAGTGACTTAACAGCATTGTAATTTTGAGCTTGAATTACATGTAATGTTCCTGATTTCTAAATTAAGGACTAGAGTAAGCTCCTTTCTTTTTTTAAACCTTCATTTTTTCCTTCCCTCCCTCTTTCCTTCCTTCCCTCTCTCCTTCCCTCCTTTCTTCCTTTCGTTCTTTCTCCCATACTTTATCTCCCTCTCTTTTTCTTTCTCATTTCCTCTTTTTTTCATATTCTTTATTTTTTAAGCAGAGAGTAAGTAAGCTTATTAAGAAAAGTTAGAAAAACTCCAAAATGGAATGGGATAACATGTATGAACTTTCTTATATCTAACCATGTGTTCCCAAACTACATGTCTAAACACCTTCATTAGGTCAAACATTTATTAAATTGCATGATTTTGGAGACTATAAAGCACATTTAAGTTACAGGAATAACATGTACTTTCTCTCTATCCTTCTTTCCACACCATACTGTTCAGTAAGGAAATGTTTTCCCCTTTATATTTTTTTCTCTTTATTTATACATATAATGGGTATATTATTATGTTTCAAAGATGGATGAAAGTGATATCCTTCAACCACATATAAGTATGTCCCCTCTCCTTTCAGTTTCAGTTGCTAATGTGTTATGAATACAACATTACTATCTTGGCCTTCATATTCCTTTCCTTGAATGCATAGGACACTTTTAAAATCATAATTCCTCATTTGCTTACTACTGATAGATAGACAACATAAGTAGATTTAAGTTAATTTTCTTTAATATCACCTGTAGTGAAATAATTTCTGTTTGAACAGGTAACTTCACAAATTTGTTAGTTCAGCATAATTAGCCCTTATTAAATAAAGTCTAAAAATTATGACAATAGATATGACAATAATAATGAATTTTGAAATTACAGGTAAATGTTAGAATATATGCAATAAATTTATTTGAAAAAGCAGAATGTATCATACAAGGGAGAATTTATATAAATATACATCAAATTCACTTTAAATATGATATGTATTTTTTTAATTTATTGAAAATTAGCAAACTTTGGAAAATTTAATTGCAAACCAGTGAGAAAAAATAAATATTTGAAGGAATAGAAATAAATTTTTCATTAAGTATATAATAAAAATAGCTATAATTTTGATAAATTTGGATATATTTAGAAATATTTAGAGTACACTATTTTTAGCATAATTGTTACATATCAGTTCAACAATCTATAATTTATTGATTACAAAAATATATACTTAAATATTTGGTAATAAATATTTCATATGTGGTTATTAACTAATTGTAATAATTAAAGAGTTATGCTGTAGAAATTGTATGAATCATAAAATGCAGTCTAATTTGAACAATTTACCTTTTTCTTTCATTAAAAGTAGATAATTTTCTCTGATAATATCCTGATTACAGGCTCCCTTTCCTCTTCTCCCAATTTCCTACTATATCTCCTCTTATCTGAATTCACCCCCTTTCTGTCTATGGGCTAATAATAAAATAAAATGAACACTCTGGAATTGGACAAAACACAAGGAAGGAGAAGAACCCAAGAGAAGGCACAAGAAACAGAGACTCATTTGTATGCATACTCAGGGATCCCATAAATACACTAAACAGGAAAATAAAATTAAATTATACAACATAATATCAAATAAAATGAAGAATTTTGACAAGACAATATGAGAAATGGAATCTTCAAGTATGCCACCGAGGTACTTTTTTTCTTTTGGCCATTACAGCTGGACATGCAGTCTACTCTCAGGAGTAGATTGTTTCCCCAGTGAAAGTTGATGGGAATTAAATGTTCATGTACAAGTGGTTTTAAATTGGAGTTTGGTTCTTGGTTTGGGATGGAAGCATGTATCTACTTATCATTTCAAATTCAAGAACCCCAACTGTGCAGACTCTTTGCATATTGCCTCAGTGTGTATGAGTTCATCTATGTTTTGATCATGTCAATTTAGAGGGCCTTGCTCTCTTGACACCCACCATGCCCTCTGGCTCTTACCATGTTTCCCCCTCCTCTTTCATGGCATTTCCTGCACCTTAAAGGGAAGGATTTGATGGAGATACTCCATCTAGTGCTGAGTGTTCCAAGTCTCTCACGCTGTATAATGTCTGACTGTATTTGTTCCCCATCAGCTGCAGTAAGAACCTGAAGAACAAACTTTATAGAACATAGTAAATATAGATTTTTTTATTGAAAGTGATTACTGGATATGCCAAGTGTTCTATATTGCTTGATTCTGAAATTCCAAACTAAGAGTCATAAAATGCCCCTAACTTGTTGATGGCATTAATGAGACAAATTATGATACAAATAGAGAAAATATTTTCTTCTTCCTCAAGAGATAGCTAACCTTTCACTTTCATTTTTATATATTCACTGTGGCTAATTAGAAGCAAATGTCAGCAGACAGTGGTAGAATATGCTATTACATTATATGCATGAAACCTCTGCTTAGCAGTGTGTCCCAGAGGGATGCTTGACAGCCCATATGAAGCATTTTATGAGAATTCCATAAATATTAATTTTGTATACACCAGAAGTTAGGACATTTCAGATAAACAGCCTATCTCCATGCTATTGTGCTACAATTTAGGTAATTACAGGTATAGATATTGATATAAGCCTTATTTCTTAACACTATGATATATAAAGACCAAATTCTTAGAGTTCATGCAACATGAAAATAGGTGAAACATTTATTAACTACATATGTAAAAGCATAATTAAAATACACTTAAATTATATATAACATATAAGTTATCAAGAGAGAAGGGATATCATCAATAATACAGATAAAAAATAAAATAAAACCCTTTAAACTCTCATATATATAGGGATCTATATAAGTTAAGAAGAACAATTAGTTGACAGTCAATGGGATTGATGACATGGCTTTTCATATATATATAGAATAAAACCACTGATGAGGAAAATAATTCCAGAAACATCAACTTTTACAATATTTAAAATGCTGTATACATGATATATTCTAAAATCAACTGTGAAACTATAACTTTTGTACCATTTTCATGGAAACATTTTCTTAGAAGTGTTTTAGATAGTAATAAATTATCAGAGATCATTATGATTTCTTTGGGAATGTATTTTATGATTTATTTCAGTATAGCACATTTTCTTATATAAAATTACTTAAAATTATTCAAAATAATAATATCAGTAGCCAAAATGACTCAATACAGTCTGATCATCAGAAAAACACTTTTATGCTAACTGAACATTGGGGTATTGGTTATGTCCTCTGAGCCCACACTATCATCAATTCTCAATTACCCACTTAAATTTATGCCCTTGTTATTGCCTTTCACACACCTTTCCTGAGTTTACCAACTAAGTGGCGTTATCTTTTCCCCACCAACTATAAAAACATAGAATAAAAAACAAAATGAAGTAAACAAAGAATGTGTTACCCTAACTAGTATCTCTTATTTTTGGACAGATCATACTGCATTATGTTTCTCCATTTCCTTCCTGATATCTTGAAGTCACATTACATCAAGTCCTTCATCGTTTGAAACTCAGATTTCATGTGAAAGTGAGAATCATTAGGTGGAGGAGGAAAGAAGTTTTAGAGCATGTTCACAGATGTCGATGCCAGATATAAAGTGTTCCTCTCCAGGGAAGTCATCATTTCTCACCTCAGCCTTTATCAAGCCTCACCTCAGAGCTATTTCTGAATATCAGGAAAACCAGAAGAGATCCTTAAGTAATGAAATCTTGTGATGGAACATGGATTGTTGACTGCTCTGACCAGTGAGTCTGACTCTGTTTTTATGGAATAGACAGTGGAGATCAGCATTCAGGTGAAACCTAACAAGTGAATCTAGTCAGGTGGCAGGGGTTAAAGACATTGCTCTCTTGGTCATATAGAACTCCAGTAACCTTCAGCCTGCCCCAAGTGTTCCTTTTCTGGCCAGCATACACTTTATTAATTTGGAATTTTACTTCTTTTCTACAAGATTGTGTGAAACAGAAATTATCTCATTATTTTTTAAATCTTTAAATGTTTTCTTAAATTTATTTATTTATTTATTTATAAAAATAATTTGAGGAAGGGGCTAAAAACTGGTGTAATATCTCAATAGAAAAAACTATTTGAGTTCTGAAGAGGTATTGCTCTTTTAATTTTAATAATCACATTTTAATACATTGCAAAGATGATAGTTTACCCTTACATATTTTAATCAATAAATGTATGTAAGCATTACAACATTTTCCACTGACTTGGTAAATAATCATCCAATTAGAAATGAATTTCATGAATATTATCATTATATTTCTATTAATTTACCTACCATGGCAGCATATTTAAATACTGAATGAGTTTCATTCCTCATGATTTCATAACATTATAACATGTACATTTTAAGAATTTATAGGATGGTTTGAAAAATACTGACGCTGCCAGGCGGTGGTGGCGCACGCCTTTAATCCTATCACTCAGGAGGCAGAGGCAAGCGGATCTCTGTGAGTTCGAGGCCATCCTGGTTTCTAAAGCGAGTTCCAGGAAAGGCATAAAACTACACAGAGAAACCCTGTCTCGAAAAAACAAAAACAAAAACAAAAAAGAAAAAGAAAAGAAGAAAAAGAAAGAAAGAAAAAAAAAAAACACCTAATGTCACTGACTTTTATTTATGTGTATGAGATTGTCTGTGTGTGTGTGTGTGTGTGTGTGTGTGTGTGTGTGTGTGTGTGTGTGTGTACAGGTGCCATTGGAGGCCAGATTAAGATTTCAGATTCCCCATAGCTGGAGTTACAGCTCATTCTGAAAGGCTTAATTTGGTTACTGGAATCAGACTCGGGTCCTTTAGAAAATCAGAAAGTGCTCTCAACTCCTTTTCCATCTTTCCAGCTTCACGTTTATATATGTTAATGTTTAGATTCCCACAAAATCCATTCATATGATGATTTGAAGAAGTGAGGGTTTTTGCAAGATGATCAGATTATAAACATGGACATATTTATGAATGGAATCAGGGTCTTTATGAATGAGCTCCCTCCTCCTACAGTTTCCTTCAGGTATGTGTGTAGTATGAATCTTAAAGAGTCTTATTAATAAAACTCAAACCCGAGGCCAGTTATTGGGGTGAATGCTGGAAGATCAGAGAAGCAGAACAAGCCACAGCTATCTCACCTTGCTAGTTCCTCAGGTGATCCTGTTTCCTCAGGCTGGAAGCTTCTGAGTCCTCCTCCACATGAATCTCAGCTGAACTGTGTTGCTCCAAAGCTTAACTAACTACATGCTTTTTCCCCCTTAGTTCCTGGTCCTCACGCCTTATATACCTTTTTCTTTCTGCCCCCACTCCCTGGGATTAAAGGCGTGGGTCACCATGCTTAGCTGTTTCTAAAGTGGCCTTGAACTCAGAGATCTGGCTAGCTCTGCCTCCCAAGTGCTGGGATTAAAGGTGTGTACCACCACCGCCCAACTTCTGTTATGGCTTACTCTTCCCATTTTCTAGCCACCATTTCTGGCTCTGTTCTAGTGGCTGTCTGTTCTCTGACCCCAGATATGTTTATTTCGGGGAACACACAATATTTCAGGGAACACAATACCCACCACATATGTGCTTATTATAAATAGCATTAACCATGAATCAGGCCCTGAAGATACATCAAATATATCATATTATCCTTGGACATTCAAATCTCTACTTAAAAGCTACTTATCTGTATTTTAAACAGAAATTTGCACACACTACAACAACTTCATAAAATTAAAATTAGATTGTGTCATGATTAAATTATTATTCAATTTACTGTCTGTATTATTTCAATACATTTGTAACAGATTACTTAGTTCATCACTGTTACCAAACAGCAAAAATATAACAAAAATAATTAAAGTGCTCTTGAACTGGAGAGTTGACTTTATGGTTATGAGTGTACAATATTGTTGCAGAGTACTAAAATTCAGTTCCCATCACCAATGTTGGACTGCTCAAAGCTGCTTGTAACTCCAGCTTGAGGGTGTCAGAAACTCTTTCCTGGCCTCCATCACACCATCACTGATATGGACTGTAGTGGGTAGCCATTCTGGCCTTGATCGAGAAGTTCCAACCTCCATTGAGGCTTCAGTAACTGTCATGCCTACCAGGCGGGGCCAAGGGAAGACCCTGAAGACCCGAGATCCAGATGCACTGGCTCTCTTGGTTCCTGGACCCTGGACACTGGAGGTAGACCAAGCAGAGTTCTCCAGAGAACACCGCTGGATGGCGCCACACCTTTCCCAGACCCTGTTACCTATCCCTTCACTTGTAAGTTACCCCACAAAATAAACCTCTTTTTAAAGTATGTGGACTGGTCTTAATAATTTCACCAATATCTGGTGCCCAATGTGGGGCATGAACCCACAACCCTGGGATTAAGAGTCCCATGTTTTACTGACTGAGCGAGATGGACTAGTGTCAGCGGTGTGCATACCCATACACAGATTCAGCACACATACATAAGTCAAAATAAAACAAATAACATATATTGAAATTGCTTTTCATATGAAAATTAATTTATATTTTCATGTTTGCACCTATTTTTTGCAACAAAATATAAAATTCATATTTTATTCTTCTTTTTTTTTTTTTAGCTTTCTGAGACAGGATTTCTCTGTGTAGATTTAGTACCTGTCCTGGATCTTGCTCTGTAGACCAGGCTGGCTCAAACTCACAGAGATCTGCCTGGCTCTGCCTCCCAAGTGCTGAGATTAAAGGTGTGTGCCACTGCTGGCCAGCTTCTTTTTCTTTTGCAAACAGTGATCATTGAAGAAATTTTTTATATAAATATTCATGTATGAAGTTTAAATTTTATTTTTTAATGAAATTAATTTTTGAACTCATTAAAAAGAATAGTACACAGGCTTTATGTTTTTGTATCATCAAAATATGTTTGTTATGAACTATTTAAAATTAGTTTGACACTATTCAGCACTGAACAATACATGCATTTTATACACAAATATATTAATTCTTCCATTCAGATTATTATCTAAGCATTCATCTCTTGTTATCAGTCTAGACAGTCAAAATATGAAGAGGTGAATGGTTTGATAGATTGCTCTGTAACCTAAAGAAAAATTACAAACTTATTTTGAAAAAATGGTATGAAAAGTAATAACTCTAGATGAATCAATTTACAGTTATGGAGATAGGATATAGTGAAATTGACATTCATTCAGTCTAAGAATACTAGAATTTCTTCCAAGTCTTTCTTAGTTAACTTATTTTAATCATGTATATTGACTGTTTTGTCCTCTCTCCATTTCTTCCAGATCTTCCCCACTTCCCTACCCACCTAACCTTATGTTCTTTCTGGATCATACTCATTGCTCCCCCATAAGCCCCATCTCATTCTCCTGTGCTAAAATAGTAAATTCTGATATACTTTAGCACTAATGACACATGGTATGGGCTTCAATGTAAACAGAAGACCAACAGCTTCTCTGGAATCATCCTTGCTTAATCAATAGACTGTGACTGTTGAGACCTGGTAGAATGAACAAATTATGGCATCTTAGTTGGTGTTTTATGACCATGGTAACACTTGTAAGGAAAACATGTAATTGGGACTGGCTAATAGATCCTGAGTTTTAGTCCATTATCATCTTGGTGAGAAAAAATGGCAGCATGCTGTCAGACATAGTGCTGGAGAAGGAAGTGAGAGTTCTACATCTTGATCCACAAGAAACAGAAGGAGACTGCCACATTAGGTCTAGCTTTTATATATATATGACATCAAAGCCTACTTCCATAGTGACCCACTTCCTCCAACAGCCACACCTACTCTAACAAGCACAAACTTCCTAATAGTGCCCCTCGCTATGGACCAAGCATTCAAACACATGAGTCCATAGGGGTCATTCATTTTCAAACCACCACAGAAAGGTTCTCTTGCATCTCCAGTGGGATATGGGCCAGTGAGTAATCTCATTATGGACTACCCATCATGCACTGTGAAAGAGAGTCTAATAAATCACCTTTAAACATATATTTATACTTATAATTTTTATTTATTTCTTCTAGGAAACTCTAATACACCCTATTTCTAACTTATCCATCCCCGATCTCTATGAGTTGTGGCTATATTTTAATTGTGCTGAAATGTGATTTTATTTGTATGTTAATAAATAAAGTTTGCTGGAGATCAGAGGTCACATAGTAAGGTCACATAGCCATAAACAGGATTCAGGTGGTGGTAGCCCATGCCCTTAAATTGATCACATGGCAGGCAGAGTCTCTGTGTTGTCAAGGACACAGCCCAGGGTGGTGACAGGAGCCTTTAATCCCAGTACCAAACATAGAGACTTAGAAGTCTATATAGACAGGCAGTGATGAGGAAGTCATGTGGCTGGGATTAGAGCCAATGAGAATGCAGAACAGGAAGGCAAGAAAAACCTCATTAGACAGGAAGAAACTCTCTCTGGGGAAGCAACAGCAGTGAGGTGGTAAGATAAGGTAGTCATGACTGTCAGCTAGTTCTCTGATTTCTTTGGCTATTACCTCTGTATTTGGCTCTGTATTTCTTATTTAATAAAACTGTTTAGAAATTCATCTACAATGAGTAGTCTTTCAATTCCAGCATTGAACTCAATATTTCTCTACATCTCTTTAACTCTGACAGGATTTCAAAGTATACTTGTCTTGTGTGCTTACTCTTTCTTTTTCTAGGCTTTGATCTGCGTCCATTGGAATGAAATTTTGGTCCTGTCCAGCATTCCTGCCACCATAGTTCCTCTTGCCCTTATTTTTGTTTTTACTCTCACATAACTACAAGGAGTATCTAACCCCCAAATACAAGGACTGTATGCTAACCCTTTGATTAACAATTTAAAGTAGTTATAAAATTTCATGTACATGAATAACAATACACATACTGCACAGAAAGCTGATGACAAAAACCCATCTTCCTCTTCATCCTTCACCAACATTCTATTAAAATCTCTGCACAGAAAATATTGGACCTCATCAATTAATGGGAATTACATTATAAGAAAATATAATTTGTTCTATCATTTGGTTCAATAATTTAAATTTTTAGAACTTTATTTCTGAAACAATGAAAACTTACTGGTAAAAAAATTAGATATTCCTTTTAAATTAGTTTTATTTTATTATAATTTAGTGTTTGGGTATTTTACACATCTAGGTGAATTTCTAAAATGGTCTTATTAAATAAAAAATATGGAGCCAAATATAAGGATGAAAGCCTTAGAGAAAAATAAGAGAAATAGGGAAAGCCACCAACCAACCTTGCCTCACCAACTCTGTAGCTTCCAAATATGTGTTATTTCTTGTCTATATATGCCTTTATCGCCTTGCTCTTCTGTCCTCTCATAGCTAAGAGCACAGCTATCCCACTTCCTCCTCCTACATAGCTCTGTCACTCTCTGTCTGTCTGTACAGACCTCCAGGCCTCTATGGTTGGTACTGGGATTAAAGGCATGTGTCAATATGCTTTGCTCTGCTCCCTAGTGGGGCCTTGATTACACAGAGACCCTGCCTTCTAAGTGATCGGATTAAGGGCATGTGCTACCACTACCTGACTTCTTTGTTTACTTAAAATGGCTTGCTATTTCCTCTGATTTCCAGGCAAACTTTATTTATTAAAGCACAAATAAAATATCACCTGCATGTGTGTGTTCTACTTGCATGTGTGTTATCTCTGAATGCCAGAGGAGGGCGTTATATCCCCTGGCACTGGAGTCACAGAACATTATGAGAAGTCATGTGAGTGCCCAAAATAGAATACAAACCCTCTGATAGTGCAGTCAAAGCTCTTGTCATCTCTACAGCCCCAGTTTTGAACCTTCTTTATCCCCCTTGGGAAACGATGTGCGAATATTTACAATGCTGAGAGGATGACCCCCTCCACTTCTTCTCTCTTCTATTGCCAGTTCAGAGTTGAGTGTCAGAGGATACGGTGAACTCCCTTTTATTAAAAAATGGAAGAAAGAGAAGGAAGAGGAGGAGGAAGAGGAAGAAAGAGGAGAAAAATTATAAATATTTTATTTCATTCATTAAGATATAGGAATATTTTTGGGTGTGAGCCTAGCCTTTAATGTCTGAGCTATTCCTCCAGCCCAAAGCCTTTACCAAGTAAATGATGGAAGCAGATGGAGAGATCCACAACCGTGCACCAGGCTGAGCTCTGAGATTGCAGTCAGAGAGAGAGAAGAGGGATTCGATGAGAAAGGGAGGTTAAGATCATGATGGAGATATCTACAGAGACAACTGAACCAAACTCAAAGGAACTCATGAACTTTAGACTGGAACCTGCATGGGACCAGACTAGACCACCTGCAAAAGAGACACAGTTGTGTAGCAGGGTCTGTTTGAGGGGTCCCTGGAAGTGTGATCAGGATCTATCCCAGATTCATGAGCTGGCTTTCTGGGTCCCATTACCTATGGTTGGACACCTTGCTAACCCCTGATAAAGTGGAGAGGTGTTTGGTCCTGCCTCAACTGATTGTACCAGGCTTACATGGCCCCCCATGAGGGGGACTTACCCTTTTGGAGGAGGGGATGAGCAGTGGGGGGTGGTGGGAGGGGAGCTGTAGGAGGGATGGAAAGAGAGAGAGTGAGAGAGAGAGAGAGAGAGAGAGAGAGAGAGAGAGAGAGAGATTTGTAACTCCAAATCTTCTTACTAGGTTTTTATTGATTTCAGAGAAGACAAGCCTGTATGTTCTGCTCTAGAGTCATATTTGTGCTCTGTGTTGTCTATGTACCTAAGCAAAAAATTTAAAACAAATGCATACTTTTTCCTTAAATGATTTCTTAAATGTTGTTTCTCAAGTGTCTTAGGGTTCCAATTGCTGTGAAGAGAAACTATGACCATGACAACTCTATAAAGGAAGACATTTCATTTGGGTGGCTTACAATTTCAAAGGCTTAGCCCATTATCATCTTATTGAAAATCATGGTGGTATGCTGGCAGACATGGTACTGGAGAGAGAGCTGAGAGTTCTACATGTTGATTCACAAGCAACAGGAAATAAACTGTGTGCCACACTGAGCTGAGTATAGGTTGAGCAAATGAGACCTCAAAGCCCATGCCCACAGTGACACACTTCCTCCAAAAAAATCACACTTCTTAATAGTGCCACTCCCTTTGGGAGACATTTTCTTTCAAAACACTACCCCAAGCATTTGTAAATAATGTAAAAGATGAAAATATTCAAACTATTAGACACTTAAACGAGTAATTCGGACATGCAGACAAGGACTGAGGCAGAGCCATGGAAATGCAATGCAAGTACTCTACCAGTAAGGTATATTTGCAGCCATTATCAACCACTTTATTGTTTTTTGTTTGCTTGTTTGTTCTTTTGAGACAAGGCCCCATTATGTAGCTCTAGTTGTCCTGAAACTGGTTGTGTAGAGTAGGATAGCCTGTAATCACAGAAATCCATATTCATCTGCTTCTGGAGTGCTGGGATTAAAAGCCTGTACCACCATACCTGGCACCAATCACCTTTTAAGAGTATTTGAAGCATTTCTCAGAAGTACAATTGTATCCAAATTACTTTTCATGGTCTATGGGGAACTGTAACTATTGTAACTATTTGAGAATAGTGAAATTCCCCCAAATTAATGCAGTGACTAAATATTGAAGACATTTGTTCAATTCTTCTTTCAAATGTGTGAGACCTGAACTATGATGAAAGAAAGCCTTGACTTAGATAAATCTAAAACCAAGGCATAGCATTTCCAGTGCGTCCATCTGCCTTGAGCTTCACTATACTATGGTTAGTGCTGTAGGTGAACTTCCTGTAATTTCACTCAAGGATCAACACAATGAAGTTCAATGGTCAGAGTACATTATACCACTCACATTTTTATGTTACTAAAGGCAGTCATAAGTAAGGAAGCTTGCATAACTTCACTACTGAAAAATTGGGGGCAGAGTAGACTTAAAAGGGGCATTAACATGGGTTATTGGGAAGTTATGGATTTATTAGAAAAGTTATTAATATCATGTGCATATAAATAGGCAACCATAAGGCTGGGCCTCTAAAAAAGAGAATAGCAGGGCCCAAATAGCAGAATTTGTATTTCTTACACATTTCAAAATTAGAAGAATTTAGTGTATTGTAAAAGGGTACTTTCTCCTTCATTGTTATAATCTATTCAAATAATGAACATCTCATAGCTGACCATATAATTTTTAATCTATCTATTTATTTTTGGTTTTTCAAGAAAGGTTTCTCTGTATAGCCTTGGCTGTCCTGGAACTCACTTTGTAGATGAGGCTGGCCTTGAACTCAAGGATCTGCTTGCTTTGGCCTCAGGAGTGCTGGGATTAAAGGCATGCACAACTACCACCCAGCCAGACCATACAATTTTGTAAAAGAAAGAAAATGAGCTTGAATTATGATCACACATGTATTTTATTTTATTTTTACTGCAGATAATTTATTCATACAGTACATCCTAATGATGACTTCCTGTTCCTCTATTCCTTTCATTTCCTTTCCATCTCTCTTCCCATTGGATTCACCCAATTTCTTCCTCTTGTAGAAGACAAACAGTCATTTAAGGGATAATAATATACTATAATAAGATAAAACAGAAACAATTGGAAGAGGGAAAAAAAGCGAGAAAAAGAACCACACCCTGACAAAGGGCACAAAAGCAAATAACAGATATAGACAGAGCACCCACCAATTTTCATTCATATACTCAGAAATCCCATGAAAACTCAAAACCAGAAAGCATAATATACACAAAAGACCTATAGGGTAAAAAATCTTTTAAAAAATGAAATTTAAAGAAAGATAAAATTTCATTCCTGGATGAGAAAAAGTCTGAAGAATTATTGCAACCAAAGGAGAAAATATTTCTTGGAAAAGTGTTTTCCTAGAATTTTAGCAACTTTCCAAACGTTGAGAAATGAGACTGAATCCCAGACAATGTTGTTACACTTTAACCTGAACTGTTCAGATGGGCACATTCCTGGCTTTCTATTTAAACAGTGTAGAACTTCAAGACTCCTAAGATGTACTTGAAGCAGATCATACACTTTCTTTATGGCCACATTGACCAAATTCACTTTTTACTTTTGACGATTAATTTGGCAGCTTAAATAGTCTTTTCATGAGCAAGTGGTCACATGATTATTGGGGACAAACAGATTGAGAACCAAAGTGCACCGAGTGCTTATGATAAAGATTTCCTCTGCATCACAGAACTATTGCTCAATCCCTCAAAATGCTGATGATATTAAATGAATAATTGCCAGTAGGTCAGACAATAGCACTGAAGGAAAATTACTCATATGTATGCAGTTTATAGATCTTTTTCAAGTCTAGTTTACTTGAATGATATAGATTAATTTAAATCATTTGAGTAAAAAAGTATTCTCAATAAATCAAATAAAGAATGCTACAAAAATTTCATGAATTCTGAGATAAATTTTGTAGTATATTACATAAAATCATGAGTTATTAATTTGTAAAGATGATTATAGTTTGGATGGTAAAGGGATCTTTTTAGTAAACAGAAGACTTTCTCACAAATGATATATGTAATTATCACCTTTCAATAATAAAAAGTTACAAAGGACATTATTATTTTTATTTTGTTGATTCTGTAATCTTCCTGCAGAGGGTATTGGGCAAATTTATAGTTTCAACCTTTAGTACAGAATTGATATTACTGTTGAGATTTGGGATTGCTAATAGCTATCTATTCCCAGTGTAACAACAGACAACCTTTACAAAAAGCATTTAATAAATACTGTTTCAGCTAAAGAAATAAGATTGCATGAGAGATACTGACAAAGAGCAAGTAGTATAATGGAGAACATTATGAAATTAACAGAGAAAAACAATTTGATTCTGTTGACATGTTTTATGGCCAAATCATATATTTCCAGCAAAGACTTTTTTTAACTTTTGTAGAAAAATTAAATTGTACCTAGGCATTTTATTTTATAAAGTTACAAACCATTTAAAATATTTATAATTAAAATGTCAATTTGTTTTTTAATTAATAACATTTGCAAAATAGTCTTCAATATTATCATCATTTTTCCACATGAAAATATATTAACAATGCTTGGAAATTTTCTTTTATTTTATATGAACTGATTTAAAAGTTTATGAATGTATGAAATTATGTTTCAGTAAATAAACTTGTGGTCAATAGTTCTTTACTTCATATAACATCCTTATTAGTACTAATTAATGAAAAAAATCTGTAATTTAATTATTAGACATAATCTTTTCATTTTCTGATATAAAGTGTTCTGGAAAGGTTACAATCAAGTATGTTTGCATCATGATTTCTTTGTAACTCAAGATTATTTTGAAACATTGACTAAATTAATATTGAGTGGTGTATATATTAAGATTTGGGCAGGTTTGGCTCAATCGTTCAAAAACAATATTCTTGGAATCAGTGATTAAACATGGGCTTTTTATTAAAGAAATAACTGGTTCAGTGATTACACAATCTTAAGTATGCACTTAAGAGAAAGTGACAACAAAGCTGTAAAGCATGAACAGGAGGCAGGGTGCTAACCTTCTTTACCAGGACCAATGTGATCAGTTTACAAATGCTGTATTTATATGTCTTTTATTTTTCATGGCAAAGTTTTCGACAAGTATATGGAAATAATTCTTTTTTTTTTTGAGCTGAGGATCGAACCCAGGGCCTTGCGCTTGCTAGGCAAGCACTCTACCACTGAGCTAAATCCCCACCCCCAAAATAATTCTTACTTAGCCTTTATATTTCAGTTTCTTCTTTTTGTGGCATAATGCCCCACATGCACAATTTCAAAGGAATTCATTTTTTGGCTCATGGTTTCAGATGCAATTATGCACTATTATGCAAAACTGGTTATTTCCTTTGTATCTAGGCTTCAGGTGAGGTGAATATAAGGTTGGGAGGAACTGTGTAGTGGATCAGATACAGTTAACTCATGGCAGACAACAGACAGGAGAGAAGGTGAACCCAGGAAAGAGATGGATTCAACAATATTTCCATTTATGTCAAGGATATTTGACCTCTTACTTTTCATCACATCTCAATATTTTCCTCACATTATAAATCCATTAATGAATTAATTTATTGATGATGTCACCCATCATAAATTAATTAACTAAAAATGATTGGGTTTTCTAAATGGGAATCAAGTCTTTCACAAAAAAAGAGCCTTCAAAGGACACATCAAAATAGATTTGTGTTGTATGCTATAGAAAATTTTGTAGCTCACTAAGTAATAAAATTTCAAGATATAATTGAATACGAAAATTTAGTGTAAATATACTATCAAGAAATGTTTATTCAAAGCTTGACCAGCTCATGGCACAAGCTATATGTTCTATTAAACAAGTAAAACCTCACTCTCTCTGTGAATACATCTCCTAGAGTCTTCACCAATCCATGCTCCAGTCCATTTTATAAAATATCATGTCAAGAAACCCAATGATGTAGCTCCTTATGCCATGTCCTATTGAAAGAACAATCTTTATCTATCTGTCTGTCTATCTATCTTCTATCATCTATCTATCTATCTATCTATCTATCTATCTACCTATATCTATCTATCTATCTATCTATCTATCTATCTATCTATCTCTACCTATCTATTTAAGACAATATGTTTCCTTACAAATCAACCCCATAGTAATGATCTTCAAGAAGAACAAATTAGCTCAAATTGAAAATTGAAATTTAGAATTGAAAAGAATAGCCGGGCAGAGGTGGTGCATGCCTTTAATCCCAGCACTCGGGAGGCAGAGGCAGGTGGATCTCTATGAATTTGAGGCCAGCCTGGTCTACAAAGTGAGTTCCAGGAAAGGTGCAAAGTTACACAAAGAAACCCTATCTTGTAAAACAAAATAAATAAAAAGAATTGAAAAGAATAATTGTCTTTACAAATATATAAAATTCATTATTCAAAGAATTAAATAAGGACATAAATTAACTGAAGGAGACCAGAAATAAAGTGAAGTCCAGGAAATCATGAACAGTTAAATGAAGCAAAAGGGTAATTCAGAGTATTGTTTTAATGAAAATATATTTCAACAAAGATGCAGAAATGTTGAAGAAAATCCAAATTGAAATGAAACTAACAATGAACAAATTCAGGATGACTAATGTAACACTGTGTGGAAAGACTCAAAAACATATTGATCACAAAGAAGACTTCATTTCAGGATCTTAAGAAAAGTTAGAGGCATTACTTCATTCAATCAAATAAAATAATATTTGTAAAATCTATATTAAAGGAATATTCAGAATATTTGAAACACCATGAAAAGACAAATATGCAAGTTGTTGGCAGAAAAGAAGGATAAGAATTCCAGGTCATAGTCATAGAAAGCATTTTCACTATAGTTATAGAAGATAATTTCCAAAATAAAAAAAAAAATAGAGACCCATTCAGGTATAAGTAGCCTACGGTTTGCCAAATAGAAATACTACACTGAAGTTAAAATACAGAGAAAGAGCTCTCGGAAAAACAAGCAAAGTCCTCCAAAGAAGTCTATCATATAAGCAGCTGATTCCATGATGGAAACTGTAAAATCCAGAAGATTCCAGAGCAACGTTATTTAGGTTCTGAAGACCATAGACACCAACCCTGGCTACTTAAACGAAAAAACTTACATTCATAATTGAATAAAGCAGAACTTTCCATGATTAAAGAAACACTAAGTGAATTTATAAACAGTAAGACAATTATAAAGAGAATTCAGAAATGAATATTTCACATTGACAAATTTGATAAACATGTCCAAGGTTGGGCCACCTTGGAAGGTAATAGGTGGTGCTCCATTACCTATTAGCCAATGTAAGAATAAGAAAACAAACACCAAAAATTTGTCAAAATGACTAGTAATACACATCTGTGGTAGTTTGAATTAGAACAGCCTCGTGGACTCATATGTTTGAATATTTGGTGTCTAGTAAGGGGAACTGTTTGGAAAGGGTTAGGCGATGTGGCCACACTAGTGGAAGCACATGAACTGTGGACTGGTGGCTGTGGAACCCCCATGGACTGGACTAGGCCTTCGATTCGGAAGACCGTTGTTTGACTCGAGCTGTTTGGGGGACACCCAAGCAGGGGCATCAGGATCTGTCTCTGGTTCATGGGCAGGCATTTGGGAGTCCGGTGCCTGTGGTGTGACTCTTTGATGAAGTGGGAAGGGGACTGGACCTGCCTAGGCTCAGTGTCCCAGGCTCTGCTGACTCCCCATGGGAGACCTTGATTTGGGGGATGTGGGGATGCACGGTGGCTTGAGAGGGAGAGCTGGGGGATGAGAGGAGGGAGGAGATGGGATCTGTGGGTGATATGTAGAGTGAGTAGAAAATTTCTTAATGAAGAAAAAAGGAGATGTGGCATGTTTGGAGTAGGTGTTGCTCTGAGGGTGAGGTAGATCACTTGGAATAGGAATTGAGGTTTTAAAAAGTCCACCCCAGGTCCAAGGTCTCTCTCTGTCTATCTCTGTCTCTGTATCTCTCTCTGTTTGCTTATTGTGGATCTGGTATAAACTTAGCTGCTATTCTAATACCATGCCTGTCTATACACTCCAACATAATACCATGCCTGTCTATACACTCTCTACCACTGTGTTCATGGACTCTAGCCCTCTAAAACTGTAAGAGTCCATAATTTCTTTGGTCACAGTGTCTCCTCACAGCAACAGAACAGTAATTAAGACAATAAGTGTCTCAAACTCACATTGAAAATTTACCATCACAGTCATAAATCTGTGCTTTAAGCAATGTGAGGTGTTCATGTATCAGTGAATTTCACAGATAAAGGTCATTTTACTTTGAAATTGTAGAACAAGTCTCCAACTATATTTAATCTAATTCTTGAGAATTACCCTAGTTCTCAAAAAAAAAAAAAAAAAAAAAAAACTCCATTACTTTCTGCTTTAAATGTTCCATAAAAAATTCATTGGCTGCTTTAGGCTCCCAATGTCCCAGAGACAACAAGCTAAGATGTTATTACCACGTTCTGTGATTAATGTTAGTTGGGACCTAGAAAGAACCAATTCGGACAAGATGATAAATGGCCCAGACATTCAGGTATGAAGGTAAGAGTCATTTCTTCTAGAAAAGAATGAAGGCCTGCCGAGGTGCTTTTTGAGAGTAGCAGAAACATAGGATGGGGAGTGGAAATTGTTAATTTTACAATAATTAATTTAAATGCAGAAGAAACTATCAATCTTATCTCAAGAGTCACAATTTTATTTCTTATAAAAACACAGTGATATTAAGAAAAGAAAAAGTATATTCATTTAGAACCTCACAGATGAAAATAAGCTAATTGCATAATCTAATAACTTTTTAAAATTTCATGCTACTCAGATCTGGTCAAAGACTACAAAAAAATGACTTTGTTATATTTTTGCTTTAGATCAGGAACTCCTCCTCGTGTCCTAAGAGGGCAGCGGAGAGTCACAATCAAACTGCAACAGAAAATGGCAAAAACAGCCAGTCCCTCCTTCATTAGTCATCTCGCTCTTCTGCCAGTGAGTAAGCAGTTGGTTTGAAAGCACAGGAAATAAAGATTGCTGCTAAAAGGATATGAAAACCAGTTGAGAATATTCTTGACTTGGAGTACTCTGAAACTAATTTTCATAATGCATATTATGTTCTGAGATTATGACCCTAAGATGCATTATTAAAACTCCATTCAAAGAAAAGTAGTTCACAGATAATATCCCCATCTTTTATGTACTTGAATATTCAGAGATAGAGTATGATGAATTTGTCTCCTCATTTTCCATTTAGTGTATTTTAAAGATTGGAGTAAAATTGTGTCATGTGTAACCATCTCTTTCCCAGGACAGAAAAGATATTTGCTCAATAGTTCCAGAAAAAAAAAATGTTACTGTGAATACCACATACTGAGTATTTCCAATATGAAAAACACTCCACCTCTACTATTTCTATTATCTGTCAGAATTCTTATTCTTTACAACATTTATTTATGTATAAAAGTGTATACCTATATGTATTTATTGCAAATATTGTCCTGGTGAATACTTGAAAAACAAACATTGTAATAATAGGGAAAATTAGGAATCACTTGAGAAAATTTTATTGGTTTCAATTTTGTAATTATCATAAATGCATATTCATATTTGTTCTATTACACTCAGCCATCCCAGCACCCCCATATCTATACCTCTTCCAATTTTCTAATACCATTTTCATTCCTGATTTTCTAGAGTCCATTTATTCTAATCTAGTATATTTCTTTTAATGGGCCAAATGTAATCTACTATTTATATTTCTACAATTCACATGATTTCACACTTATAGCTGAATAATATGGGATCTACCTAATATCTATTTATCTGTCTCTCTATCATCTATCTTTCTATCATCTATCTTTCTATCTATCATCTATCTATCTATTATCTATATGTGTGCCTGTGTGTGTGTGTGTGTGTGTGTATGTCATGTTTTATAACCATCCAGTTATTTGTTGATGGAAATGTAAGTTGATGCTAATTGTGTGCCTTGGCTATTCTGAATAGTGCCTCAGTAAACATGGTATGCAGGGTATCTCTAGTGTATGATGACTTAGATTCCTTTGTAGTCTGAAGTGATACAGCTGGATTATATGGTAATTATGAGCAATCTCTGTGAAGATTTCCACTGGGGTTGTATTAATTTATGGTACCTAAGAATTCTTTCTCCATTTGTTTTGTTTGTTTTCAGTTTATTTACTAGGTAGTCCTGTGTAAGTGATGGAATATCAAAGTAGTTTTTGTTTTCATCTCCTTGATAGGTAAGTACTCCCACACCCTAGAGATATTGAACAATTGTACTTCTTTCAGAAATGTCTGTTCAATTCATTTATCAATATATTGACTGACAATTCTTTTTGTTGTTGTTCAGTTTCTTAAGTTATTTACATATGCTAGAATTAATCTCATGTCAAGTATAAAGCTAGGAAAGGAATCCTATACAACATCTGTTAATGGCTATTTTGAGATGTAGAAACTTTTGACTTGATGTAATCCCTCTTCGTTATTCTTCTTAGTATTTCCTAAATCATGCCCAAGTCCTTTTCAGAAAGTTATACTCTTACTTAGATCTTAGAGAAGCTTGCCTCACTAGTCTCAGAATTTGGAAGCTTACATTAAGGCATTTGATTCATTTGCAAACTCTCTCTCTCTCTTTCTCTCCCTCTCTCTCTCTCTCTCTCTCTCTCTCTCTCTCTCTCTCTCTCTCTCCATCTCTTTCCAACACCCACAAAGACACTTTCATTAAATATTAGTGGATTGCATATCATTAAAACTCATGAAAGTAGTAACAATTACTATAATTGATTTCTTATGTTCTTTTTTTGTAAAATTTAATTATACTGTCATGTGTATGTGATTGCCTATTGGGGCCAGAATAGGATCTCAGACTCCCTGGAGCCTGAGTAACTCCAACTGCACAAAATTGATCCCAGAAACCAGACTCGGGTTCTCAAAAAATTAGCAAATGTTGTGCAATTGTCTAGCTATCGCTCCAAGCCCTATATTTGGTCCCTTAAAATTTTACATTCAGCTAACATGTAACTAACAATTGTATGCATGTAGACATTTTCAAGATTTTACTTCAACTTGTTTATAATACAGTAGTTTTCAGGATGCCATGTAGACCTTAATTTTTTGCTTGTTCTTTTAAAGCAAACTTCCATTACAAATATAAATAGCCAACCTTACAATGACTTAACACATTTTATTGAAAAAAATGTAATACATAATAATCTAGATCATATATTCATTAAACTGAGAAGAAAAGAATATTGAAATTTAAAATAGGATATAATTAGAAAGAATTTTAGTCCTATGACAATGATAATTTAGCGATTTATGGTTGTGGAGTGACATATTAGTATATATCATTAACAGTGGCTTCATATCATGACACCAGATTTCCAGTATTGTCATTTTTAGTGGGTGGCATAGCATAGTTCAATTAAACATTGCTTACTAAGTGTCAAAGAGAGCTTGTATATGTTGTTCCTTTTACTTTTCAGAATAACTCTGTAAGGGAACAAATGACTATGACAAACCTCTGTTCTTTTCTTATAAATGAAGAAGTGATGGTTTTAAGAAAATTTGGGCACAGCTACAGTAACTGGCCTGACTTTGAATCCAAGGCATACAATTCTGAGACCAGTATTTTATGCACTCAACTGACAAGTGTTCTGAAAACTGAGTATCAAAGAGTAAGTATCACAGTATCAATGACAGAACATAAATTATTCTAACACTGGATGAAAATGTATACATTGAATAATAGCCTATTTGTTTACACACATTTGGTATTTCAAATCAAATTGCTACAACTCCATATAATGCTTTAGAAATCATGTCAGAACATCAAAAACAACGCAGTTATTTAGAAACAACTGTAATTTGTTTGTAATTAGTTTACAATAACACAAACATGATCCAGTACAATCTTTGTTTTAAAGGACAATATCAACTTGAGCTGCTTGGGTCCAAGAACCTCGGCTAGGGGCATTGAGGAAATGAAAGAAAAACAGACACAGATGGGAATGTGCTTTTTCTGATGGGGACCTGCTTTTGGAACATAAGCATATTTATTAGGACCATAAGGGGAGGCCTATGAACACCACAGGCCTGCCTATAGGCAAACTTTATCTGAACAAGGGTGATATGTCAGTGTGTCTCCTAGGGTTAGTGTCAACAGTTTGATACTCATGTGATGCTTGTTGGGAAAGTATAAGCAAAGACAAATAATATCGTAGTCTGTATGTGCTATGTTGCTAAATAATTATACATCTCAGAGCATCCCACATATGAAGAGAACTTCAACTAACTCAGAATATTTTCCAACTTTCTTTCATTACATCTATAAACAGGTAAAAATATAGACATATTTCTTCTGCATCCCAGCCATTAGATAGTCTTAAATTCAATTCACATGATATTTTTATGCACTTTACAGATTTTAACTGAGAAATCATAACACAAAGTGATAGCATAAATAAGGAATTGTATGTCAATCACAACCAGAGATTTACCAACATTTTTTGACTTGTAATGTGACACAATGCTACATAAATATTTATATTTGAACCAGAATCAGTTTCATTACTTTAAATGCAGAAAGCTTGCTTTAGTAAGGCTAATAAAGTTTACGTAATAAACACAAGGATGGTGTGTTTGCTCAATATATATGAACAGTTTTATAGGAAAATGTGCTCACTTGAGGGAAAAAAAGTTCTTATTTTAAGCCTGTTAGTTCTAAAGTACAAAAGCAGGGAATTAAGGATTGCAAATGTGATGTGCTGTGTCTCTGCTCCCAGCATCGTCCCAAGGTCCTCAATTAGTATTTGACCATTGAGCAAGTTTGTGCTTTAGCTAGTTTCAATGTTTGTTTCTTTTCATGTTTGTAGAGACAAGTACCTCTTGTTTGGCTGACTGTGTTGACTCTGACAAAATTGGACTGGCTTCTGCTTGGGCCTGATAATGTAACATCGCTTTAATTATGCAGACCTTACTGTTAGTCTGGTAAATTTCTAAAACTTACATCAATGTTAACTTAATCTTCTTTTCTACCTCTTTACAGTTAGGTACTGGCCCCAAGGTCATGTTGCTTGGAAACAAGAAGAAGAGACTGTTTCCTGGTCAAAATAGCTTTGAGAGGTTTTGCTTAATTTACTGCTAAAAATGGCTTCTCAGATATCCTGGGAGAGATAGAATAAACTTCAAACTTAAAGATATTAAAAGAAAAAATAGTTATAAGGTATTTGTACACATGAGGAATTTTGTTAGAGGATATTTTGCATGAAAGACAAATATGTCAGTCTCAGCAAATGACTTGGTCTCTTAGCAACTAGCACATATGTCTAAGGTGTTCCTAACTACAGGGAAATTGCATGTACTTCTGTTGAAATATTGTCAAGTATTTTCTGAAGCATTGCAGCTATTATATTAGTAATTAAATACTGGATGAAGCCACTCTAATATCTAAAGAAAATTGGATATGAAAATTACTGTTATATTCATGTCTCATTGCACTTGTTAACAAGTTTCAAAACAAAACTTAAAGGGACTACTATTCAAATTAAACCTGTTTTTATCAGTTTTTGCTACATACAGCTTCAGACAGTATTTACTTGTTTGATAATTGCTGTAAGTTTTTTATATGTAGTATTTTTATAGGTGCATTATCAAAATACATATTCTAATATGTATCACCAGCAGAGACATTAGTCAATAAACGGCTTACTAATGGACAGGTGAATACTAATTTTTCTATTTTATTTGTAATTTCTTCGGTAACCTGCATACTGTTTGAACAAGTTTAAACTCATACCAGCGGTAATAAGAAATTTTGTTCTGCCACAGCCTGACCAGCATTTGTTACTATTTGATATCTTGGTGTTAGCCACCATGACAGGGCTGGAATGAATGTAATACTAAAGTAGGTTTTGTTTGAATTTTTCTGATGGTAAAGGATATTGGATATTTTTTTTTTCATTTTAAGTTTATTTTAAAAGATTAAGTGGTTAGGTGTGTGTGTGTGTGTGTGTGTGTGTGTGTGTGTGTGTGTGTGTGTGTGCATGTGTGTGCTTGTGAGTTCAGTTCCCGTAGTGGCCATAGAGATCATAGGTTCCCCGAAAGCTGAACCTTCAGAGAGTTGTGCTTCATCCATTGAGGGTGTTGGGAATAAGATTTGGTTCCTCTGGAAGAGCAGCAGTACATTCTCAGTGCTGAGATATCTCTTTCTAGGTATTGTATTGGACAGACTTTTAAGTTCTTGGCTGTATGTGTTTCTTATTTTAATAGCTGCCAATTTATTAATTAGAGGGATTTAGTTTTATTAAACTTATTGTCTGTTTAATTTTTTTCCAGGTTTAGTGATGCAGATCTAATTGTATTAATCTCCTCCAAGTGGTTATTCAGCTTTACCTACTAGTTGATGGACAAGCTGTTGTTGTTGCTTTATGTTGTTCTTGTTGCTTGTTTTTAACCACTGTAAAATTCTTAAGACTTTCCTAAAATAGAAAGTTACCAGAGCCACGTGGGTTATTACTTGGTTTTCTATGTGGAATCATTTGTCTACATGTCTGGTTCTGTGTCAGTACCATGTGTCTTTGTCACTGGGGCTCCAAAGTACAATTTGAGTTCAGATGTTGTGACACATCTAACAGTAGTTATTCTGTTTTGTACTACTTTGGGTATGTGGGAACTTTACTGTTGTGTGTGTATATATATATAAAATGAATGTATTTGTGATAGCTTGACCCATGTGAAGGTGTCCATAGAGACCACAAAAGATGTCATCATATTGTCTTAGAGTCTAACTTAGAGGTTATTGAGAGCCACCTAATGTTTATGTGTTCTGGGAATCAAACTTGGGATGTCTAGAAAAACAGCAAGTGCTCTTAATCCCCAGCCTGTAGTAGAATATTCTTTTAAGGAGTGTTAATTTTGTTTACGTTGCATTTGTTCAACTCTGTGAAGCTGTGTTACTGTGCCTGTGTAAAACACCTGATGGTCTAATAAAGAGCTGGCCAATAGCATGGCAGGAGAAAGGATGGACAGGGCTAGCAGGCAGACAGCATATATAGAAGGAGAAATCTGGGAAGAGGGTTGGGAAAGCTAGGAGCTAAGAGAAGAAGGAGGACTCCAGGGGCCAGCTACCCAGCTACACAACAAGACACGGAGTAAGGGTAAGATTTACAGAAGTAAGAAAATGGAAAAAGGTAGATGAGATAATTTAAGTTAAGGAAAGCTGGCAAGAAACTAAGACAAGCTAAGGCAGGACAATCATAATAAAGTATATGCTGTGGAATATCTTTCTGTATGCTGTGAAAATGTGTTGTTCTGATTGGTTGATAAATAAAGCTGTTTGGTCAATGGTGAGATAAAATAAGGTTAGGCAGTACATTCCAGCTGGAGAGAGAGGAAGTGGAAAGGAGAGGCAGAAGAGACAGTGAGAGTTGCCACCAGGAGAAGCAAGATGTGAAAGTACCAGTAAGCCACGAAGCCATATGGCAATTTATAGATAAATAGAAATGGGTTACGTTATAAGAGCTAGCTAGCAAGAAGCTTAAGACATAGGCCATCCAGTTTGTAAATAATATAAGCCTCTGTTGTTTACTTGGGACTAAGCTGCTTTGGGATGCAAGTGGGATGGATTTTTCCAGACCACAGGTTGGGCAGGACACAGGAAAACTTTGACTTCTGACATAAAATTTAATAACAATTAATTTTAAAGTAGATTTTCCCTACTACAGATGTATTACTTGCTATTTTTTACATCATCTCTAAGTCAGAAATCCCTAATGTGGTTTATTGAATTATAATTAAATTCAATTTTTAGTGACCATACTGTAAACATAATATTTATGACTAATGTTAAATCAAACTATTTAAGCCCAAACCAAACAGTAGGAAATTAGAAATGTATTCTAGTAAGTTATAGAACATTTTACTTCTTATGGATTGAGCCCAGCAAAATAAAATAAACATGTGTCCATAATGTAGAAAAGATTCCTTTTCCATGTTAGTTACTCAGTGTATAATTAAGTTTCTGGTGGAGTCATTTCTCTAACAGGGGATGTATTCTGAATAAGTACTCTGATTGCAGTACTGAGTTCATGTTTATCCAGTGTCCAGAGGGGTAAACTAAATAAGAATTTCTTTTTTCCTTCTTTTTTTTATTTATTTTATTTGTGTTTTAATTTCACACATCAGCCATGTGTTCCCCTGCCCTCCTGCCCCCCCCCCCCACCTTCCCCCCATCCCCTCCCCTCCATTCCCATCTCCTCCAGGGCCAAGACTCCCCTGGGGATTCAATTCAAACTGGTGGGTTCAGTACAGGCAAGAATTTCTAACTAACTGGGAATCAGTTGAGTTTCTTGTCCCCTTTTGTTTCCTTTTATTCCCAGAGATGAGCAAATGTCAATTAACTCCGTCAAAAATCACACTGGTAACCTTTCTTCCAGCTCAAAAATAAAATCGTTAAGAGAACTCAATAAAAAGAACCAAATTAAATAATTCAAAGTCACTTAAAGTCATTTCTTGTGACACCATTTCATATAACACATTTCTAAAAGTTAAAATAGAGGCCATTTGTTCCAAATAAAGTGGCTGCCAGTAATTAAAGTCAAGGTAAGCTGTATTGAATAACGAACGGTAGAGCTAATATGCAGAGTAAATCCTGAATTTCAGACAATGCTCTTAGGCTATACATACTTTCAGTCTTTGTAAACAAAAAGAAATATCACTGGGTAACACATTTTATGTACTTTTATCATTTTAATTGAAAATAAAATATTTTAAAACTTATCTTTTTACTCTTCTATTTTTGTTTTTCTATTATTGTAGTGTAATTTTCATATTTTAAATATCTTCTATAATCTTTGGGTGAAAATGTAATGTTTTGATTTTCTTGTTTGACAAGTGCAAATTTATGCTTTGAAAATGTGTATTGAGCCGGGTGGTGGTGGCACACACTTTTAATCTCGGCTCTCAGGAGGCAGAGGCTGGTGGAACACTGTGAGTTCAAGGCCAGCCTGGACTACAGAGTGAGTTCCAGGAAAGGTGCAAAGCTACACAGAGAAACTCTGTCTCAAAAAACCAAAAGACAAAACAAACGAAAATGTATGTGGAATTTAATCTTACACAATTAACTATTATAAAAATTAGTTTTAGTGAATTTTATTCATATACAATGAAATTTGTCCTTTTTGCTTATATAGATTGATGAATTCTTTATTCATGTAAATATCACCATATTCAAATATATGCATTTATCATGTTGAAATGTGATTAGATGATGTGCTTGATCGTTGTGTGACAAGTTGTCACAAGTTTGAATCATTTGGGAAGAGATAATTTCAGTTAGGAAAATGTATCAACCATGTTGGCCTATGGGGCATTTTCTTGATTTGCAGCTTTGAGTTGCAGGGATGCCCAGACACGGTGAGTAGCGGCACCTCTGGGCTGGGGATCCTGGTGCTACAAGAAAGAAAGCTGATCAAGGCTTAGGAGCAAGCCCATAAGCAGTAATCTTCCAAAGCATCTGCTTCAGTGCCTGCCTCCCAGCTCAGGCCTTGAGTTCCTGCCCTGATTTCCCTTCATCATGGCCTTTGGTATTTTTTAGCAGAATGTGGTATGTTATGCTCCTAACTAAGGAAAATAGGACTTTTTTATTTTACTATGAGTTGGAATAAAACTCATAGACTGAAAGAACCTGTCTCCTTCTACCTCATGTAAAGGTAGGAATAAAGGGCTGTATCTTATATTACATTTTCTCTATTTTTTCAGGACATTACTTAACACTTATACAACAGTTCATCGGCTAAGGCATCCCACCTGGTATATGCTTGGGTGCTGAATTTCAGTATGAAGGAAAACATTATGTTAGCATTATATAACTACTTAGAGATACCTAAGAAAGAAATGAAGAAAGCAACATTTTGCATTACAGTCAAATTGTGTTAATTCCATCCAACCATAAATTTTAAAATATATTACTAGCAAGAAATAAAACATGAAATTGTATAATAAATTCCAAGTATATTTATTTACAAATATACAAAATACCTTATTACATTATTTAATACAGGGGCTAATTTTTTGTAATGTGATTTTGGTCATTAGCTAGACAGTCTCTCTTTTTTTTTTTTCATTTGGTTTTTTGAGACAGGATTTCTCTGTGTAGTTTTGGTGACTGTCCCAGATCTCTCTCTGTAGACCAGGCTGGCCTCAATCTCACAGAGATCTTCCTGGCTCTAGCCTCCCAAGTGCTGGAATTAAAGGGGCGCACCACCACTTCCAGGCTGCTAGACAGTCTTATAATGTTTTGTATGTATTAATTGTTGATAAGTTACCTTAATTTCACATAGCATAAAACATACAGATATTAATTAACAATAGTTTTGAACTTTACTTTAGAAAGTAATTTTCTAATTTTACAGAATAATGAATATTATTTCAGACTCTTGATTTAGTTTTTGTTTTAAAATGACAATGTGTGACTAATGAATGTTAATTAAAAAATAATAATGGAGCTTGTAATGACATGTGCTACTAATTCTTGTGTTATTAGTCTCATTTCAATCCACATTATCATTGTAATAATATAATTTTTAATGAAAAATTAATTTGAAGTTGTGATATCCTATAGATATATTTTGGGTCAGAGATATTTACATTGAAATATGTTGCCATAGAATGGAAGCCAACAAGTTTAAGCATGCTCTCACCTCTTCTTCAGATGGCCTGAGAGAAAATAATCTGAAAAACTGAATATGAATAAGTTCAGTAAAGCTAGACTGGCCTGTTTTCTTCCCATAATTCATAATTGTGTATTTCTACCATTACTTTCCTCCTCAGTACCTCAAGCTCTAGACATTGTCATACCATTCCATTAATGAAGCAGTTGACTAACAAGACAGCTGTACAGAGACAACTAAATAATTATAAATTTACTAGGATTCATGAGCATAGCAATACAAGTTAAGACATATGTATAAACTTTTCTGAATACATTTCTGTTGATTCATATTGAATGAATGTATCTGGAAAGAAAGATATCAAAATTCATTGCATTTATGAATATAAACATTCTATTAATAAAACAAAATTATTTGACTGTAATTACAGAAGGGGTTTTTTTTTTTGGCATTGCCAAAAACTATGTTAAATTTATTAAAGAAACATTGCATTTTGTGTGAAGCAGTATGTAAAGATCTTACCAGTGATAGGGTAATATAATAACAAGTGTTTACTTTGAGAATTATTTATGGTTTCTTATAGGTCTTTTTTTGGGAACAAGTTAATGCAATTAAAGACATTTTTAAGTAAAAGTGTAACACTTAGATGTTATCCCTTTTGCATACTGGAGTATAATGGAATTTGATAATAAAGAATAAATATATTTGTTCCTTGGAAATGTATTTTATATATTTTTTCACTACGGAGTTTGCTAGTTACTGTTTCCATTTTCAACTAAATTGCATTTATTGCTTTTGGTTTTGTTATATTTTGGTGGTAACCAAAATATCCTAAAGATGATGACAAAGGGAAAATAGTAAAATATAAAATCCATCTACTGTAGCCATGAAAAGGCAAACTCGGTGCTGAGCAGAGACCTTCTGAGTAAGAGAAAGGAAAATGAAAGAGCTACCACAGGATGCCTAAGTTCTCATTTGTCTACACAGAAGGCCTCTAAGAATGGATTTCTCACAAATATTCTGAGGTTTCTGGAGAAAGACAGGAAGCCAAGAACAGGAAATTTTCTTGAGGAATGATTTAGGGATGTGACGGCTTACATGGTCAGGCTTTCTCATTGCTCCAGCTATAATAAATCAGCTGTATCACAATTTTTTCCATTATCATATTCCCTATGTTTTAACAGCCCATTCCAAATGTCTTTGCACTAATTAAGGGCATTGATTTTATTCACTAAGAAACTTTTTTTTTCATTCCACATACCAATCACAGATTCTCCCCCATCCATCCTCTCACTCCCCTTCCAGCCTGCCCCTGCAACCCACCCCCATCCCCTCCTCCAAAAAGTTATGGCATCCCATGGGGAGTCAGCAGAGCCTGGCATCTCAGTTGAGGCAGGTCCAAGCCCCTCCCCTGCATCAAGGCTGTACATAGTGTCCCAGTATAGGCAATGGGCTCCAAAAAGCCACTTCATTCACCAGGGATAGATCCTATTCCCACTGTCAGAGGCTTTTCAGACAGACCAAACTATACAACTTAGCCTAGGCAGAGGACTCAATCCAGTCCCAGACTGAAAGTTTTCCTGTGTCCTACCTGGCCCATGGTAAGGACAAATTCCTTTCACCCACCAGTCCCGCAGCTGTGTGAACCCAAATAAACACACACAGGCTATTATTTTTAAACTATGGCCATGGCAGGCTTCTTGCTATCTAGTTCTCATATCTTAAATTAACCAATTTCTATAAATCTGTATTTTGCCACGTGTCTTGTGGATTACTGGTACTTTTCCATCATGCTTCTCATGGTGGCAGCTGGCAGCATCTCCTCTGATCTCTTTCTCCTTCCAATCTGTTTGGATTTTCCACCTGCCTCTAAGCTGCCTTGCCATAGACCAAACTGCTTTATTTATCAACGAATCAGAGAACCATATATTCACAGCACACCAAAAGACATTCCCCCATCATTCCACAGCTGTTGTTCCAAAGTTAATGAGTTCTCACTAGCTTGGTTTGGTTGTATCTGTAAGTTTCCCCATTGTGATTTTGATACCTCTTGCTCATAGAATCCCTCTTCTTCTCTGACTGGATTTCCAGAGCTTGGCCTGGTGCTTGGCTGTGGATCTCTGCATCTGCTTCAATAAGGTGCTGGATGAAGGCTCTATGATAACAGTTATGGCAATCACCAATCTGATCACCAGGGTAGGCCAGCTCAGGAACCCTCTCCACCACTGCTAGTAATCTAAGGTGAAGTTATCCCTGTGGATTCCTGAGAACTTCCTTAGCAGCAGGATTCTCATCATCCCCATGATGTCTCCCTCTGTGAAGATAGCTCCCTCATGGCTCTCCCACTCCACCCCCGTTCCAGCTCCACCTTTCCATACCCCCTATCCCCTACCCTCCATTGCCTCCCTCACCCTCAGTTTACTCAGAAGATCTCATCTATTTCCCCTTCCCAGGGCATTCCGTTCTTAGGGTCCTCCAATGTTAGCTAGCTTCTTGGAGCTGTGAGTTATAGTCTGTTTATGCTTTGTTTTTCTTCTAGCATCTACTTATGAGTAAGTACATACCATGTTTGTCTTTCTGAATCTGGGTTACCTCACTCAGGAAGGTATTTTCTGGTTTCATCCATTCTTTGGCTGAGGGGCTTGTTTCTAGGTTCTGGCTATTTTCAATAATGCTGCTATGAACATAGTTGAGTAAGTATCCTTGAGATATGATTGATCATTCCTTGGGTATATGCCCAAGAGTGGTATAGCTGGCTCCTGAGGCAAATTGATTCCCAATTTTCTGAGAAAACACCATACTGATTTCCAAAGTGGCTGTACAAGTTTGCATTCCCACCAACAGTGGAGGAATGTTCCTCTTGCTCTACATCCTTTCCAAAGTAAGCTGACTCACTGTTTTTGATCTTGGCCAATCTGACAGGTATATGATGGTATCTTAGAGTCATTTGATTTGCATTTCCCTAATGAATAAGGATGTTGAGCAATTCCTTAAATGTCTTTCAGTCATTAGATATTCTTCTGTTGAGAATTCTCTGTCTAGCTCTGTAGCCCACTTTTTGATTGGATTGTTTGGTATTTTGATGTCTAGTTTCTTGAGTTCTTTATATATTTTGGAGATCAGACCTCTGTCAGATGTGGAGGTGGAGAAGATCTTTTTCAATTCTGTAGGCTGTCATTTTGTTATATTTACCATATCCTTTGCTTTACAGAAGCATCTCAGTTTCAGGAGCTCACGTTTATTGTTTGTTGTTTTCAGTGTCTATGCTACTAATGTTATATGTAGAAAGTAGTCTCCTATGCTAATGTGTTTAAGACTACTTCATACTTTCTCTTCTATCAGGTTCAGAGTAACTAGATTTATATTGACACCTTTGATCTACTTGGACTTGAGTTTTATACATGGCAGTAGATGTGCATCTATTTGCAATCTTCTACATGTTGACATCCATTTATGACAGCACAATTTCTTGAAAGTGCTTTCCTTTTTACATTGTACAGTCCTGGCTTCTTTGTCAAAAAACAGGTGTTCATAGGTGTGCAGATTTACTGTCAGGGTCTTCAATTCAATTTCATTGGTTCACATATTTTTTTATGCCATTACTAATCTGTTTTTATTTCTATAACTCTATAGTCAAGCTTGAGGTCAGGGATGGTGATGCCTCCAGAGGTTGCTTTATTATACAGGATTCTTTTAGCTATCCTGGGTATTTTTTTTTCCATATGAAGGTGAGTATTGTTCTTTCAAAGTTGGTGAAGAATTGTGTTGGGATTTTGATGGGGATTGCACTGAATCTGTAGATTGCTTGTGGTAAGATTGCCATTTTTACTATACTAATCATACCTATCCATAAACATTAAAGATCTTTCCATTTTCTGATATCTTCTTCAATTTCTTTCTTCAGAGACTTAAACTTATCATATAGGTCTTTCACTTGCTTAGTTAGACTTACCCAAGGTATTTAAAATTATTTGTGGCTATTGTAAAGGGTGTTACTCTGATTTCTTTCTCAGACCATTTATCATTTGTACATAGGAGAGCTACTGATTTTTTTTTTTAGATAATCTTGTATCCAACAAGCATTCCCTCTGTTTGTGTCTTCTTCATTGTTTCTATTTCAGGTCTTGAACTGTTTCTATCACATGTTTAATTGCTTTTTCTTTCCTTTTCTTTTTTCTTTTTTTTTTCTTGTTTTCTTTATGGGATTTATTGTTCTTTTCCAATTTTTTTTGGTTGTCTTTTCCTCAGTTTCTTTACTGGAACTTTTAATTTCAACTTTTATAGCCTCTAACATCTTCATAAATTTATTTTTAAGATCGCCTTCTTCTGTTTCTTCCATGTTGTGATCTTCAGGTCTTACTGTTATAGAACCACTAGGTCTTGGTGGTGCCATTTTGCTCTTTATGTTGTTGTATGTATTTTTGCACTGGCATCTACCCATCTTTTCCTCCAAAAGGTGCAAGGGGTGTCTGTGTCTGAGGGAGCTCCTCTTTGTCCACTCTATGCTTGCTGTGTCAGTGTCTCAGGGGCCACTCTTGGTTCCATAAAAAGTCTTGGTCTTCTTGGTCTAATCAGAGCTCTTATTCTCATCAGAGGAGGTGGAGTCTGTGCCATAGGGAGCCACTCTTGGTCCAATAAGAGCTCAGGGAGTCCCTGAGGTCTCAGGGGGATGGATGTGTTTGGGACAGAAAGTAGGTCATGTAGATTTCAGGGAACAGTCCAATGTGGGGTGTTGGTGGGGATGACTGCCTGCAGGAGTCTACCCTTCTGGCCTGCACCAGGGGCAGTGATGGGTGAGGGAAGGAGGTTACAGGTAGTGCCCCTAGGGTCTGGGTCCTAGAGACAGGACTCTCAGGCTAGGAGAGGAGACACTCACTTGTTTGTCCAATAAGAGCAGGCAAATTCTGAGGGCATCAATATTTTATCTAGAACAACATAATATGTAAACATAGCTAATGTTAAATGAATTTATTTGAGTCAGTTTGCATTCAGGATGAAGCAACAATAAAATTTTAAGAACATGAGAAATTCTTTAAAATATTTTGAAATAAATGTATTCTTTAACATTGCAACATGAGCATTGCCTTTATTTTACAAATAGTAAAAATCTAGCCATATGGGAGATTATAAACACTTGAAATAAGAAGTAAATAAGCATGAATGAAGAAAGGATCTTCTACAACCTTAGGGGGCAGAAAATTCCATAGAAACTGGTTAAGCCCATTTTACTTATAAAGCATTTGGTTTTAAACTGTGTGTGGTGGCTCATGTCTGTAATAATAGCTACTTGGGAAGGGGAGGTTGTGAAAGAGTGAGTTTGTTGAAACCCTGTGAGACATTGAGATGATATTTCAAAAACATAATAAAAGAATTATGTCTCCTCCAGTTATGGTTGTGCACACCTGTATCTAATCACTTCAAGGATTATGGCAGAAAGATTAGGAGTAAAAGCTTACTCATGCTACAAAAAGAGTTCTAAGCCAGCTTGTACAACATAAGATCTCTCTCTCTCTCTCTCTCTCTCTCTCTCTCTCTCTCTCTCTCTCTCTCCCCTCTGTGTGAGTGTGTTTCCAAAAGTGACATGCAATTTCATTCTTCTTTAGTACATGCAACAAAATATGTATTTCTGTAATTACTGCTATTATTTTTAAGATTTTCCTTGATTAAAGATTATAAAATGTGGATCTATTTATTTGTCTTCATGGATAACCACATAATTTTTGCTATCTATCTGTTTATCTATAATCTTGAAATAACATCATTTTACTGAGAAGTGTCTCACCATATATGTCATATTTCAGCAAACATATAATTCATTTTCTTTACTAATGTTTTTATTATTATGTATCCTTTGTATTATTTCTTATACATTCTTAGGATTCTAAGGAGATAACTTAATCATCATGTGAAATGCCCTTTTCTATATTGCCAGAAAAGGAGAAATATGGGAAACTTGGACAAAACTGGGGTAAGCCCTTGAATATGAAATGTGCTTCCTGATTTATATTATTTAAAATACATGGAGGAAAGGTAGGAGGATGGGTTGGAAGACATTTAGATTTCTAAACAAATCTCATTTGAAGACAGCTTAAAAACCCTTACATAAAAATACCCTTATTAAAAATAAAACGAAAAATGGTTGTTACAACCATCTTAATATTTTAATGTGAATTTGCTTTATTCAGCACTATGTGTCCTGTGAATACTGACGTAGAAAGAATTATTTTCTCAATGCTGTAAGACATATTTTTTTTTTGCTGAGGTATTCCAATGTGATGAATGTATCAGCAAGTAAATCAACCATGTTTAATTTAGTACTTATAGTAGTTTAGCATTTATGGGTATGAGGAGTAGCTCAGATTTATGCATAATGGTTTGCTTGTATTATACTTCATATCAGTTCATCTTTCCTAAAACCAGAAATCTGTGAAATGGGGAAAAATTGCTGATGAGGGAAATAATGATCATTTTGCAAATCTGAAAAAAATAATTAGGTTTATTTATGGCTAGTGCATTCCTTTTAACCACTATTAAGTGGTTATTTATTTAGTAAATTGAGAACTTTCTGTGCTACTTCTTGGAAGTTTTTTTTCACTATGAAAATAGAGATATATTTATCTGACTATAATGAATGCATAGATGAAATAAATACATATTTGTAACTATACTTTCTAGTACTAGGAATGAATTATATCAGTTCAGATAGATTTCAGTTTTGCACTACGAAAGATACTAAAAACTAAGTAACATTAAGTGTTTATAATAAGCTTAGAATGTGTGTATTTCCTTCTATTACATAGAAACCTAAAATGCAATAGAAACTCCCAGGAATCCACGAAGGTGACCTAGAGAAGATTCCTAGTCCTAGGGGATATAGAACCTGAGCAGAACGTCTTCTCTTCCAGGTAAGGCTTCAAGGGGAACATTAACCCAACCACAAAATTGGACCTACAATTTGCCTGCCTGCAAGATGTGCTGGGACGAAGCTGACACTGAACTTGTGAGAGTGTCTAACCTATGACTGGTCCAAACAGAGACCCATGCCATGAGAGGTAGTCCATGCTAGACACTGCCTAGGTGGCCAGAAACCAGAGTCTGGGTAGCCCATTGATCAAGATATAACCAAACATGACCAGGAAAAATCAATGAAATCATTCCTAATGACACTCTGTTATAGAACTTTGTTCTCTGCATATATAGTATGGTTGTGTAGCTTGGTGTTCCTATAGGATTCCTAACAGTGGGATCATGAGCTCTCTGACTCTTGACTGCTTTTGGACTGGGCAGGCTAGGAGGAGAGGAGTTAGGGGAAGTTGTGGTCAGGATACAATATAAGAGGGAAGAATAAATTTAAAATAAAAGAAATCCTATCACAAATTAAAATAATTTATGTTATTACATCAATTTTATATAGCTTAGAGAAAAGTAAGAAACTTAAGCAAATTATCTAATGTCATATAGTAAATTTTAGGAAACTTGAATTTAATTTAAAGCTTTAGCCCCTAAAACCACTTCTTGTCAAATGTTTCAAAGGAATCTTGAGGAAAGAAAAGGACCCTTGAAAAGGTTCTGAAGTGGTTACTATGTTTGGAAAAAACATTTAGTGTCATATGAATTATCTTCAGAATAAAATTATTAAATAAAACTTTGTTGCTGGCCTTTAGGAAAATATTCATTTTTCTGTGTCTGTGGACCCTCATAGATTGGAAAGAATAATTCATTAGTAATCCAGTGACATGCGATAGTCACTACTTCCCAGTAGTACAGATGACTCATTTATACATTTCTTTTTCCTTATCTTTTCTACTTTTTACAAGCCTCATGAGCCTCTTTAATATAAAATATATCAAGTATATTTCAGCAACACATCTTCACAGTTCTTCCTGTCAGGGAAGTAGGGATTCTTTACAGAGAATTTAGTGTACTTTGTCCTAATTCTTAGGGAAGCTCTTCATTGATTCCGTCTGCTGTTGATTTTAGTAAAGAAAAGTGACAGAGATAAGACATTTCCTTTAAGAGTTTTATACTGTTTGTAGATTCAAGTACCTAGAGGCAGAGATGATCATCAAAAATATCCATAATAATCACTAGCAAGGATTCATTGAGGTGTACCTCAATCAGAAAATAGTTCCAAGTTTGGGTTTCTTGATAAACCCTATATGAAGATTCACACAGTGTAAAAGTCAGAAAAATTAAGACACTATTTTTCTGTTTATACCATCCAAGTTGGATATGATTTGCTCATTTTGGAAGGATCTTATGTTCATTACAGTTCAATGTAATACAAAATGTCATTTACTAATTTGTAGTTTTTGCCATATCACATCTTAAAAGTCTCAACCAACACAAGATAATAGAACAGTTTCATCAACATCTCATAACAAATAATAATAGTTTATATTTAAAATATATTTAATAACTTTACTTTTTTTAAGGGATAAGTAAATTTATATCTTTCAACTTTCATCCAAATGTACACAGGTCAATGCTCATAGTATGTTCTTTTAATGCTTTTAGCTGAAAGAATTATGTGTGAAAGTCATGTGTCTTTTTCTTAACATGTATTGATATTGTATGGTTATCTGCTGTGGGATGTTCTGGATGTCAAATGTGTTGATCTGATTGGTTAAAATAAATAAAATACTGTTTGGCCAGTGGACAGGCAGGAAGTACAGGTGGGACAAGAGAGAAGAGAATTCTGGGAAGTAAAGGCTGGGGAAAAGAGACACTGCCAGCCGCCGCCATGAGAAGCAACGTGTAAAGACACTGGTAAGCCACAAGCCATGTGGCAAAGTATAGATTAATAGAAATGGGTTAATTTAAGATAGAAGAAGTAGATAACAAGAAGCCTGCCACAGCCATACAGTTTGTAAACAATATAAGTTTTTTTGTGTTTACTTGGTTGGTTGTGAGCACCAATGGGCCTGGCAGGTGAGAGAGATTTGTCTGGACTGTGGGCCAGGCAGGAAAACTCTAACTACAGTTATCAATAAGACAATGAGTATTGTTCTATCTTACCTGTGTTTATGAATGTTTGTAATGTTTACTTGCTGGTGTTCCTGTGTGTGTGTGTGTGTGTGTGTGTGTGTGTGTGTGTGTGTGTGTGGTGTGTGTATTAATTTCACACAGAAATTAACAACAGGTGTTTTCTTCATTGTCCAGGTTGTCTTTTGAGATAAGGTAATTTCATCAAACCTGAAGTCACCAATTGGCTACACTCACTGACCAGGGAACTACAGAATTAGCTTACCTCTACCAAGTAACTCACTGTATTACAGTAATTTATTGAAGACCATGTTTGGCATTCATATAGTCGCTGTAGTGTATCTGAAGTTTTCTCCAGCCCTGCCTGGCCCACAGTCAAGACAAATCTCTCTCACCCACCAGTCCCGCAGCTGCTCAGACCCAACCAAGTAAACACACAGAGACTTATATTGCTTCCAAACTGTATGGCCGCAGCAGGCTTCTTGTTATCTAGTTCTTCTATCTTAAATTAACCCATGTCTATTAGTCGATAAGTTGCCATGTGGCTTGTGGCTTACTGGAATCTAAAAATCTCACTTTTCATGGAAATGGCTGGCAGCATCTCTCTGCCTCAGCCTTCCACCTCACAGAATTCTTCTCTCTCCTTTTCCCGCCTGTACTTCCTGCCTGGCTACTGGCCAATCACTGTTTTATTTATTAACCAACCAGAGCAACACATTTGACATACAGAACATCCCACAGCACTGGAAATATGACTTAGATCCTTCAGTTTGCATGGCATATTATTACTAAAGAATATATCATCAGAGATCCAATCATTAATTTTTGATCCAGTTACATCCTTAGTTGTTTTATTTTATTCTTGGTTCATTTTTTTCTTTTCAAAAATGGTTGCTTTTAATTTTTTGAGATAACAATATACTTAAATAGTTTCCCCCTTCATTTTTCTCTCTTTAAATCTCCCCACATACCTGTGCTTGGTCTCTTTCAAATTCATGCACTCCTTTTAGAATTAAATGTTGTTTATATAATCTATGTATACATACACTATAGATTATATATAGTATATGTGATTATATAATCATAAGTGTGATTGTGTGTGTGTGTGTGTGTATATATATATATATATATATATATATATATAATATATATGTTTTCCTAAATACATAAATAATCAATTTGTTCAGTCTATATAATATTATATATGTATGTTTTCAGGGGCGATATGTAGCCAACTGATGAGCTCTTCTCTAGGGATGACAATTTTTCCTAATTTCAACATTGCTATAGTTCTTTGTGTGGGTTGAGAGACCTCATATGCTTTCCCTAGCATATATTGGGATATCTACTGATGTCCAAGCTCATCTTAAAAGACTGGTTTCTTGAGCTAGTAATATGACGCAGTGAGAATGCTGTCTAGCCTTACTGCCTGACTCTGAGCACCAGGACCCACATGATAGAAGGGGAAAACCTCTTCCTACAGGTTTTCTTCTAACCTCCCCACCTAAGTACAATGATACATATGTACCCAAGTACACACACAAATACCACAACCCCATCTCCTCCTCCTCCTCCTCCTCCTCCTACTACTACTACTACTATTAATGATAATAATAATAATAATAATAATAATAATAATAATAATAATGAAGAAGAGGAAGAGGAATGGAGGAAGAAAAGAAGTAAAACAAATAAATGTAATTTCAAAACACAAGTTATTATATCTACAGAGGTGAAAATGTCTTCCTCTGGTGCATATGTAAATATTGATAGTATGTGCAGAAAATTTCCATTGTTGCTTTCTGACCCAGTATATCTACATCCTGACAATGCCTCTTCTACAAAGACTATCCCAAATCAAAATTATCTAAATCCAACTTCTTTTTCAGACATACAAAATAACACTGCCTTCCTATTCATGTTTATAGTAATAGATAGGCTGAGCTTCCTGGGCATTGCAGTGCTTCTATTAGAGTGTTCAGTTCACCTTACCCAACTTTGCATCTGTGTGTTTGTCATTATTCCACTTATCATGGCAATACATTCTACTAGTAATCATTCTGAAATAAGAAAATAACATTCCTACTAAAATGGATACACATTCTTACTGACTATAGCAACACCTAAGGAACATTGTAGCTGGAGTTATCTCCAGTGCCACCCAATGGGGTCTTGGCTAGTCAAACCTGAAGTATATTAATCTGGAACAAATCCATAGCCTCTGTGTATTATCCATATTTACATGGCTTATTTTTTATACTACTTTTACTGTCTGTTTAAAGACTTTATTTTTTAAAACTATTTATTTGTAAATATAACTGCATATATTCCTTTGCTTTCTCTTCTAAGCCTACATACATTTTACACACATTGTAAAGTATTTATTTATTTTTTAAAACTATTTATTTGTATATATAACTGCATATATTCCTTTGCTCTCTCTTCTAAGCCTACATACATTTTACACACATTGTAAAGTATTTAAAGTCTTGTTTCATCTGAATCTGTCTTATTGTGAATCTATTGTTTTAAACTGCAGCATTACGAGGGCTAAAATAGTAGCTTTGGCTGTGGGCTCAACCCACCTCAACTTCCCAACATAGAGATGGTATGCTTACCCCAGCTTTGGAGGAACCATACTCGCTGCTGGAGTAGTGGGTCTATGCCTCTATCATAAGCAGTGTGTATCCCAGAAACCTTTTTTTTAACTAGCAAAATCTATATCCAACACACAGCATAGTGAGTAGCTTGGAGACACTTCTGTGTAACATTGCATAGGTCAAACCCACATGCCATAGAGTAGTTCAAACCCTCACGCTGCCACTAAATTGAGAGAGACAAGTAGGAATTTGGTTTTTAGCTTTGTTTTAGAATCTTTTTTTTCCCCCTCAGGTTTTAGGTGGAAACTCTTGACAACCCATTGGGCGCCATTTGTACCTGGAGTTATCTCCAGTCTCACCCAGCAGCCACTCAGACTCAAATAAACACACAGATGCTTATATTATTTAAACTGTTTGGACTAATGGCTCAGGCATCTTACTATCTAGTTTTTGTATCTTAAATTAGCCCATTGCTATAAATCTATGCCTTGCCACATGGCTCCTGGCTTACTTACATCCTGCTCCTCATGGTGGCAGCTGGCGGTGTCTCTTTCACTCAACCTTCTTCCACCCAGCATTCTCCTCTCTCCTTGTCCCACCTCCTCTATCCTTCCTGCCTGGCTACTGGCCAATCAGCATTTTATTTATCAATCAATCATACCAACATATATTCACAGCATGTAGGACATCCCACAGCAGAAGGTTGTTAGGAAAAAAAATGATATGTTAATTTTTAATTTTAGAAAAATCACACATAAATACACACACACACACACACACACACACACACACACACACACACACACACACGGAATTATCTTGCAATGGAGGACTAAAAACCAAATTATGTATCTCATGCTAGTAAAAACAACAACAACAACAACAACAAAACCCTAAGATGAGTTTTTTACTCTATTTGAGTTTTTGGCCAATAGGATCACACCTCAGCCCACCCTTTACAGTATATTATTAAAATACTTGTCTATTCTCTAACCTTGATGGTAAGACCTTATGTTGAAGATATCATATACTTGAGTCAGAGAACACCCCCAACACACACACTCACATACCTCTGAACCTTCATGGAAGAGGGTGTGGAAAGAATGCAAGCATCTCAGGTGTTGAATAACATGAAGGACATTGTTTTGATTACTCAAAGATTACTCATATGAGCTCACAGCAATTGTGACAGCCTGAATAAGACCTGAACAATATTAGCTCCCTACTATTTAGAAGAAAAGAGAAAGAGAAACATATTTGTTGTTGTTGTAATTTTACTCAATAGGCAGCCAGATAATTTTTTAACAAATCCAAACTTTGGCTTTCAGTTATGTTTATGTTTAAAGTTACAGATTAATGAAAAGTAGTTATTTGGCGTGAACTAGAGTACACAAATTTCAATTATCCAAATGTACATAAGAACTTGGATTGTATACCATGGTATACATTTATACCAGAGCTAAATTACGATTCCCATTGCCTCTGTTTCTGTTTTTCTTTCTTCTTCTCTTACTACTCCTTTTACCACATCCTCTTATTTTACTGATTTCCATTTATGCAAATTTGTAAGCAGAAGAAAGCTGAATTGAACAAGATATGGCCTTTTTATTTTGTGTTCCATTTTTCTTTTCACACTAAGATAGACACTTGCTTATTTCTATTTAGTGACATACAAGACAGTGAGTACTAGAATTTTCCATGCACAGTAGAGAAGTCCCAGCTCATTAGATAACTTACAGAATTTAGCTAGGCTTAATGTGGCCAAACTCATGTGATTTCTTTCCTAGTCCTAAAATGACTCTATCTTTGAAGTGTGTTTTCGCTGTAAATGTCAACTGTCTGGAAAGAGAGGTATTTATTTTCTGGAAATCAAATGAGCTCTGCCACATATCATAAACTACCAGAGGATCTATTAATCCAAATGAATGTCACTGTTATGAAGAGCATTGAGCAGTTAAAATCAATGAGATACTTTTAAAAAGCAAGTTTACTGTAGCAGCTGGAACATATCTTAGAAGATCTTATGCCCAAGTCCATTGAAAATGTAAGTACTTCAGTGGAAGTCATAGAAGACGAAAGTTAATAAATGCACTATTTTGAAGAAATATATTATGGCTTAGGGATTTCATTATTTGTTGGGTGATTTTATGTGATCAAAAACACAGCAAAGTCCTAACGTTTTTCAATCAAGTAACACATGTATCATCAATGTTGCTTTAGCAGGATAATCTAATAAAAATTAAAATTCTATATTAATTTCATCAAAGATAATTATAAAGATGTGAATTTTATCTAATGCAGCAAAAGAGCCACCTCTAAGTTACACAAATATTAACCCAGTCTTTAATATAAATGCAAAAATATAATTATTTATATAGATATGTTTGCTCATACTTTATGTAAAATGTATGTTTATTTGTTTAATACATAGACACATACTTTTATACATACAGACAGACATACACACACACACACACACACACACACACATATATATATTCTAGTCCTACATAGTGTTTGTTTTCCTAGGTAATATAACATACCTTATTAGATAATGAAGATAAAACAAGACACAGATATTTATTTATAAGTATAATTGGCATATACCATATAAAATATAAAATATTCATTCTTAAAAATAGTAAAAAAAAAAAAACCTAAAAATATTCAGGTACCTCTAATTAATCTCCATTATCCATATACATATGGAGGATTACAAATTTTTAGTAGCAGACTGAGAGTATTTTGGAAGAGAGTGCCCATGTTTTCCTCAAGAATAGTAATGGCATTGTGTTCCTGTTGTTTTGTTTTTGCTGTTATTGTTTTGGTTTCTTTTAATATAAGAAATAATGTAGCCAGGCGGTGGTGGCACATGCCTTTAATCCCAGCACTCGGGAGGCAGAAGGCAGGAGGATTTGTGTAAGTTCGAGGCCAGCCTGGGCTACAGAGCAAGATCCAGGAAAGACACAAAGTTGTGCAGAGAAACCCTGTCTAGAAAAATAAAAAAGAAAAATGAAAAAGAAAAAAGAAAAAGAAAAAGAAAAGAAATAATGTTTATATATTTATTCCCTCTTGTGTATAGTAGATATGTTCTAGGAATTCTCTAGACACCAATTTACAACAACATCCCTGTCATTTACATAAAGTTATGTAGTATTAGCCTGTGGCTCGCACATATGGCCTAATATTATTTACATGGTCTCTATATAGCTTTTAAAGTCTCATGGAATACTAATGCTGCATACACAGCTCTCTTGTATAGGGCATTGCAATAGGGTACAGAAATCAGTACTCACACATTCTTTTCATGACTATTTCCCAAGCATGTCTGAGCAGATCTGAAGGCAGGGGCAAGCTGAACTTCTGCCCTTCTCGGTTGTGCTTTCATCTCCTTGAGAGAGCACACAGGTGGTGAACCTGATCACTACTACGTGATGGAAGGTGTGCTGCTTTGGTGTCTTCTTTACAATCTCATGTAATTGTTTGAGAAAGGCAATCCACTGAGTTCAGCTTTAAGTCTGTTTCAAGGTTTCCAGTAGGAACTCAGTAATAGACTGCTCTTGTACACTTTCTCCCATAAAACCAGGCTAAACACCTACTTCTCCATGATTGGTGCCAGCAGAATTCCAGGCTATTTTCCACCCAAGAGAGCTATTCACAGCGTCTTTGGATGGAGAGTTAGAAGCCATTATTCACATGGAAGTAGCTGGAAACTATGCATTTCACAGAATCTGCTAGAAATTCATTTTATCAGTGCCATGAAATACTGTATCTGAATAATCACATGGGTGCTTCAAATTCTGAAAACTTTAATGGCCTATTGAAAATATTAACTGAATAGTTTTTGTTCTTTAGAAACCCATCAGCAGAGCTGCTTACTATAGATTTCCAATCATATTATGGCAACCTTGTTTCTATATTGTCTTTTATACTTCCTACCAGTTAAATAAACACTAAATGCTCTCTTGTCTCCTCCACCAAAGCAAGTATAACTTTTTTTCCCATGAATCTATAGTGCACAGATGTAACCCTAACACTTAAAATCACCTAATTTGTTGTCGTGGCAATTGCTGGACTCATAAAGACAGCAAGTTCAAATCAACTCAATTAATGCTTGTAATCCTAAATTATATTCCTTCTTTATTGCTTAATTTGTTCCTATGTGCACCAATACAAAGCCAATGGTTATTAGACGAGATCCATGTATCTGGAAATATGAATCATAATTCATAAAACTTGTCTAAGTAAAGAAAATCCTATTGACTAAAACAGGCAATTATAATGATATTTCAAATGAAATAGGAATTCAGTTCTTAAATTCAATTGGCAAATTCATTTACACAGGTAGACATTTTTAAAAAAATCACAAAAAAGTTTATTATCCACTATTAATGATTAATATAGCTAGATTAAATTTAAACTGCATTGCTCAAGGTTACCTAGAGGAACAGAACTAATTGAATTGGAAGTTAGATGACTGCTAGATACATACATACATACATACATACATACATACATTCATACATACTTATGTATACATAGGGACATACAAACATATAGAAGGTATTATTTGATTTATTACAGGATTGGTGGCCTGATAGTTCAATGATAGCCATACTCACGCTTGAGAACCAGAGTTCCTAATGGCTACTCAGTTCAAGAAACTGAAGCCTCAGAACAAGGGTGAACAATTCATCAGGTCTGGTCTACATGTGAAAGTTGGAAAGCTCAAAGGAGTGTTATTGATGTGTCTGCCTTGAAAGCCAGAAGAACCTGAAGTATTATTTCCCAAAGGCACAGATAACATCAATAGAATGTTCCCTCAGTAAGAACCAGGCTTGCATATGCTGGCTGGCTTTCTTTTTCCACTTTTATTCCTCAGGTCCCCATATATTAAACATGACATTCTCATTTTGGTTAGGTCATTCCCAATGACTTGATATCATACATACCAGGCACTTCTTAGATGTTCTCACAAACATAGACACATATAAGGTATATATTATTAATATTCTAAGCTTCTCTTAATCAATGCAACTAATAATCATAATTAAGTATCCCATGTGTATCCTTTGTTATCTTGAGAACCAAACACATCTCCTTTTCCATGTTTTGTCCAAAAAAAAATTTACCAATCCTGCCTAACATGCTATAACTATGCTGCAACAATTGAAAACACAATGACTTTTTAATACAATTTAATTATTAAGTTTACTGAGAGACATCTACTCTTTTCCATGTATCCCATAATTAAATTATGATAATGTAGATATAACAAAATCCAACTATTATTATTAACATAAACAGTACCTTGTTCATTATTAAGAAATAATAGGAAAAATAAAGTCAACATTTACTTAGTGTATGCATATGTACAAATACATTATTACCAGATATAAAAAATATCCATATATTTAATAGGTCAATTTCTGTAACTTCATAAGGATATTGCTGGAATATTCAAATATCTTTTTCTAAATCTACTCATTTCTTTTCCATTCAGCAAGTAACAATAATTTTTTTTTAGAGAATTGGCAAACTTTTGCTCTTGAAAATATGGGCAATTTGTCATTCTGTCTGGGGTGGAGTGTTGTAATTTATGATTCACCTTACTTAATAAGCGGGCATAATAGTTTTGGTAGACTCCTAAAGGATCACCTGATTTCCAGAGATACTCTTACTAAGCTCCAATTTAGAACTGTAGTCCAACTTTCTGATGCTATTTTGGCTCAGTCGCCTCCTATTAACACTATACCTCTCTTCTGTATTGTTTGTCTAGCTTCAGAACTCCAAATTGACTGGAAGCATGAATTAAATTATATTGTGCATACCTGTGCTTTTAGATTATCCAAAAATAAAGTTGTCATTACAAGAAAAAGAATTGCTGATTTATCCCTGAGGCAATGATGAGTGACACATTCAGTTTCTCCCTTAATCCCGGGGCTTTGACTGCTGGCACTGAGAGCAAGAGTGTCTACACTGGATGACTGTGTCTTCAGAATATAGTCTTCAGACAGCTTCGCTTTAGCAATACAAGCTACATCTTGATTGTCAGCGCATTGACCTCTTCAAAACCAATTCTGCTAATTTATTAAGCTGCATCAGGATTGTGGGGAACATAGTAAGACTATTGTATTTCATAAATATAATGCCATTGTTACAATTCTTTGCCTCCGCAATAAATTCACTGGCCAGAAGCAATGCCATGGGCAATTCATGGATATTGGGTAAGAAATTAGGGAAGCCAATGGATGATATTTATCAAAGAATTGCTGTATTTATTGAACACAAAACCACAATCAGAATACATGTCTATTCCAATAAGGAAAAAATACTGTCACTTCTATCATGAAATTGGTCTAGTGTGGTCAACCATTTGCTGAGTCAGTGACTGATATTTTGGAGTTTGGAATATTGTAAGTTTGAAATAGTCTAAGTTCAGTATTTGTCTTTGTTGCTGGTAGGTGGGGAAACAGCGTTAGCTAGTGCCAGGTCACCTTTGGTGTAAATCCTGTAAGTCATACCACATATGGCTTTCATTCCTCCTCCATTGACCACTGTTCATAAGCAGATTGGACAAAGAAAACCATGGCAAAGAAAAGAAAATGGAGCACCATGTTGAGCTGATTGCTAAAGTAGAGATACGTTTTCATTAGTACTTAAGCTTGCAACACAATTTCACACCCTTGGAGTATTCAGAGATAGCTGCCTAAATGCACTTCCCTCAAAAGATGTATAACCATTTTGTTTTCAATCATTCTTTTCCCAAGTTTCCAAAAATCCAGCCAAGACATAAGTCATTGCTCATGGATAGTTACAAAGTCTCACATTGGACCATTATTTTCTGCTGTGGATATCGCTCTGTACAAATAAAATGCTGTTTGGCCAGTGGCTAGGCAGGAAGTATAGGCGGGACAAGAGAGAAGAGGATTCTGGGAAGTAGAAGGCTGGGGGGAGACTCCACCAGCCACCGCCATGAGAAGCAACATGTAAAGACACTGGTAAGCCACAAGCCATATGGCAAAGTATAGACTAACAGAAATGGGTTAATTTAAGATAGAAGAAGTAGATAACAAGAAGCCTGCCACGGCCATACAGTTTGTAAACAATGTAAGTTTCTGTGTGCTTTCTTGGTTGGGTCTGAGCGACTGTGGGTCTGGCGGGTAAGAGAGATTTGTCCTGACTGGGCCAGGCAGGAAAACTCTAACTACAAATGGCGCCCAACGTGGGTGTCCAACGTGTTGGCAAGAGTTTCCACCTAAAACCTGAGAAAAAAGATTCTAAGACGGAGCTAAAAACAGCTTCCTAGTTGTCTTTCTTAAGTTAGCGGCAGCCTGCCGTTTTGAGCTTCTATGGCGGGTTTCTGGCGTGTGCGTCTGATCTGCGTGTGGCAGGAATGAGGAGTCTACAAGTGGCACTTTACTCTGCTGCATGGTGGATTTAGCCTTTGCTAGATTTAAAAAAAAAAAAGGGTTTCTGGGCTATGCACTGCTCTGATAGAACTGCTTCTGATAGTTGATGGTACACATGGTTCCAGACCCAAAGCTGGTGGTAAACTGTACCACCGCCATGTTGGGAAGCTGAGGTGGGCGGAGCCAGCAGCCACAGTGGTGTGTCAGTCTTACAAAGATGGATATTACACAAAAAATCTGGTTTGTCTTGTCTTTGGGATTTTTAACCACAAAAAAAGATTTGATCATAAAAGCTATTGAATTAAACAAAAATGTAAATTTTAAAGGTACCTTGACTTCGAAATTTAGATGTAAGGATATGTTGCTTTGGAAAGGAGTCTCTGCTTTTGTTTCCACAGAAAGCCAGAGGTTGTGGATTTGTTCCAGATTAAGATACATCAGGTTTGATCAGCCAAGACCACCTGAAAGGTCTCCGATGACACCATGGCCCAGATGATCCGACATCCAGAAGGGTTTAAAGGCAACTGGCTCAGAGGTTTATCCTCATGGACTACTCCATAATCATAAAATTTTCTTTGTGTCCCCATAAGATGCAGCGCCCCCCTCCAGCAGGAAGTAGTAAGAGAAACTACGTCCACATTCCCAAAATTATCAAGCTGGCTTTGGAGATGGAATTGGCTCACTCCTTCTCTAAACCCAGACATATTGCTAAAAGAAAAGGTTAAGAGATTCTTGTGTCCCAAATCAGAAGAGCCCTCTGGTGTGGGACAGAGAGAAACCAATATTTTTCTTTAAAGTAGATTGATTATAAATGTGATCTCTTTCTAAAGAAGAAAAGGGGATATGATATAGATATAATAGGAAGAAAGGGTAGATTAAGGAACTTACTTCTAAAGAGCAACAACTCATTTAAAATGTTTTACATTGGTATAGACTTTAGTCTATTGATACAAACTTAAAGTAAATTTTGTTATACTGTGTGTATATTTCTACTTGTGTTTAAGGTAATTATGTTTATATAGCTCATTTAAAATTGTAATGGATAATTAAAAATAGATTAATAACTGGTCATCTATGATAATCATACTCATAGCCATGTTAGTTAAGTCTTCTAGGTATACAAGAGATATTTCAGATAGATAGGTAATCTTCAAATACTTCAAAGACCTACAGAATATGGCATTTAAAATACTTTTAAAATTTAGACTTTCTGGACAGTGAGACATGTCTGCTCCTGGCAGCACCATTTTACTTCAGAGAGGAGGATGGGCATTGAAGACACTTCATATCTTGTCTTCACCTTGGCAAAAATAGCCATTTGGGCAAGAAACTGTTCTTGCCTGGACTGCTTGATCGACTGGACATGCAGGACCCATAGAAAGGTGACCACTGAACTTTGCTTGACAAAATGGTCCTTCAGGTTCCTGCTTCGCAGAGGAAACTGCCAGACATTCTACAGGACACTGAGAGAAGTGACTAAGAGACTCTAGCCCTGTGGGCTAAAGAAAAATGCCCCAACTTTACAAAGGAACATTAGGTGACTGTCCAGGCTGCCAGCTGTCTCTGTCTACTCTTGCAAGACTCCTGAAAAATGTTTACATCCTTCTCCCGGTTCTCAGGTAATATGATCCTTCTGAGGTCTTTGATGTGGTTGAAGACTAGATAGTTATAATTTCCTCAGTTATGATAAAAGATTAGTTAGATATAAAACCTTAGACTCACAAATATAAGATAGATAGGATATCTTCTTTAATATTGTAACTGTAATTCTTGCTTGACAATTGTTTTATTATATGTAATTTTACTATGTAAAAGTTAAAACCTTCCTTAAAAAAAAAAAAAAAAGGGGAAGTGCTGTGGATATCGCTCTGTACAAATAAAATGCTGTTTGGCCAGTGGCTAGGCAGGAAGTATAGGCGGGACAAGAGAGAAGAGGATTCTGGGAAGTAGAAGGCTGGGGGGAGACTCCACCAGCCACCGCCATGAGAAGCAACATGTAAAGACACTGGTAAGCCACAAGCCATATGGCAAAGTATAGACTAACAGAAATGGGTTAATTTAAGATAGAAGAAGTAGATAACAAGAAGCCTGCCACGGCCATACAGTTTGTAAACAATGTAAGTTTCTGTGTGCTTTCTTGGTTGGGTCTGAGCGACTGTGGGTCTGGCGGGTAAGAGAGATTTGTCCTGACTGGGCCAGGCAGGAAAACTCTAACTACAATTTTCTTCTCAGAAAAAATACTTAGCCAGGTGTAATGTATGAAAGTTCTTTCCACTGTGCAAAATGTCCCCTTCCGCTGTCCTTCAGTGATGTCACAATAGGAGCTTTTGTTCAATCTATCCATGTTTGTGTGGGTCCTTCATGATTTCCTAAATGTTCTGCAAATGTGGTTCTATTCTTATCTACCTTTGTCCATTTATTCTAGGATATACCTCACCAAATCATAAGTAGATATGAAAGAGTAGGAGAGATTATAACAGGAGTAGGAATAAAGAGTAGTTTGTCCATTTTCTTGTGACTCCATAAGCTATTCAGAAAAAGTCAAGTGTATATAATTTCTATTTCATGACAAATTGTGTTTGCTTTTCATGTCCAACTTTGTGAGTTGTTCAGCTATATAGCATTCAACTTGATAGGTAATTTCTGTCAAATAGTAACTTGCGATTCATGATCAAGAATTCAGTTTCCACTCAACAGCAGGCTCAACAGCAGATCAATATCTCTCACTCTCTGAAAGAAATAGTGGTTGTTTGCTGAGGACAGCATTGCCTTGCTCAAAAACTCCAGGATCTCCACCATGATTCACCTATTTGTGATGTCCATTGTTCCAAGGGCCTTCTATATATGCTACTAATTCTTCAGGAAACACCGAGTCTGCTGAATCTAATGGGCCAAGTGAGAAAGCAGCCTAAACCTGTTGCAGGGTCATCTGCTGTTAAGTTCTCAGCCTAAACTTGTTTCTTTTCAAATTAACTAGGGTAGAACATCCTCCAACTTTATTTAAATTTGTTTGCCACACTCTGACCAACAAGTGTGCTTCCAACGAGTTCACAATAGATACCCAAATTCTCATTAAGCTTAATCTGCAAAAGGCCATCTGTGTAGTAGACCACTGTGATACCTTGTGACTATATAGGTAATCAAGGTGCTTGTGAGCTGAATTCGGACACAGAACTGAAGAATTACATACCCTGAGGTAGAAACATGAAAGTGTACTGCTGGTCTTTCCAGATAAAATAAATTTCTTCCCATTTCTTCAGATGGTAAATATTAATACGTATGGAAGAAATCATACATTCTACATCAATAGTTGAATTCTGTGTTAATTTGCTTCAGCAAGCAAAGCACATTTTATGTGCCTGCATTGAAGTTGTCATTTTTTTTAAGCTAAGAATAATCAACTGCAACTCTCTAAAACCCACATATCATCAACACAGGAAAGATAAGTGTTAAATGCAGGTGTGGAAGGAGAAGCCACATGAAAGGTTTAATCTCTAAATCTCTCCAGAGATGCTTTCTTATTTCTTATTTGTTATTCTCCAAGATGGGAGGAGCTTGGATTCCACTGAGCTCTACAAACCACCATAGATTTACTTCACAATTTAGGAAAACTCTGTGGGTATTAGGTCAAAGCCAACTATGTCTATCACAACTTTGCATTCAGGAACTGTAAAAGTAACCAGGGGAATTGTGTGGTAACAACTCTTAAGATCCATGAACAATCAGACCTTAATTAAAATTTCACTGATAACAAAAATCTCTATATTGACCAAAAAACAGCAGTACAAACTTGGATTTAGGAGTTCCAGGAATCATTATCATTTTAGACTTAGTGCCTAGTGTTCTTTGAAATATTATTTCATTTCTTCTGATAGAAGTAATGGCCATTTTGTAAAGGAGAAAAAGAAGATTAATGTTAAAATTTGGAGTAATTTAATAGGGTTTCTTCTCTAGAGAAACTCAACTTCACTCATGTTCTGGATCTATAATATAGTTTATCTTGAAATGTCTTGTATGGCCACCATTCTCTGTTATGATATAGTATATTATTTGTTTTGTACTATTCCTTGCTCAGTGGAGCTCAGTGGAAACCAAGCTCCTCCCATCTTGGAGAATAACAAATCAAAAAATAGAAAGCATCTCTGGAGAGATTTAGAGATTAAAGCTTTCATGTGGCTTCTCCTTCCCTACATGCATTTAAAACTTATCTTTTCCTGTGTTGACGATATGTGGGTTTTAGAGAGTTGCAGTTGATTATTCTAAGCTTAAAAAATGACAACATCAAAGTGGGCATATAAAATGTGGTTTGCTTGCCTAAACAAATTAACACAGAATTCAATAGTTGATGTAGAATGTACCATTTCTTCCATACTTATTAATATGTGTGGATTTAGCAGGTTTCTATTTAACTGCTGGGAGTGCCATGATTGATAACCCAGTGCCATAGGTCTGCACAGGTTAGTTCATTTTGAAAATTGACTTGCCATTGTTCTCCATTAAAGTAAGAATGCCCTGGCAGTAGGATCAGGATCTATCCTTGGTGCATGAGGTGGATTTCTGAGCCTATTAATTATGTTGGGATACCTTGCCCAGCCTTGATGCAGGGAAGGTGCTTGGACCTGCCTCAACTGAATGTACCTGGCTTTGCTGACTCCACATGGAAGGGTTTCAGAAGGAATGGCAAGTTGGTTGTAGGGGGAGGAAGAGAGGGGCATATGTGGTTGTATGTATAATGAATAAACAATTTCTTAATAAATAAAAAATATTAAACCAAAAAAGAAAAAAAAAGAAGGCATAATAGTCACCAAATGTCCAAACATAATGGGGGAAAAAGAATGCTCTATTAGCCTTTGATGTTTGACCGTTTCCACCTTGATTTCTACTGTTTACAATTGAGTGATTGTAGCTGCATGGTAGGGTCTGGCATGTAGAGAAGAGCAATGATAAAGATCTTCAAAAGTGTTCCTACTCTTGAAGGCTCAATGTAGACACTGACAAGACATCTCCATCTTTAATGAGTTGTATATGTATTGTCTTCAGCAATGGGGCCTTTCTGTCAGTTCATGAAAAGCAACCTTTAATATTGGCAACTGACTGGATTGTTTTGGGATTCCTGTGGGGCCATTATGGCCTGCAACTCAATTAGATGTAGCCTAATCCTAGTACTGGAAGCTCCTTTGCTTTGTTTGGTGATAAGAGATGGCAAGTTGGACTCTGTATTCCTTATTGTTTGAGGCTTTTATTTAGACCACCTTTGTATAGGCATACTTTCCAAGAAATTTTTACTATATTGGTTTGCATATTGCTCCTCAAATGTCCTTTAATTTTAGCTGTCTCTTGATGGGTGATGTCATTCTGTATGCTGTGAATATGTGTAGCTCTGATTGGTTGATAAATAATTGGCTGTTTGGCCAATGATGAGGCAGAATAAGGTTAGGCGGGACATTCTAACTGGAGCAAGAGGAAGGAGAAACACGAAACAGAGGAGGTGCTGCTAGCCACCACCAGGAGAAGCAACATGTAAAGGTAATGATAAGCCACAAGCCATGTGTCAAAGTATAGATTTATAGAAATGGGTTAATTTTAGATATAAAAGCTAGCTAGAAAGAAGCATGCCAATGCCATAGTTTAAAAATAATATAAGCCTGTATGTATTTATTTGGGTCCCAGCAGCTGGGGGACCTGTGGGACCAGTGAGTGAGAGAGATTTGTCCTGACTGTGGACCAGGCAAGGCATAAGAAAATTTTCAGCTACAGTCTCTTCCTGTGTTCCCTCATGCTGCACCCTCACCTCTGTCCTTTCTCACTTGATACTCTTGTTCCATCACCTCCATCTATCCATGCCTATCTATTCTATTTATTTTTCCTAATGAGATCTATCTCCTCTCTCTAGTCCATTTATCTATACCTACCCTCTGTGGTTCTTGGATTACAGCTTGGCTATCATTGAATTCACATCTAATAACCAAAAATAAGCATACATATACCAAATTCATCTTTATGAATCTGAGATACCTTAATCATGATCATTTTTTCTAGTTTCATCCATTTACATGCAAATTTCATGGTGTCACTTTTTAATAGCTAAGTAATATTCCATGTGTGAACACACCTCATTTTCTTTATTCCTCTGTTGAGGAACATCTTGGTTATTTGCAATTTCTGGCTATTATGAATAGAGAAGCAATGTGATTGATCAAGTGTCTCTATGATTGGTTGAGGTATCCTCTGGGTATATTCCCAAGTTGAATCTTGAGGTAGATACATTTTCACATTCCTGAGGAACTGCCACATTGATTTTCATAGTGGCTATACAAGTTTGTACTCTCACCATCAATGGATAGATATTCCTCTTACTCCACATCCTTACCAAAATGAGCTGTCACTTGTTTTGTTGACCTGAACCATTTTGTTGGGTATAAGATGAATTCTCAAAGTAGTATTGATTTGCATTTCCTTGATGTCTAAGGATGTTGAAGTCCTTTTAGTTTTTCTCCAATATTTGTGTTTCCTCTATTGAGAATTCTGTTTATATATGCACCCCATTTTTAATTGTGTTGTGTTTTCTTGATGTCTAGTTCATTTGGTTCTTGTGGTGGTTTGAAAGAAAAATGGCCCCTAAAGACAGTGACACTAATAGGATATGTGGCTTTGTTGGAATAAATGTGGCCTTGATGGAGGAAGTGTGTCACTGTGGGTGGAGACTTTAAGGTTTGCTATGCTCAAGCCATATCCAGTGTCACAGTTCATTTCCAGTTACCTGCTGAAAAGTTGTAGGACTCTCAGCTCCTTCTCCAGCACCATGTCCTGCCGTGATCATAATGGATTAAACATATGAACTGTAAATGTCCACCCCAATTAAATGTTTTCCTTTTTTAGGAGTTGCATAGTATCTCTTCACAGCAATAGAGACCCTAACGAAGACAGTTCAGTATTTTTTGTTTGTTTTGTTTTGTTTTTTATATTAGCCCTCCATTGGATTTGTAGTTGTTGAAAATCTTTTCCCTCTTTGTAGGCTGACAATTTGTCTCAAACATAATGTCCTTTGCTGTGCAGAAGCTTTCTCAGTTTCATGAGGTTGTATTTATTAACTGTTGATTTCAGTGTCTTTGCCAATTCTGTTCTGTTCAGAAAATATTTTCTGTGCCAATGAGTTCAAGTCTATTCCATATTTTCTCTTCTTTCAGGTTAGCATATCTGGCTTTAGGTTGAGGTCTTTGATCCAATTTGGAGTTAAATTTTAGCAAGGTGATAAATAGGAAACTATTTTGTTTCTTTTACAAGCAGCCACCCAGCTTGACCAGAACAAATTGGACTACATTTTGAAGATGTGCTTTTTTCAAGTGTGTATGCATTTCTATTGAACTAGATTATATTTTGTAGACACTCCCATAGTAAATAAGAGATTTTTCATGGCAACATAAATGCAGCCTTTAAATATATTTCTCGGGAATAAACTAAAGACTCTCAAGCATGTCTAGCTCATCACAGCAGGTCTTCTGATCCATAATTCAGGCAATCAATCAAATTAACATTATCATCTCAGTTTGTGTAACTATATGAATGCATTTCCAATCCCCAAGTCTATGCTTAATGAAGTCATCAAAAAACTCAGTTTGACTAACCTTATATTCTTTTCTCCAAAGGTTTCATGTCTTTAAAATCCATGTGCTAATATACTCCAAGACGCATACTTGTATTAAATAGAAAATTAAAGTTCTTAGTATATTGCATAATACTTTATAGTACACATTATATTCCTTTCCTCTAGGGGCTTTCAAAAATTTAGCCTACATATCATTATAGAGGAAGGTCATAATTGTTTCCAGAGATAATGCAGGGTTTTCTCCTCTAGGCAGAAGGACAGGAAAGCAAGAAACGGGGTGTGGCACAGCACAGCTACTTCATCAGGTGAAACAGATTCTTAAGAACTTGGAGTTTAGGAGCCTGTGAGATGACTCTCCAATAACGGAAAATACAGACAAGCTTACAACCTGAGTTTTGTCCCTGAAATCTCCATGGTAGAAAAGGCAAACCAAGTCTAGCAAGTTTTCTCTGGACCTATAAGTATACATTGTGTGGCATTCATGTCCGAACAGAGACACATACAAAAAATAAATAGTATAAAAATAAATAAAAAACAATTTTCACTTTATCATTTCAGCCTCATCATGGCACTCCATATAACTCCATTCTAATTATTTTTGTCCATTCTTTTCCAATCATTATTTTCACTTCATCACTTCAAAGTAGAGCTTTAGAATTACATGGTACTTTATCCAATATCAGAAGAAGCCCTTGTGACTGGTTTTTCATAGCTTTATCCCCATGGTTACAGGAGAGAAGATTCTCCATCAGTACAAACTTAGAAGCCTATATGTCATTTATATCTAACAGAAAGTGAAAGAGTGATCAATATCATCATTCTTTGTTGTACCATTTTTATCAGGCAGGAGACAATCAACCAACTAATGTCAGTATGTTCCTTAACTTTTCAGAAGTATTAAAAAATGCCACATCTACCACAATTAGATTCCTTGTTATTCACACAAATACTGTGTCAGAAGTGTATTTGTATTGTCTAGCTCTTTAAATAGTCCCTGCTATGGATTATGTCTGCCCTTTATATTGTTAAGAGTATCCTTAGAGCCCTTTAGTCTAATCCAATTACAGAAAGAGTGCAATAAAAGAAAAGCCAATTAAGGATTTCATCCTTACACTTCTGTTTCTCTAATGTAAGGACTGTTACCAAATATATTTTAAAGAGTATTTTCTAGAGAAACCGAAATAGTAGAATGCACATATAATTACATATTTGGATTTATTATTTATCATGTGTCACTGAGGACTATATAGATCAGGAGTGCCTATCTTCAAGTGTGGCAGAGAACAGAAGAGTTAGTCATTCCAGGAAGTCCAGAAAGCCTCAATGCACCAGATACCTTGGTCCAACATGGACTCTCCCTGGTCATCACTCCAACTTTGGAGTGATGCCCACAAGTGATGCTGGCAACAATAAATGTGCCCACTCAGGAAAAAAAAAATAGAGCTTGTGGTGACTTCTGGTGTCTTCCTTCTTATGCCTTTATTCCATCTGCCCCTAATGCCTATTGAACAGTAATATTCATGTCCAGGACAATTCTTTCCAACCAGTTGCTGTCTCATGTATCAGTTGTCCCTGGATGTGTCTTTCCAGAAACACTCAGGAATATGTCTTACTATTCTCTCAGTGTCTCTCAAACCCATCAATAGACAGTAAATACTGAACATAACAAATGATATGCAATCTGTTTTGTCAATACTGGCAAGATCTGGCTTGAATTAAGGTTTGAATCTTAGGATAATGCAATTTGATTAGCTTTTAAGTACTATCTACAATTTATGTGTTGTGTTTGATACATAAGATATATTTTTAAACTCAAGTAAAGCTTGAGGATACAAAGGCATGTCAACTATATGAAGAAATGGACATTGAAGGAAAAAAGTCAAATTTAAGCTATTTTGACCAGGCAAAAAGTTAAACTAGTGAAAACAATAAAGTAGAGGGTTTTCATGATGACAAAGAATAGAACCATGTACAAAAAACACTTAGCTCTATTTCAAATATCATAAAATAAAATTTCATAATTGATAAAGTACATTATTAATAAAAGAAAGGCAAGCTGAAATGAAAAGTCATTTTGTTTCATATGAAAGAATTCCAATAATAGTTAATGAGTGGATGTCATTGCCGAATGCCAGGAAATCTCAAATCCAGTTTCTATTTTCAATGTTAGATAATACATTACTTGTGACTTTTAAATGAAGTATAGAGCCAACACTCTCTTTATATTACATCTTAACATATTATTAGGGATATCTTATATATTTTTTAAAGAAAGTTGCCATCTTCTCTAAGGTCATCATTCTTCCATGCTTGGCTTACTAAATAGTACAGCTAGGGTTGAAATTCATTCTCTACAATAATTTCTTTACTTTGTTTAAAAGAGCTCACTCTTGAGGGAAAGGCTTGTAGGTTACAGCCACTGAAGTGTAATTACATACTTTATGAGAGAAGTATAATTACATCTGGATGTAGAGATGGGCATCATGTATTGAGACTTAAATTAAAAAAGAATATTGAAATGGTTTGAAAATGTTGCCAATGACAATATTACTTAAACCAGGCTGTTCATTGCTAAATAAAAAAAAAAGTTAATTTTCATTTATTTGTTTCTGGCAATAGGTTTAATCTGTTCATTCAAAAATGTGACGAGATTTTGAAGACTTTTTCCAATTTGAGAGGGCATGGTATTTTGGCAGATTTTGATATTCACAGTAACAATGAATGTTTGAGCATTTGGGGGGGTACCATTTAGAACTCAAAAGATAGTTTTTCTTTGCTAGACTTAAGTTTTTCTTCACTTTTTTAATTGAAAATATTTTTTCATACAATATATTCTGATTACAGTTTTTCCTCCTCCAACCACTCACAAACACTCCTACCTCCCCAACCCATCCTACTCAACCCATCCCACTCAACCCATCCCACTCAATGTTTGTTTATCTTTTTAGGAAGCAAACAGAAAATCAAACATAACAAACAATAAATACAAACACAAAGAAAAAGTACACAAAACCTACATCTGAAAAGTACTAGTGCTTTGTCCTATAAAAAATATTTTAAGAATTGATTATAGAAAAACTATTTTAAGAATTGATTTTTGGCTTTCAGTCCTAAAATCTTCAAAATATCATTTCAAAAGGATATTTTATTTTATCCTAAGTATAATATGTTCTTTAATTTTTGGATAATTTCAAACTGGAATGAAATGTATTTTGATCATATTCAGACCACTAACGCTCTCTCTAAATTCTTCCAGATACACCCCTCACTCACAAGGTGTTTTTGATTCCCATTTGTGTTACCCATATACTCACAGGTGCGGAACCATCCGCTAAAGTGCCATCAACCTAACCAAGACATCACACTCTAAAGAAACTAACCCCTGCAATCTATTGGCTGTAAATAGCTCCTCAACTAGAAAGTTTACTGGCTTGATCTTGTATATATCTTGTGTAGGTCACCACCTCTTCTGTGAGTAAATGAATGCCTCCCAGTGTTCCCATTGAATCTGTAAGATATTTCCCTGTGGTTGTGCCTGATCTCTGGCTCCTACAATCCATTGGCTTCTCTTACTCAGTGATCCTAGAGTCTTGAGGAATGGGTACAATATGCATGTTCCATTTGAGGCTGAACAGTACACTGATCTACATTTTGACCATCAATTGATTTCTACATTTACCACCTTCTGTGGCACAAAGAAGCTTCTCTTATAAAATCTGAGGGCTGAATTAATAGTTAACATTTTACATTATCAGTCTGAGAACAAAGAACTACAAAATTTTCATAGAGCAGTAGAGCATGATTATTTGAAGTGACTCGTAGACCCCATATTGATTCCTAACAAAGTTGACTTGCTCTGAATAGCTTTGAGAAAACTAAGGAGCTATGGATGGCAATGCTTTAGACACTGATGTTTCTTGACAAAAGCAGAAAAGGCAATATGTTTCAGTTTGGAGGAACTGCTAATAAAATAATCATTCAGAAACTTAATATTAACTATAATTGTTTGACCAATGGCTAGAGCTTATTACTAGCTAGGTCTTACATATAAATTAACCAATTTCTATTATTCAGTATCACCATGTGGCCCATGGCTTACTGGTAATGCTCTGGCATCTTAATCCTCTGGCATCTCTGCATCTCCACCCTTCTTTTTCCTTGTATTTTTCCCACCTAGTGAAATTCTGCCCCAACAGAGGCCAAAGCAGCTTTATTTGTCAACCAAGAAAAGCAACACATATTCCTATCACACAGAAGGACATCCCACATTACCTCTCTCCCCAGAAGTCTCACCTATCATCTCTAGCATAGCTATTGACCATTTAGTTCTTCATTAAATCAACCCATCCATTTGTATTTAGCAAATTTGGCGAATGTACTCATTTATCTATTTTATCTTGGTAAGTCCAAAGTTTTGTATCTAAATCACTTTCTATCAAAACTTGTATTACCAACCTAAAAATATCTTTTTAGATCTTAAAACATTTTCTTAGCCAGGTAATAGTGACACACGTCTTTATTCTCAGCACTTTGGAGGCAGAGGCAGAGGCAGAGGCAGAGGCAGAGGCAGAGGCAGAGGCAGAGGCAGGTAGATCTCAGTGATTTTGAGGCCAGTATGGTCGGCAGAGCAAGTTTCAGGAAGCTAACCTTAAGTAGTGAAAGACAGAAAGCTGGTAAAGATGAAACTGAGTGGGGGCCATGTTTCAGCTGCAGGAAAACTTGTCAACTTTGGCCACATGTTTCTAGGTTTAGAGTTAAGGACAGAAGGAAAGCATTACAGAATAAAGCTGCCAAGGGCAGGCATGTATTGGGGTGTACCTGAATTGAGGCCTTGTAGAGAGGCCATTGTATGAAGCTTTGCAATTGAAACTTATATTGCCTTGGAGAACCCAAGATGTTAGAGTTCTGAAGAGTGTTTGGACATCAGACATGAAAATGCAGATTTTGTCATTTGCCCAGATGGTATTCAGTCTTTGTTTGATTCAGTATTTTCTCATTAAGCCTAGTTCCCTACTTTTTGGAATGGTAATGTATATCCTGTGTCATTATATATTATGTATGTGATCGGGTTTTTTTATTTTTATTTTTATTTTACAGGGGATTACAGTTGAGAGATTGCATGAATCTCAGATGAGACTTTGGACTTTAAAACATTATTGAGACTGTGATATACTATGGAAACTTTTGACATTGGACTAAATGCTTTTTGCATTATGATACTGTCACAAGTTTGTGAAGGCCAGGGAGAGAAAAGCAATAGTTTGAATGTAATTCACTCACATAATCTCATAGGGTGTGGCACTATTAGGAGGTGTGAATTTGTTGAAGTAGGCGTGGTCTTGTTGGAGAAAGAGTGTCACTGTGTGGTGGGCTTTGGGGTTTCTTATGCTCATGACACAGTCCAGTGTCCTAGTCGACCTCCCATGGTCTGCAAAATATATGGCTCTCAGATACTCCAGTGGCACCAAATCTCCCTACATGATGCCATGCTCTCCACCATGATGATGGAAAAAAACCTCTAAACTGTAAGTGGGCCACCCAATTAAATGTTTTCTTTGTAACAGTTTCATAATCGTGGTGTATCTTCACAGCAATGAAAACCCTTACTAAGGCAGAAGTTGGTAAAAGAGAATGGGGTATTGTTGTGATAGGCTTGACTGTGTATTTGTTTGGAGGAATTTGAACTTTAGTACTTTGGATGAAAGCAGTGGAATGCTTTAAGCACTGGTTAATCAGCCATGCTAGTAGAAGCATGGAAGACAAAGGTACTAAGAGGTATTTGAACTTTCCTGGGCTCACTCAAGATGATTCAGAGAAGAATTTTAGAATGTTGCCTAGAGATCATTCTTGTGATATTTTGATGAAGAAACTGGCTGTCTTTTGCCCTGGGGTGAAGAGTCTCCCAGAGGCTAAAGTGAAGTTTTAGATTATGACTCCTGAACACTTGAGGAGGATGATGTTGGCAGTAGAAGTTCCTCAAGAGTCAAAAGAATTATCAGGTTTTTATATATATGTAAAAAATGTAGAAACCATAATGTAGATGCAGAGGACCTGGTGCAGAATGATGCATGTGTCCTGTGCATGTCACCTCAATCTCTGTCTTTATGGGATTCCTGAGTGTGTGAATGAATGAGTCTATGGTTTTGTGCCTTCTGCTAAGCTCTTTTACTATTGTTTGTTTGTCTTGTTCAACTGAAATGTAAAAGTTTTTGTTGTATCTTATTATATTTCATATTGTTATATTATTATCCTTTACAAGTCTGTTTGTTTTCTAATGAGAGACAGAAATAGGGTGGATCCAGATGGGCAGAAAAATAGGGGAAGAATTGAGAGGAATAGTCAGAAGGGGAACTATAATCAGGATATATTATATGAGAAAAGCAGTATATTTTCAATGAAATGAAAAAGAAAACAATTAACAAACATTGAGAGTATAATGGAAAGAAACAAGGATGTGCAAATGTCCCTGTGGTAAGAGTAGAATGTTTTAGGTAAATGCCCGAGAGTGGTGATATGTGATTGCTGAGTATGTGATAGTTCTATTTTTAGAATAAAAGAAAATAATCTGCATACTGATTTCCATAGTGTCTACATTTTACTGTTTTACAATTTATGTTTTAGAAAGAATAAAAGTAGGCATATAGACATGTACAGCCCCTGCTGGATAACATTTCTAATTCCTTATGTTAAATTGAATAGAAATCACAACTATTTCTGTGCTTTTGTATAACTTTTTTTTTTTTTTTGGTTTTTCGAGACAGGGTTTCTCTGTGTAACTTTGCACCTTTCCTGGAACTCTCTCTGTAGCCCAAGCTGGCCTCGAACTCACAGAGATTTGCCTGGCTCTGCCTCCTGGGTGCTGGGATTAAGTCATGCGCCACCAATGCCCAGCTACATATCTTGAATATTAAAATATGACCAATAGTTATGTCCTCTTTCTCCTGAATCTTCTTCACTTTAAAAACTCTCATTTTATGCAGAATTTCGAACAATAAAAATAGTTAAAATGCCTTTAAAAATCAGTACATATATAAATAAATAAATGGACCAAATAAACCCCTTTAAGGAATGAACTTAATGTTACCCTAGCCAGCCCTATTGATGCAAGCTTGAATACCAACTTTCAGGAACACAAAATCCAGGAGCAACAATAGCAACAAATAACATAGTTGCTTTGGAAGAGCTGAGCACACTCAGGAGGTTCCACTTCCTTTTAGTTTGCTCCATCTGTCATTAGCCTATTATAAGGTGCCACTTACTGCACTAATCCATGGGAATCAATTACTCTCCTGAAACTTGGATGCTAGGCTTGTTTGTGTGATGCTAGCAAGTCTCCATATGGACAATTCATGAGTCTTCCTTTTGCTTTACTACTAACTCAGCGAGACACATGTGCACACTTTAAATCCCAATCCAGCCATGTTTGGATCCATTTTATGCAGAGTAGCTCAGTCCTTCTACATGTACGTGAAGCTGACTGAGCTGTGATACACATTTTTAAAAGACGTGAAAAACACATGATTTATTGTTTTACAATCTTAAATTTTATGTTTTTTCTGCAGTAAAAACTAGATAACATCTAAATGACATATGAATTCAACACAACCTATGACTACAAATGAGCTACATTTAAAGTTAGATATATACTTATAACCTGCAGCTACAGGGTACTTGCCTATAAAGATCACTTCTTAGTAAAATACACCTCATGTATTATGGTTCCCTACAAATTATTATATATAAGCTACCAGCAACTTATTTTCAGTTTATAGCCCTTTGAATTAGCAGTTGCAGACCTTGGCAAATGAGCCCTGTCCTTCAGAGTCATGAGTCATCACAGAATGATATGCTTATTGTTTTCAACCATCAAAGCCCAGAATTTCAGAAATCTAGCAGCGTTATTATATCAAAGCCTACGCATTAGATGTATCCCTGAGAGATATGTCCTAGCTTTGTATGGAAATGGAAAGGCTTTGAAGGAAGAGCTTAGGTTGTCTCTACAACCACGTCCTTTGGATTTAATTATTCCAAAGTAGGAAATGCAGTTCTTAGAATGGAGTCACACAGCTAGTACAATGTATAAATAACTGCTTCAAAAGACTGGAATTTTCCCTCCAAAATCTCAATAGACTTTAGAGGTATAATGTTAGTAGAATGAGCACAAGAAGCAGCAAATTACTGTAGTAGGTAGTTATGCTTAGATTTCGTTGCAAATGAGAGCTGGCTAGGAGCATTACTATTTGCTTCTCATAAATCAAGGACGACAAACAGATTTCATTCTGAACAAATATTTGATATTCAGTATCATATAAATTAATTGTTTTAATTGTTCCATGTGTTTTCTTGTATCCATTTTAAACCCTTAGTACTCTTAACACCTGTTCCTAACTTTAAGGTCAGATTCACTATCCGATTATCCATTTCACATCAGATATTTTTCAGGTAAGTAGAAAAGCTGCTAAAAGACTAAATACATAGTCTGTGAGGTCTGAAGATTCCCTCTAACCATTTCTTCTAATTCCAAAAATCTATTGAAGAGATACAATGTTATAAATCAAAGGTAGTTTAAAGCAGCCAAAGAATTATAACTTTTTAAATATAAAACTCATATACATAATGTATAGTATGTGTTCCTGTGTTCTGTTTGTGTTTTTATACATCGTATTGTAGTTTTAATTTCTACATCCACATATATTCATTGATAGAACTGATTTTTGTATTGTGTATCTTGCATCTTTAAATATTTTTCTTTCTTTTTTATTTAAATGTTTTTTTTTTTCAATTTACATTCCAACCACATTTCCCCCTCCCTCCCCTCCTCTCACTCAGCTTTCACCTTCCCCCTACTTCACCCCCATCCACACCTCTGAGAGTGTTAGGTCTTCCATGGGGAGTCCACAAAGTCTGGCATATCAAGGTGAGGCAGGACCAAGCTCCTACCCCATGTATCGAGGCTGATCAAGGTATACCCCACAGGGAATGGGCTCCAAAAAGTCAGTTCATGCACTGGGGATAAATCCTGATCCCACTGCCAGTGGCCCTACACACTGCCCCACCATACAACTGTCATCCCACATGCAGAGGGCCTAGTCTGGGAACCCATACAGGTTCCCCAGCTATCAGTCCAGAGTCAGTGAGCTTCAGCTAGCTCGGGTCAGCCTTCTGTGGGTTTTCCCATAATGATCTTGGCCTTTTGTTCACATAATGCCTCTTCCTTCTCTTCAACTAGATGCCAGGAGCTCTGCCCAGTGCTTGGCTGTGGGTCTCTATCTGCTTCATCAGTTACTGTATGAAGGTTCTATGATGGCAATTAGGGTAGTCATCAATCTGATTACAGAAGAAGGCCAGTTCTCAGGCACCCTGTCCACAATTGTTTGGAGTCTTAGCTGGGGTCATCCTTCTGGGAATTTCCCTAGCACCAGGTTTCAATAACCACATAAGTGTTCCACTATCAAGATGTCTCTTTCTGTGCTCTCCCTCTTTGTCCTTCCATATTTTTAAATTACTTATTTACATCTTTATTTGGGTAATTATTAATTAATAATAAATTATTAATTAATATCTATTTTATTATATTTATGTGTGTGTGAGTCTGTGTATGTTCATCAAGGAATGCAAATACTTGTAGGGTGCAGAAGAGGGTTTAAAATCCTCTGGAAAAAAATTAAAAATTAAGCAAAATAAAATCCTCTGGAATTTGAGGTACATGGCCTATATATCAAACTGGCCACTTGCTGTGGTTCAGGTACTGGGAACTGAACTCTAGTCCTCTGGAAGAACAAGTGCTCTTAACTGCTTAAACATCTCTCCAGCCCTGAGATCGTACATTCCATTTTATCATTTGATTTTTGTTTTTTCCATTTACTTCCAATATAAAGACATAATTTAAATATGTGAGTTTTAATAAGTATTGCATAAATAATAGAGTTAAATAAGGTTTTTACTCTGAAACATCAATACATTATGATGAGGCCTTAAAAATGCTTTGAACTGGGGGCTCCTCAGCTGTTGGTTCATAATTCATGTGCTTCCATTCGATTGGCTATTTGTCCCTGTACTTTTTCCAATCTTGGATTCAACAATTCACACTCTTACAGTCCCTCCTCTTTCTCAACAGTTGGACACCTGGAAATCCCCCTGGGGGCTGGCTGAGGATTTCTGCATCCACTTCCATCAGTTATTGGAGGAGAGTTCCAAGACGACTGTTAGGGTGTTTAGTCATCTGATCACCAGACTAGGTCAGATCAGGCTTTCTCTCGACCAATTTTTTTGAATAGCTTGATCTGTTTGGGAGGCACGCAGTCTGTGGGACCTGGACCTGTCCTTAGTGCATGAGCTGGCTGTTTGGAACCTTGGGCTTACACAGGGACACATGCTCAGTCTGGAAGGAGGGGACAGGACCTGCCTGTACTTAATTCGCCAGGTTTAAATGAATTCCCAGGGGTGACTTGGTCCTGGAGGACATGGGAATGAAGGGGAGGGGCTGAGGGGAAGGTGGGGGTAGGGACGGGAGGGGGGAGGACAGGGGAACCCATGGCTGATATGTAAAATTAAAACACATAATAATAATAAAATAAATAAATAAATTTTAAAAAAAAGAAAAAAATGGGGTTGGAAAAAAAGAAAAACAAAACAAAACAAAAAACAAAAAAAAACAAAAAACAAAAAAATGCTTTTAACGCTCCTAGAAAAAAGTTGTAAATGAGACAAATGAGTAAAGAGATAGCAACAAAACAAACCACATTTCACCTCTGCACTTTCTTACAAAAGTAGATCACCTTCATCTAATCATAAGAAAACACAGACAAATCTAAATTCGTAGACAATCTGTGATAAGTGTTCTTCAGTTGTACCAGCTTTCAAACTATGAAATAAATAAATAGAGTAAGTTTCAATAAACACTCATCACTAAAAGGAGCTAAAGGAGAAATGAGAAATTAATATAACGTGTTTTTCAGAATGAGTTCCTTCAATAGAAAAAGGGGGGAAATGTATCAACTAAAGATGTCTGGTTAAATTACAGGCTTTGGTTAAAGACAAAATGTAACAAAGAACTTTCTACTGTACTATATAAAGTTTAAATAGGATTCATTGGGTAGAGAATATATATATAACAAAAGCTTGTAACCAAATTCTTTCCCATTAGTTATTAATTATTCTATTATTGTAGATTGGTTAGAAGCTAGGTTGTTGCTGCATTTATCTGTTCTCTAGTGTTTTTCTGAAACTGAAAAATAGCAACATGAATGACTACTTTTGGGGAAAAAGTAAACATGACTGGAATGGATGATACTGATTGTCAACTTCGTAAGATCTAGAGTCACTTAGAAGATGAATCTCTGATCTTGTCTGTCAGGGAGATTCAGGATTTTATTAAATGAGGTAGAAGGAATTACCATGAATGTAGGCACCATTCTACAGACTGGATCCAAACTCATATAACAAGAACAAAGTGAATGATCATGACTCATTTCTCTCTGATCCCTAACTGAGGATACAATGTAGCCAGCTGCCTCTTTCTCCTGCTACTGTGATATTTTTGCCATAATGTACTGTACTCTCAAACTATTAAGTAAAACAGATTACCCCTTCTATAAGTTACATCTTGTCAAATATTTGGTGACAGCAATGTGAAAAGCAACTAATTATTGGTCTGGATATAAAAGAACAGTATGAATGAGATAGAGGTTTCTATGGTTGGATAAATAGTGGTAGTGACAACATGGAAATTTAGAAGAAACAAAACTATTAGAAGACCAAGGAAGATTAAAATAATTTACTTTCCATGGATTATTAATTTGAATGTACATACACACACACACACACACACACACACACACACACACACACACATATACATACACACACAAAAGGGTATATGCATTATGAGTGTGATTTTAAAATGTATTTGAGTATCTTTGTTAAGTATTAAAAAAATTAAGCTAAACCACAAATTAATGGACTTAGCCAAGGACTTTAGATATGTAATATGGCTATGAGAGTCCTGCCATGAGCAGAGTTTTACACATGATTATTCAAAAGTACATTTTTTTATAAAAATGATTAGCATAATTGTTGGCATTTCCAATTAAATAACACTACAGTAATTTAATTGTGGCATCATAATATAATGAAAAATATCTGTTAAATTCTAAGATAGTGGAACTTTGTCTGGACAAGACAACCAGAGTTAATAGTATATCTTGAGACCAGTTAAGACTGTTGCTATCCTAATATGTACACAGCCTGTTTGTTTAACCTTTTTTAAGATAACCATGTAATGTTCAACCTTACTTGCATTGGATTTTCTATGTAATCAACTTTCCCATACTCAGATGATACATAAATATAATCATAACTATTCAAGTCTTCAGATTTACTATTATATTTTAGGGAGTCCTAGAAACCACAACTTTTCTTTACTTTATATGAAACCAAATAAGTTGACTTAGTCTTAAATGGATTTTATCTTCCTTCAAGTGCAAGGTTAGATGAATAAATGTGAATGGAAAGAAAATTAACACTTTTTTCCCAACTAGTGAAACAACCTGTAATCTTGGCAACAATTTAATAAATTATCTGAGTGATAATTTTTAATTAAGCATGAAAGGTAGACTAAGAGGGACCAAAACATGTAGGCATCACATTAAGGAAAGAAACCAAGGTCTGTCTCTTGGAGTAGTTTGACCAAGGCCAAATTTGAATTCTCCAGTTCTCACCTTATGACTTAGGTCTCACTGTAACTTATGGTTTGGGGTTTGTCTGTAGTCTGTTTCTTGTATACATCTCTTTATCTCTGCCTGAAGCCTAACTCTCTGTCCTGGTATCTGTATTCCTAGCAAAGGGCTTTTGCTCTATACTTACTGGTCCACACAGAAAGTACCTCTTGAGGAATCAAAGAGCAACAAATTATTGAAATATTTAACAAAATTATACAGGAGATGAAACTTTACTCCCCAGATGACCTAAAAGCACACAAAAAAGCAAATGTGACAAGACAAATCGACTCATCAACCTAGATGTACAGTAGCTCCCAACTTTTATGATGGCTATTTGTTTATGTACACTTTTTCGTCTGTTCATTGCTTTCATTAAATGACTATTATAACACACAAAATGTACATATATCACTCTGGGATAGGGTGTGGAAGAGTCATAATTTAAGATTACAACTATGCATTAACCTATATTGTAAAACATAATTTCATGAGATACCCAGGCAAACAATCCTAGTTGCTTTTACTATTGCTCTCTCCTAAAAGGCAGGTTAAACAAAGAGACTGAGTACATGGGGGGACATGAGTCTTAAGTCTTAAGTAGCTATAGGATATATCATTAACTTGCCTGTGAAGTCCATAAAAAATTCCTTGGAATATAGGAGATATTTTCATAATAATGTATTGCCACTTTGCCATTAGGTGTATTGGCTTAGAAATGGTGAAAATGCACTCTGTATTCTAATAAAAAAAATAAAATATTCCATTTACAAAGTATCATAAAACTGATGATACCCTTGAAAACACAGTTCTCATGTTCTGTGCTTTAAACCTTTTTTAGCTCTCTTAGTAAAATGGGTAATCACCAACTATGCCACGGCCATAATTTAAATACTGCAAAGCCCAGACAATAGCTGCATTTGCAGATGTGTTTCTTGGTAATATTAAACTTTCCCTTTTTGAAGCACTAAGTGCTCAGTTGTGAAGCTGATGTCAGCAGATGCCTCCATTTTGATCTTCATAAGGTTATGCCTTGAAAATTAATGGGACAGCTATATTTGAAATAAAAATCAATTTACTATTTTCCACAGTGGAGAATGAATGAATTAACCAATATAAAGTGGGAGCCTGTAACGACTGCAATCTCATCTCACTGTTCTGCTTTTTAATAAACTGTTCATGCTTTATTCTTGCCGTTTATGACATCAAGGGGACTCTTCTGTAAAATTACAGCAATAAATTCCACCTTATGCAGGACACTTTTAGTTCTTCTTTTCTGTCTGTCATCTTGTTTTGCAAATAATCAAGACATGACAAAATTGATTAAAGATTTATCTTCCCTCTATGAAATATAATAACTGCTTTACTTAGCAAAAGCTAGCTATCAAAAAGCAGAGCTAAGATTAGACTGAGCTTCTACTATTTAAGATACATATAGAGGCAGACAATATTCTGGTGAATAAAAATAGTTGCCCATATTACCACTGAATATTGGTTTGTTGGAGTTTTAGATGAAGTGAATTTAATTATTACCTCCAGAATTTGAAGAAATGTGTCAGTTATAAAAGTGTATTGTTTACTACCATCTGCTGTCACATCTGTTTTAGGAATATGTAAGTCCAAAGAGATTATTTATAGTTTCAATACACAGCATATAATTCCATGTATAGGTTGTTGCCACAATACCAAGAACACCAGTTTCTTTGTTTATAAACACTACATGTTCTCTAAATTAAAAACTAACATTGACATTAAATCATTCATGTGGAGCCGGTATTTAATTGAACTTTGAAAACTATTCCACTCAAATATGTGACATGCTTTCAGAATTAGATTAATTGTTCTGATTTCCTTCCATTGTAACTGTCATCAGTTTATGGAAGACTTTGACATGTGGGTCTTCAGCCTATGCATCCAAATAGCCTTGACATCTTCGCTGTGAACTGCTGACAGTTTTAAGACAAGTTTGGAAATGTGACTGTCGCACCCAGCTCTCGCCTCAACTTCATTTCTGCATTGCCTCTTTATTTGTATAAGTTTGTCAACATTTGTTCAACAAACTTAGACTAAAGTAAAAAGGCCCCCTTTCGTTCCCCAAGATTGTGCGGTCACGATCTCTGCCTAGATCTTGGGTTTTCCTGTAGTGTTTCCTAATTGCAAATGTGCTTCTCTCCTTCGCTTGGGAGTCTGTCTGTCTGCTGTCTTGCATGCCTTTGTCTCCTTTTCAAGTGCGGTAAGTCAGTGAGTACTACTGAAGCAGTGATAACATGCCCTCTTCTCAAACTTCTGATGCTAACTCTTCAACACAGACTATGACGCTTTTATTCTTTCATTTAAATGTCTTAACGGGAGCTCTTAATTTCCAGTGGACTTCTCAATCTATTATCAAGCTAATAAAGAACAAATAAATGCAGCCTAAACACACACAAATATTCTCTCTGTCTCGCATGTGTGGTCATTTTTTTCTAACTCTTCATAACTACATTTATCTCTTTAATTATAAGTATGCCCACATTTTCACTCTCACTCCTTCATACCTTGTAAGTTCTATGAACTGTCCTTAACAAATATTCGTTTTCTTTCTGTCTTCATATTATTTTTTTTTCCTTTTTATGACAAGACACTATGTATCTCAGATTGACTTGGAACTTGCTGTTCAGTTAACAATGGCTTTGAATTCTTGATGTCCCTGCCTCTGCTTTCTGAATTTTGTCATCAGAGGAGTGTATTACCATGCTAGGTTTTATGGAAAATGTTCAAGTGAAGGTAGGGGTTTACCCACACTAGTCAAACGCTCTACTGACTGAGCTACAACTCCAGCCCCAGCAAAGCCTTAAAGATAAAAACAGATCTTTGGTTCTATAAGATACTATATGAATATTCCTTCAACTTGTATCTATCAGCCAAATCTGCCTACTGAGAAGCTTCATGTATTGTGGTAAGGTTCTAAATATCTTCAAGGATTATTATTGAAATTGGTCACTTTGAACATGAATTGCATTTGTCTCTTCAAAATAAATACCATGTGATTTAAAATTCTTAAATTAAATTATTTAAATTTCTAAAATTAAGAATAGCCTTAAATTAGCTAATTCTCTTGAAAAGTTAGTAGAAGGCAGTTCTGATAAAATGCTGAATGTGAACTGAGAAGCAATAGATCAGATTTATGTGTCTGTAAAACCCATTACAGAAATAGGCTTATAGCATCCCATTAAGAAGAAGCACCTGCTTTTGTTTAAGTTAACATTTGCAAGAAAATAAATTTAATCTTTTAAGAGACTAATCTAGTAGCATACATTTGTATAAAATATATAGTACATGAAAACTAATTATGGAAAATATTGACTCTCAAGTATTCTTTCCTACATAAAGCTTTCTTTTCATTTTAAATTAGTATTTCCTCAGTATAATGCTTATCAAAAATGCCTTTTTCATGAAGTTTTTTTACTTTAAAAATAATTTTTAAATATTATCTATTTTCATTTTATTTTGGAAAATATTTAAAATTCATAATTGGAGATGCTTTTCTGGAAAAACATAATAAGAGTATGTAACACATTATAGATGCAGAGAGGAAAATGAATAAATGGTAAACTGATTGAGAATCTGTTGTTTTTTCTTAACCGGAGGAAGCATGTCTAGCCAAATAAGAATGAGCAGGTGAGAATGATTTGGGTTCTCTTCTTTAAAATTCAGCGGTAACCAACAACATGTTAAAAGATAGAATTGTTAAGAGATGCAAGTCCAGGTGTGTGTGATACCCTTTTTGAATGGAATTAGGTGCTCTTGGAAGACAACTAGGAGAAAAGTCTTTTTCTCCCTTCTTCCCCCATGTTTGTCATGAAGAATTCAGTATGTTTCCTCTCCAGAGAATTTAACACAACAATGAGTGTGTTGTTTTGAATAGATGGACTGCCTTTTAGACTTAAACCATCTGTCCTCTTGGATATAATAGCTTCTAGAACTGTGAGAAAAAAATTCAGGATCTTACAAATTATTTAACCTATGGTATTTGAGGAGAGCAGCTGTAAACGGGCTAAAACGTGGGTATAGAAAACTATTTTAAATCAGTACACCTCCACACAAGAAGGTGAGTTCCTATAAGACAGAACTGTAATCAGTTTTTCAAGAGAATCAGAGCCAGTAGAAAGAATGCATATTAAATGGAGATTGCTAGATTGTCCAGTTCAACAATAACTATCTTGAGTGCCTCCACATTCATAGTCTTACAATGAAGGCCAGGAGAATTCTCCAAGAATCCACAGTCTACAGTTTACATTGAGTGTCCAGGGAAGATGATTTCTGATGTCAACAAAGGATTCACCAGCAGCAGCAACAATAGGGTAGATGAGCTTGTGAACAGAGTGAGTGAATTTGCTAAGACATGAAAGCAATCAGACAAAAAGCAAACTTCTCTCTGGACCCTCTTTATATGAGCTGTCACTGGAAGGCACCAGCCCATAGTCAGCATCCCACTTCTTATTGTGATTAACCTAAAAAAAGAAAAATGTCTCACAGAGGCATGCAGAAGCGCCTTTCTTAGTTGGTTCAAGATCTAGTCAAGTTAACACCTAGATAACCTTCCTAAAGATAATGATGCCCAAATTATACATCTTTCAGAATTAAAATAGGCATGTTACTTATGTGACCTGAAATATATTTCACAGTGACGTACTTATGCATAGTTAATTTTCATGTAAAGATACATCTTGTACATACCTCTGTAACAGAGCATCTATGCAAAAGCAATGACTATTCAGCACAAGCTGCTTGCTTTCATTCATAAGTTCTCCAGAGCAAAGCCTTCAATCAAAACCAGGGTAAAGGGGAGGAGTTTTGTTATTATGGCTCTATGAAAGCATACATTTTCACCTCCTTTTCCAACTCAAAGTTTTTGCATAATTTTTGCAATCTAAGTGCCCTAAAAATCTCACATCCAAACCTAACAGTAAAAGAGGCTGTATGTTGAAATAAATGCTTTTGCAATTTCTATTAATACTTTTTCCAGAATATTCAGTGCTGAAGATGATAAGAAAAGCTGTAAGTATGCATCTCCACAAAAGACAGAAAGAAAAAAATCCTCCTTCCTTATCTGTACATAAATAATGGCCAAGCTTCTGTAGCCCAGTGTTGCTGATAACAGGAGAGGTCATTTGAGACATATTTTCTGACAGAATAAGGCCATTCATTTTATCCGTGATTAAGTGAATAATGTCCCATGGCATTTTCTTCATTGATGCGACTTAGCAATGACAGCCTCATTTGCTGTCCACCCTGACCTTCCATTCCTTCTCGCTGGATATCCTTCTCCTTTCAAAAGCACACCCATAGGTTTTGTAGCTCTAAAAATAAATTGTTATTTTTCTTTGACTTCTAAAACAAAAATAAGTTAACTGTTAGTAACGTTATTAATTTCATTTTATAGTTTTCTTGTCACAAGCATCTATATTTAAAGCAACGTTTCTAAAATGTATTCTTATATCCTGAAGAGATGACTCAGGCTGGAGAGGACTTGCCAAACAAGTATGAGGACCTAAATTTGGACCTAAGTTTTGATTAGCCTCTATATAAAAGCCAGACAGTACAATGTGCATCTGTAACTTTGATGTGGTGTTGAGAGGATACTGGAGCAGGAGGATCCTGGAACTTCATTGACCAGAAATTGATAAGCCAAGGGTGAGAAAATTTAATGCAAGAAAGAAACAGAGAGGGATTGAGAAAAACATACACAAGTTCAGGCATACCAACACATTCATGTTCACACATACTTACATGAACTTTCTCTCTCTCTCTCTCTCTCTCTCTCTCTCTCTCTCTCTCTCTCTCTCACACACACACACACACACACACACACACACACACACACACACACCACACACACACACATTTGTGCCACTGTAGAACCAGAAAATCATGTAAGCAAGTCACCATTTTAGATGGAATGTAGCTAGGTTGGTGTTTACCTTTGTCCTCCAGTAGCACACCTTCCAGTAAGGAAAAGCATGGTTGATGAGGTTTTACATAATGTTTATCTAGCATGCATGTAGATGTTCAGACTCAGTAACTCATGTTTTCCTATATAACAAAACACTAAAAACTTAAGCAAATTCTGGGTCATAAATTTCAAAATTTTAAAATACTCAAATTAGACTGTAAAAATTTAAGTAAGAATCCATAGAGTATAGATAAGAATTCTTTCCCTTCTAATCACATTGAAAACTGTTTGCTAAAACAATATTGTAAGCAGAGATCACAAAACAGAAATTGGAAAGACAGTTGTACTGACTGATATTGATCATATACTCAAAAGAACTCAAGTCTAGAACTACAGGCATGCTTAGATCAGGCTTGAATTTGACCCTGAAATGCAATGAAAGATTATACCTGAGAGTGACTGAGGACAACTCTCCTTCCCAACCACAACCTGTCTCTGTATGGAGAGTGAAACCTTTAGTCTTTCTTCCTTAGAGAAAGACCCACAAATTCCACCCTAAAAATAAAAAAGGAGACCAGATAAGATGTCTTTTCTTGTAAAGTTGCCTGTTTCCAAGCCTGATCTGAGTTTGACTCTAGTGACCCACATAAGGCAGAAGAGTACTGACTCACACAAGCTGTCTTCTGACCTCCACAGATGTCTCAGGTTACATCCTTAAAGCACTTTGATTGCTTTTAGAAATGGAAAAATAATGGCTTATAATTCCCAACGCTAACAGAAGACAGGGCATGACAAAATATCCAAACATCAGAGTTAATATCCATGAAAGTGAAAGGTTACAAACAGTGCAAAGTTACCAGTGCAATAAATATTGCTTAGGTGAAGAGATTTTAAAAGGAAACCATTTAAGGGATTGGTGGGGTGGATCAGTAATAAACATGCTTTCTTGTCAGTATGTTAAACTGAGTTTTTATACTTAGAACTCACTTAAAAGCCATGGTGGGGTAGCCTTCACCTACAATCCCAGTGGTGGGGTCATGGAACCCAGAGGCAAGAGGATAGTGCAGACCTCACTGGCCCACCCTATTAGTCATTTGCTGGGCTGATGATTTAGTAACCAGTGATATCACAAATAATGATTTGGAGAAGTAATTTAAAAGAAATGGACATTGACCCTGATCATCCCATCCATTGTAACTGCACAAACAGCAACACATGCACACACTGAAACACAACACACACACACACAAAGGCAAAACTGAGATGCTTTCTTCAAATTAGGTGGAAGGTAGATTTGTGGAGGAATGGCCAGACAGATGGATCTATGCGGTTGGTTATTGCCAAGGAATGAAATAAGAAGTGCTAAGGGCTCAGTCCCAGGAACCAGTCTCTGGTGGTTAAGGCTTTCCCTGACTTTCCTAATGAAGGTTTTTTTTCCCAAATCTTCTCTGTTTTCCTATGCATGGCAAAGAGCAGTATCACAGAGCCCTTCCTGACACTACAGTTCTTAAGGGAATTCAGCTTGATATAGTGACTACATTCATTTAGCAGATTTTGAAGTAAAGCTTTTTAATACTTCCAATATGTTTTGTTGATATCTTCATATATTTCCTATTTCATTTATATTAAACAGTGTTTTAAGCAAGAGTGTTGGGTTTGTGTCTGAAACTTTTTAGTATAGCTCCTATTTTTCTATTATTTATTTCATATCAAATCTATTGCTGTTACAGGACTAATGTTTTATTTACTTCCTTCTATATATTTTATATAGATGGTCTTATTTTATGGATGGTTATGTGATAAATATGCTTCATGTACATTTGAGCAAATTGTGAATGCTGCTATATTTAGAACACTTTTGAAAGTTAAGAACACTATAAGTATTGCTGATGTTTTTACCTGCATCAATTGATATTTATTGAATTGGTATTTATTGTTCAATCACAAAGATATTTACATTTAAACTTCAGATATAATATTGAATTTAAACATCTTTGTAAGCAATACATCTGATATTAGTGTCTAAAATGCCTAAGGAAAAAAAAACAACCCACTCCACTGTCTCAACGTTGTATTTTTCTATTGTGTGCATTAAAATATATGAATATCTATTACTCTAGATTCATAATAACTTTAAGAATTTAATAGGAATAGTTAAAATTTACAAATTAAGATTTCTGTGTCAGTATACATGAAATCAACAAACAAATAAGGAATAATTTATATGAAGTAAATAAAACTAGTATAGATGATATATTTTGAAACAAAAATGAGAAAATCACATGAATATGTCACTCTCCAAAGAAGTCCCAAAGCACAAAGACAGTGAAAAGAAAATCATAGATAAAAATATAGAACTTACTCTAAGGTGTATGTATCAAATTTTCAAAATCTTTAAGAAATAATTGGAGTAAAATTATTAAGGTGATGTACTATGACAGTTTGAATCACAACAGTGACTATATTAATTTCAAATAAGCGAGAAAAGACCATCACAAACGATTTAGAAACAACAGCTATTTTCGTTATTGTCTACATAAACTTTATGATTACTGTTCACTTTTGAATAATTTAATCTTGTCTCTATATATGATCAGTTTTGTTTTGTTTGTGTTGTTATTTGTTGATTTGTGTTCTCATTAAAGTTGTTCTAATGGGTCTCAAAATTCTGTGACAGATTTGGTCAAGTTGTTTCCATTAATAAGTACAGATTTTGAAAAACATATAAGTTAAAACTGCCACACACACACACACACACACACACACACACACACACACACACACAAAATGGTTCACAAACCATGTTCTCCCTCCCTTCTGAAGCTTTTACATTGCACTTTGGTCATTAACCAGTCTTTATGCAAGAATACACTGTGGAAAGAATGAGTGAAGAAATATTCCATATCTATTATTATAAACATGTCCTTTCTCTATGCTAAAACATTTAAAATCTTTCAGTCTTCTCATTCTGAAATGTGTAACACAACAGTCATGCTGAGAAATGTGTTCTTTAATATAATGAAAGCATATTGACCCAAAATGTATCACCTACTCACTCTCTTCTAATGTTGGTAACACTCTATAAAATTAACTTTATAAAATTTTATGTATGCTTGTTATAGTATGGAATTATTATTTCTATACCTGGCTTATTTTCTTACCAAAGTATCCTTTCAGTTCAAATGGCATGTTGTCAATGTTTAACGGCCAAATAATATTCTTTTATGTACATTTCATTAATCCACTGGTCAGTGATGAACATTTTGTGAATTTTGGCTATTATATATCATGCTACAATATATTAACATAGTGCAAATATTTTGTTAACATCCTGATTCCATTCCAAGTAGTAGCATGGCTAGAATCCAGGATGGTTCTCTCTGCTTATATTTCTTTATATTTTAAACATAACTTCTTTATTGACTCTTTGTTAGTTTCACAACCTCCGAGACTTCCCATATCCTCCCCTCATTCCTGCTATGCCCCCCACAAAAGAAAACAGAACACACTAAGCAAGCAAACAAAAGAAAACACAAGACAAAAAAAAAAAAAAAAAAAGCTCAGCAACAACAGAAAAATCTCTTTGTTTCTTCTTTCCTGCCTCTCCCTCACCTTTTAATTTGTCCTGGTGGCATTGGAGGCTTTGGTCTGGCATATAAATACAACTTTGTCTCATCAGCTTTACTGACAAATGTTCATTTTAATGAGTCACCTGTCTGGTTCAATGCTTCTGGTTTCTGGTACACCATAATCACTTGGGTGAGGGGGCTGACCTGGCTTCCCTACATGCATGCACTCAGGGTAGGTTCACCCTTGCCTATGGTGAGGGGTGGTAGGCATCTATCCTGAGTTCAGATGACAGCTTTCTTCTTACACTGTCCAGTAAAAGACAAGGCCAGGTTTCTCAGGGAAATGAAGAGCAGGGCCAGCTCAGCATGGCCCTCATATTTCATCTCCCATGGTTCCCAAAGCCTCCTGAGGTGATAGGAGCCAGAGACATGAATACAGACCCCAATTACAGTTGGACCACCAACCCAGACATAGCCCTCAGCAGCAGCTTGGACCCCGACGACATCCTGACTCTGGGTGGAAGGAATGGCCACTCATGTGATGGCTGACAACACCAAGGCCTTGGTTGTGGCCCCCATCCTGGGCCTCTATGCAACCTTTGGTGACAATGCAGACCCCGGACTTGAGCTCATACCCTAGCCGTGACATAACCATTGACCCCGACATGGACCTTGGCAGCAGTTGGGTCTGATTGTCACCATTGCCCCTGTGGCAGTATGGCTTTGAGACACCAACATAGCCCTTGATCTTGGGTCTCTGCATGGCCTTCGATGGTAACAGGAGCATCAAACATCAGCACAGACCCTAGCTGCTGTAGAGCCATGGACTCTGATATTTATTTGTTTATTTATTTTTGTTTGTTTGTTTGTTTGTTGGAGCTGAGGATCGAACCCAGGGCCTTGTGCTTGCTTGCCCTGTCATCTGCCATGTTCATCACCACTATGATAATGGACAAAGCTTCTGAAATTGTAAGCAAGTACTCTATAAAATGCTTTATCCTATAAAAGTTGCCTCAGTCCTGGTGTTTCTTCCCAACAACAGCATAGTGACTAAGACAGCAGTATTGCAGCATTTTCTGTAGTACTGATATTTTACCCTCGAGCCTCAAGATTGTAGTTCTCACTTCACCATAGTGTTACATCCCGATACCAAGTAAATGCTTTTACCAGTTATATATATGTATGTTCATAATATAAATTATATGTGTAATATATATGCATAGGCTCATTTTTCCTTACCACATTTATCCTGTGCTGATGGTGCCCATAATACAGTAATTTTGTTTGTCAAACAAATCTGAGAGCTTGCTCCTTTTTACTAAAATCATACCGAGGACTTGACAACCACAAAAAATAAAGGAAGCTAGTGTTCTAAGAGCCTTCAGAGTTGGTTAACATTTGCAACTTGTGGACGTCCCCTCTTTTGTGTAATGGAATCTCTGATTTATTTGGATACTATTAGAGGAAAACAAGTAGCATTCCCAGAACATTTGTAATTCAATCCGCAGGCAGACGTAGAGCTTCTCTCATTTAGCATTGGCATTCTATAGCTGTCCGTGTCTGCTAGAATCACAGTAAACACCACTAACAACCAGCTGCTCCCTCCAATACTAATCCAAACTACTTAAGTACATCAGGACTTGGCTTAAACCTACACACTAATGTGCATTTTGAACACTATGATACAGTTCTCTAAAAGGGCAATTACATTTGCAATTACAAGACCCACTTTTAATAATTCAAGAGTGAAAATATTATTGAGCATTTAATTTTCCAAGTTTGAATTTGAACAGTGACGGGATACAGAGAATCATTTCTTTCTTCATGTGAGTGGACAGTTTGAAAAAAAAAAAATGTGAAGTATTATCTGCCTCAGTTGTTGCATGTACAATACACTAAATATAAAACTGACAGGTAAAAGTGACCTTTCACCTTTTTAGTTTAATTCAGGCTTTTACAAATCTAATGTTGGGGTTGGGGATTTAGCTCAGTGGTAGAGTGCTTGCCTAGCAAGCACAAGGCCCTGGGTTCGATCAACTCCAAAAAACAAAAATAAATAAATAAATAAATAAAAATCTAATGTTCACTGCGATGCATTGACAAACACGCAAATCCCCTAAAAAGGGAGGCCAATTGAGAGAATGATTTTGTTTTCTTACGAGGAATATTTACTAAAACATTAAACAGTGATCCGACATGAACATTAATATAGGAGTATTAATTGCAACACCAGGTTTAAAATATAACTCAATTTATCTTTCTTAACATAATAAAGAAATAATATTATGAATAATTTTAAGACTAGCTGCAATTGAAATGCTAACTACTAAAGATATTATTTCTGCACTGTAAGTCACTGAGAACTATATGCTTTCCATATCCAAAGCTGAAAGGCATTGAAACAAATGTAAACAAAGATTGGTTTATGCTCTGGTAAGCCTGTTGGTATCATTGAGTGATAATTACAAATACTTTCAAGCAGAAATTCCCACCATGTTTCTAATAAAGACATCATTGCCCAGCTAAGGTAATAGCATGAGGTTTGCTCTAAGTGTGTGCAGTCTGTCAGCTGTCACCAGCCCTGTACCATTGTGAAAACCCAAAAAGAGTTCTAGATTGACTGTGTTGTTCAGGCGGTTTTCTCATACAAAGTAACTTTAAGCCTCTCATCCAAGGCTTTGCAGCAAGTTAAACTACCAAGCAGGTTTAAGATTTTGAAACTACAAAAAACTAAAAAAAAAAAAAAATTGCAGTTTCAGAAATGTGAATAAAAGACATCTAACCTAACTATATCATTGTTACCATTTGTAAAATACTTACACCTTCAAACATGAAAATTATTTTCTTTGTAAGGAAACTGTGGACTATGAACTATAAACACAACAACAACAACAAAAACCAATACTGCAGTCATCAGGACACTGAAATGAAGATGGGAAAGGTACTAGCAAATAGCTACACTATTAAACACTGGAGGTCATTCTCAGCTATCTTGTCTTTTCAGACATTGCACTGTAGCCACCACTTAAATGCTTTGAATAGAGCTCAGACCCTGTGCTACAATCAATGATGCTAAACAATGAGCTCTTCAGACATGATTCTTCATTCTAATGAGGCACATGGCCAAACTCTTACTATAGCTAATTTGGATTGCTCCTACAACAGTATTGTTAAATAGATTGAGAGAACAAAATGTTTGCTGACATAAAGCAAGACAAAAATAAAATGCAATGAACTATATCAGAGTCATGAATTTTTCTGATGGAAAATAAATATTTGAATACCAAGACAGTAACTATAGTACAGTATTATATATATTTAATATCCAAATATGTGGAATGTCTTATAATTGAAGGTTCATGATGCTTTTGCTCACACAATTCTTAGCAGAAGTGACTCAGTCATTTTCCTTAAAGTGAATAAACAATTATACACATTTAAAAATAATGGGTAGCTACAATTTACACTATTCAAGTTATTTCTAAAAACGACATTATAATTTTGGAATGCATCAAAGTATATTTGAAATTAAACATAAATGATTATTACAAAGAAGTCCTGAGGTGAGCTGCAAAGAAGACTTGAGAGAAGAATAAAATAAAATAAAAATAAAAAAGAATATCTAGGTATATACTTATATGTATGTAACAACAATATTTTTTATTTTTAATTAAAATGGAATCTTTTCTCATACAGTGCATCCTGACCACAGTTTCCCCTATTTCAATTTCTCTGAACTCCTCTTTCAACCCCCTCTCCCACAAATCTATTCCTTTTCTGTTTTTCTTCAAGAAAAAGCAGGCCTCCAAGTGATAACAACCAAACATGAATAAACAAGATACAATAAGACAAAGCATATGCTCTTGTGTCGAGGTAAGACAAAGAAACCCAAAAGGAGGGGAAAAAGTCCTGAGAGCAGACAAGAGTCAGGGATACACCTGCTCCCGCTGTTAGGAGTCCCACAAAACCCCAAGAAAACAGTCATAATGTACACGCATAGAACTGGAACGCACCCCTGTGGGCCCAGTCTCTGTGAGCCCATGTGAGCCTTGCCTAGTTAACTCAGTCAACCCTGTTCTCCTGGTGGCCACTCTCCCCTCTGACTCCTACATTCTTTACTTCCCCTCTTCTGCAGGGTCTGAGCTCCGAGGAGGTGCCAGATAGAGACTTCCAATTTACTCTCTGTTTCCACATAATGTCTGGCTGTGGGTCTCTCTGCATCAGGTCCTTACTGCCACCAATCAGTACTGTACAACACACCAATGTATGATTATAGCAGAATAGCATTGGGAATCATTTCATGAACTTTTACTTTGTTTTTGTTTTTGTTTTTGTTTTGCTACTCGTGTTTGATTGTACCCTAGGTTTCTGAGCTATCCCATCTTGGGTTCCTGACCTTGTTATGGGCCTCAAGTAAAACCAGACATTGATTGGCCACACACACATTTTCTGTGCCATCATTGACCCCAGTACATCTTTCAGACAAGAGAAATTGTAGGTCAAGGTTTTTTGTGACTGGGTTGGTGTCCAGTTTTGTCTTTCTTTAATCGAAAGAGTACCTTCTTTCACTAAAGAAGCTTAATCATGGAGGTGAAGGCTCTATGCCTGCACAGCTAGATTGTTCTACATTAAATGAGCTGTGTGGATGTGATGTTGTCCTTGGCAATGGGGAACCAATGTCAGTTTTCAGAGAGCGACTTTCTGTCCTAGCATAAGCCTGGATTGTTTAGGGATCTCCATGGGACCAGCTCTTCCAAGAACTCAACCAAATACAACCCAATCTCACCATTGAAAAGCCTTGCCTGGCTACAAAAGATGTCCAGTTCAGACTCTGTATCCTCCATTATTAGATGTCCTCACTTGGTTCACCCTCATAGATTCTGAGGAATTTCCACTACACTCTAGTCCCCAAATGCCCATAATCCCAACTATTTCTCTCGCCCTCGCCTCCATCACTTCCTTACCCACCTGATCTGTCCACATTTCTTAAATCCATTCTTCAGTTGAGGGGCATCTAGACTGTTTCCAGTTTCTAGCTATTATGGATAAAGCTTCAATGAACATAACTGACCAAATGTTCTTGTGGTAGGATGGAGAGTCCTTTGCGTATATGCTCAATAGTGATATAGCTAGGTCTTGATTGAATGCCAACATTTGATTTCTCTTTAAACCTCATCTAACTTATTCTTTTCCTCTACTCTTCTTGTGTGGTAGTTTACAGCTTTTTTTCTGGAATTACAAACATACATATTGTAGTCTCATGCAAATATTCTGTTTTACAGAAGCTCATAATCATATTCATATAATGTTCCATATGACTTTTTTAAGTCTGCCTATATTACTAGAAATTATAATGGTGTCATTTTTTAAAGGTAGAAGTTAAGCTTTAATCATTTTTTATGTGTAATAGAGAACACTGACTGCAGAATACAATATGGTTTCTATCTATAAGCACCATACTTATACTCAAGGTTTCATATATTCATTTCAGTGTTTTCTACAGGGAATGTGGGATCTAACAATGACAGCATGATACAAGCTTCAACTGTATAACAATGTAATTCATAATGATTATTATTAACATTTTAAAATATCCCATTATACAGCTTCGGCTAGCTATAAATTTTCTGTAGCTAGCCCTGCCTCATCCTTCCTAGAGATAGGATTACAAATACATACTACCATGCATAACCAGATAAATATATTTTTTTCTGACAACTGCTGCTTTAACATATTTAAAATAGAATGATCATTAAACACGAACTTGGTGACATGATCCCTTCCACCTGCCTGAATTCCATTCATACAAGAAATTCAATATGGACAACAGGCATTGAGAAAATACTGAGAGAAGCAAATGGTTTTGTGTCCTGAAGTCTGTAAAAATATATCATGAGAGAAATATTAGAAGAAGTAGAAGTGATCATTACATTTTTTATTTGTGAATAAGGCCTCACAGGTTCAGATGTTATCAGTACAACTGCATGCAGTCCATCAGTTTTATATCGGGTTCAATAACATTAGCTGGAATGCATTTAGAAGCAGCATGACAATTCTGGAAATCATAGAACAGAAGGAGGGCAAAAATTCTCTTTTCCAGCATTCTAGTCTCACAGAAACTAACTCCAGCAGACCAATATTTCCCAATCACTCAATTACTTCACACTAGGACTTTGATCTTTAGTTTCATTCTCTTCTTAATCCTATCATAAAGAGGACCAAACTGGCAGAGGGAACATTAATCCATATCTGCTGTGGGTTCAATTGGAAATGTCCTCCATAGGACCATGAGTCTGAACTATGGTCTCCTACATGCTGTGCTGCTTGGAATAATTATAAAACCTTTATGAGAGGAAGCCTTACCAGAAAGAGAATGTCACTGGAGATGAGCTTTGAACATTTCTAGCCTGGCTCTATTTCTTGTGATCACTCTCTACTTTCTGTGTAGTGAAGAAATGTGATCAGTCAGCTTCCTGATTTCAGTGGTTCTCTCACTCTCTTAAATAAATGAACCTTTTGTCTTAAGAGTTGACTTTTGCCAGACTGTTTCATCACAACAATAGTGGGCAATATTCAACCCACTGAAACAACACACTAAAATTCAGTTTAAAACACAGGAAGGAAATATTTATTTCAAGAGAGATGTATTAAAAACTCATTTCAAATAACATTCTAAAAGACGTGGAAGAATACATTAAAAATCATGAAGTTAATCATTGTAGACACTCTTTTTAAACTTCAGTGATTCTTTTTGAATTTATTATCATGCACCTCAGTTCCACTCATCTCCCTGTTCCTCTGTATCTGCCCTCTGCCCTTGCAACCTCAGTCCAAAAGAAAACAAGCAAACAAATCTTAATAAAAATAAAAATTAAAAAATGCAAATTAAGGAAAAAATCTTACAATGGAAGCTGTGTGTTACTCAGTCTACCCTTTGGTTCAAACAGCTTTACTTGCAAATGTTCACTGCAATGAGTCATTGATCAGGTTCCAGGCATCCAGCTTCTGCTACACTATCATTACTAGATTTATACCTGGACTCGTCTCAGATATCCTGTTGCTGTCCTGTATCATGCAGCTGTGTGGCGGAAAGTGGGGGCCTCTTTGGTGTCGCTCACCCACGAGCAACCTCTACACGGAACTTAGCAGGGGCCAAGCACATGTCCTCAGTGTCTTAGTGCTTCTGCAGATGGCCCTGCAGCTTGAGACCTATTGTAGGTATTCTTAAACATTGAACAAAGAGAAGTAAACCACGTTTTCAACTAAATTTGTTTTTTTTTTTTTGTTTCATTCACCAGAATTTAAAAATTTTCCTTATAAAGTTCTCTATATTTTAAATTTTGTAATTAGTATTTAATTTCTTATAATGCTCATCTAAATTGTATATCTAATTTAAAATTATACATGCTAAGTTGATTGGTAAAAGAGAAGTTGACTTTTGAATCTTTAACCTTATCATAACTGTTTATTTATTTCAGTACAGCTACTATCTTATATCATCTTCACATTTATAGATAGTCCTAGATTTAGGATTAAACACTGAACTACAGGGCAAAGCATCTATTAAAATTCAACAATAATGCTTTTCAAATACAAGTTGTTGGATTTATTTCATGAAAGAAAGTAGGAATTTCATATTAAATCAGTATTTTGAAAACAGAATTCCCTTCCTTTGGTTTTTCCCCACATAATTATATGCAATGCTCAGTCATTTTAGTAAAACTATGTGATTATAATCAATATTTTATTGTAGTCTGTAGTTAGAGTTTTCCTGCCTGGCCCAGTCAGGACAAATCTCTCTTACCAGCCAGTCCCACAGTCTCTCAGACCCAACCAAGAAAGCACACAGAAACTTACATTGTTTAGAAACTGTATGGCTGTGGCAGGCTTCTTGTTATCTACTTCTTCTATCTTAAATTAACCCATTTCTATTAATCTATACTTTGCCACATGGCTCGTGGCTTACCAGTACCTTACATCTTGTCATGGTGGCGGCTGGCGGTGTCTCTCCCCACCCAGCCTTCCACCTCCCAGAATTCTCTTCTATCTTGTTCCACCTATACTTCCTGCCTGGCCAATCAGAACTTTATTTACACAGAGCGATATCCACAGCAATAGTCTTCTATCAGAAGATGTCAAAAATTAGACATATAAAATGATTTCCAAAGGATGAAAATAGTTTTCACTTCTCTAAAAGGGCAAAAAAGAAAAACACATATCAGAACGGTAATTCAAGTGACCTCCAGTTGACAACTGCTTTGCAAAGGAGTGAACAGTTTCCTCCCATGGAGTCTTTAGCTGGGTATAGACAGCAGCTCACTTAAGGGCAGGCCCTCTAGAGGCCACCTCAAAACAAACTCAATGGTATTTTTAGAGATTATTATTGCATATCTGATAAAGCTTTGTCTGGCCAATTTCACCTTCCAGGTCTTTTCCATATATATTGTGGTTTCCAAGTTTGTGCTTTTATTGGTTTTCTCTGTGGGTAAGTGTCTCCTTTGTGTATGTGCTTTTCTTGCCTCTTCTTTTACTTTATTCATTAATTTTGTTCTATTCTGGCTTGTTTATTTGTTTATCTGTTTCTAAAGAAAGAAGGCATGGAACTGGGCTGTGAGGAGGTGGAGATGGCCTGAGAGGAGATAAGAAGGGGAAACCATAGTCAGAATATATTGGATATAAAAAGTATCCATTTTCAAAAGCACCCTATAAATAAATATAAAAATAAAAAATAATGTAAGGAAAAAATACTGAATTTCCCTTCCTGCACTTTTGTGAAGGATTTTCAGACAATTAACATGTTTTCACATAGATTTCACTCTTCCCTTTTCTTTTTCCCCTTATTTGCACTAATTCTTTTCCTATTGTATTTAAATCATATTTTATTATAAATTAACTTAGTGTACCATTTTCATATCCATTAGTTTTTCCAGAACACTAAACTATAATGCCCATAAGCCTTATGTAAAATATTTGTAAAAGTGAAAAATACCTTTGACTTTTTCCATGAATTTTATCAAAAAACCAAATTAACTAACTGAAAATAACTGAGAAGAAGAGAATCCAGTGTGATCATTTCATGGTGTCATTTTCAACAGATGAATTATACTCCATATATATTCTTAAATACATATGTACAACCTTCTCAGTCTCTATAATATTACCTGCCTATGTGTTTTCAGGTATGATTATTTGTCAGAAAAATTTATACCTTGGAAATGTATAATGTCAGGCAATTAAAATCCCGTTTCCATGTTTAAAGATGTACATGTTATGTTCATCTGTGATGGAACATCTTTATTATGAAGAAATCTGGAGGATCAATTAGCAGAAAGAAATTGTTACTCAAAATGAATGTGTGCTGCTGCTTGGCAACAGTTTCCTGAGACTGAAACAATCTATTCTGCAGGGAAGCTCTCTAAATAAAAAAGTACACAACCTAAAAATAGCTTCAGAAAATTTCTGAAATGACCAGACTCACTTGGCCCCTCTCTGGCCAGAGTAAGCAATGAAAGATGAGAGTTCCCCTAGGGGAATAGAAGCTGAGTTCCAAGTAAGATTCTGAGACCAGACCTGTTCCTGCTCCCTGGAAAAAAATTTAGACCAATTGAGGCACCTGAAAAAGACATGCAGCAACCTGTTGAGCAGCCAACAGGCCGTGCAGTGTGTTCCAACTTTCTAACTTTGTGAGCTGTCATCCATGCTGGTGTGGGCCTTGGTGATGCAGCTGTCTTTTGAGCCATTTCTGCTCTTGTGAGTATCTGCTTACCCACATCCCTATAAATAACCCCAATAAAACTCTTGGGTCCTCCAAGTTGGACATTGGTGGTATCTGTACTTTGCTCCGCCCCAGGTTCCTGGTCTGGAGTGAGTAGATGTGTGCGCAGTTAAGTGTGTGCACTGTGGTTGTCCATAACTGTAATCTCTACACTCAGAAAGCTGAGGCCATGAGATCTACACAGAGTCAAATCCAGCCTGTGCTAACATATTGAGACTCTCTTTCAGAAAAAAAAAAAATGTATTTTGTGTCTGTTAATAGTTTTCCTGTGTTTACCTTTCTTTATCATTGTTTTAATCACAATATTTTCCATAATAATTAAGTAATAATATGAGTCTGGGATTGTTTAGCAATTCATCAGTCTGATTCAAGTTTAATTTTAGTTATAGAAATATAAGAGGCATTTCAAAAAAAATCTTGAGGTTCTCTAGTTAAGCCCTCATCGATTATAAATCCAATTTAAAGGCAAAACGCACAAAGTTATACTTTTGGGGAGTCCAAGGTAACTCATGTCCTGTCAAGTGCTGACAAAGCTCGTTGTAACAGACATCCATCAGATGAAGCCTCAGCCTTCCAAGCAAGCTCAGATCACACACAGATGCAGATTTTACTTAGCAGTTAGCTGGTTGATCGTTGTGATCCATTATCCTGTAAGGATAACTGAGGTACTGAAAGATTTTACAACAATCAGCAGTTCTAAGAACAGCCCAACTGAACTAGGAAGTGATCCATCTTGGGCAACGTATCTGACAGAGTATATTCAAGGTAGGAGCAGCTTCCTTATGAATTACAAGCAAATACATGTCACAGTCTTTTCAATGTAGTAAATAATCAGCTAAACAATGTTCACTATCACAATTCCATCCACAGAGGTTATGTGTGTAGCAACAGAATTAAACTAAATGTGTAGCCATTAGACATTAGGCTTGAACTAATACCTACTTGGGCAATTTGACACCAAATTCACCATTTCCAGTACATAATTAAAAATCAAATACTGTAGAATGGTTTATTAATGTTTGAGAAAGCAAGCTGAGAACCGTACAAGCTTTAGGTATAGAAAAAATATTTTCTGGAGTTTGCTGTGGATATCGCTCTGTATAAATAAAATGCTGTTTGGCCAGTGGCCAGCCAGGAAGTATAGGCAGGACAAGAGAGAAGAGAATTCTGGGAGGTGGAATGCTGGTGGAGGAGACACCGCCAGGCCCCTCCATGACAAGAAAGAGATAAGGTACTGGTAAACCATGAGCCAGGTTGCAAAGTATAGATTAATAGAAATGGGTTAATTTAAGATAAAAGAAGTAGATAACAAGAAGCCTGCCATGGCCATACAGTTTGTAAACAATGTAAGTTTCTGTGTGTTTACTTGGTTGAGTCTGAGCGTCTATGGGCCTGGCAGGTGAGAGAGATTTGTCCTGACTGTGGGCCAGGCAGGAAAACTCTAACTACAAATGGTGCCTAACGTGTTGACAAGAGTTTTGACCTAAAACCTGAGAAAAAAGATTTTAAAACGAAGCTAAAAACAGTTTCCTAGTTGTCTCTCTCAAGTTAGCTGCAGCATGCTGGTTTGAGCTACTATGGCGGGTTCCTGGCTTGTGTGTCTGACCTGCAGTGTGGCAGGAATGAGAAGTCTACAAGCAGCACTTTACTCTGCTGCGTGGTGGATTTAGCCTTTGCTAGTTAAAAAAAAGTTTCTGGGCTATGCGCTGCTTTGGTAGAACTGCTTCTGATAGTTGATGTACACATGGCTCCAGATCCAGAGCTGGTGGTAAACTGTACCACCACCACTTTGGGAAGCTGAGGTGGGCAGAGCCAGCAGCCACAGCAGCATTTCAATCTTACAAAGATGGATATTACAAAGATGGTTTGTATTGTCTTTGGGATTTTTAACTACAGAAAAAGATTTTATCATAAAAGCTGTTGAGTTAAATAGATATGTAAATTTTAAAGGTATCTTGACTTCAAAATTTGGATATAAGGATATGTTGCTTTGGAAAAGAGTCTCTGCTTTTGTTTCCACAAAAAGCCAGAGGCTGTGAATTTGTTCCAGATTAAGATACATCAGGTTTGATCAGCCAAGACCACCTGAAAGGTCTCCAATGACACAATGGCCCAGATGATCCGACATCCAGAATGGTTTCAAGGCAACTGGCTCAGAGGTTCGCCCTCATGGACTACTCCAGAATCCTAAAAATTTTTTTGTGTCCCCATAAGATACAGCATCCCCCTCCAACAAGAAGTAGTAAGGGAACATTCCCAAAATGGCTTTGGAGATGGAATTGGCTCACTCCTTCTTTAAACCCAGATGTATTGCTTTAAAAAAAAAAAAAAAAAAAAAAGGTTAAGAGAGTCCTATGTTCCAAACCAGAAGAATCCTCTGATGTGTCTGATGTGGGACAGAGAAAAACCAATATTTTTATTTAAATAGGGTTGATTATAAATGTGATCTTTGTCTAAAGAAAAAAAAGGGGATATGATATAGATATAATAGGATGAAAGAGTAAATTAATGAACTTACTTCTAAGGAGCAACAACTGGTTTAAAATGTTTTACATTGGTATAGATTTTAGTCTATTGATACAAACTTAAAGTTAATTTTGCTATATTGTGTATATATTTCTACTCTTGTTTAATGTATTATGTTTGTACAGCTCATTTAAAATTGTAATGGATAATTAAAAATAGATTAATAATTAGTCATCTATGATAGTCATACTCATAGTCATGTTAGTTAAGTATTCTAGATATACACAGAGATATTTCAGATAGATAGGTAATCTTCAAATACTTCAAAGACCTACAGAATATGGCATTTAAAATATTTTTAAAATTTAGACTTTCTGGACAGTGAGACATGTCTGCTCCTGGCAACACCGATTTACTTCAGAGAGGAGGATGGGCATCAAAGCCACTGGATATGGAGTTTACCTTCACATTGGCAAAAATAGCCATTTGGGCAAGAAACTGTTCTTGCCTGGACTGCTTGATCAACTGGACATGCAAGACCCATAGACAGGTGACCACTGAACTTTGCTTGACAAAATGGTCCTTCATGTTCCTGCTTCACAGAGGAAACTGCCAGACTCTAGCCCTGTGGGCTGAAGACAGATGCCCCAACTTTACAAAGGAACATTAGGTGACTGTCCAGGCTGCCAGCTGTCTCTGTCTACCCTACAAGACTCCCGAAAGTTACTTGCATCCTTCTCCCGGTTCTCAGGTAATATTATGTCCTTCTGAGGTCTTTGATGTAGTTGAATACTAGATAGTTATAATTTCCTCAATTATGATAAAAGATAAGTTAGATTTAAAACCTTAGACTCACAAATATGATAGATAGGATATCTTCTTTAATATTGTAACTATAATTCTTGCTTGATAATTGTTTTGTTATATGTAATTTTACTATGTAAAAGTTAAAACCTTCCTTTAAAAAAAAAAAAAAGAAAAGGGGAAGTGCTGTGGATATCGCTCTGTATAAATAAAATGTTGTTTGGCCAGTGGCCAGGCAGGAAGTATAGGTGGGACAAGAAAGAAGAGAATTCTGGGAGGTGAAAGGCTGGGTGAGGAGACACCGCCAGCTGCCACCATAACAAGAAAGAGATAAGGTACTTGTAAGCCATGAGCCATGTGGCAAAGTATAGATTAATAGAAATGGGCTAAATATAAGAGTAAGAACTAGACAATGGTAGGCCTGAGCTAGTGGCCAAACATTTTAAATAATATAAATGTCTATGTGTTTATTTTATAAATGGGTTGTTGGACTAACAGGGCTTGGTGGCACCTGGAGAGAATCTCTCCAACTACAGGAGTTTATTTTGGTTTGAATTTAAATTGTCCCTTGAATTATATATTAAATATTTGATTACTATCTGATGGATTTTTGGAAAGTGACTGTATGATGCAGGTCTGACCTAGGACATGTGTCATAATATTAATGGATTCCTATTTGGGATATTGGAGCTGGAAGAATCTTAGGAGGTTGTTATGTGATATTGTGTGTGTGTGTGTGTGTGTGTGTGTGTGTGTGTGTGTGTGTGTGTGTGTGTGTGTTCTGACAAATAAAACTAACCTAAAAGATCAGAGAAACAGAGCAACCACCAGTGACCTCCTTCCTTTCCAGATCCTCTGACCAAAAGTACCAAGATCCTGTTATCACTTCCTGTCTCCATCTCCTGAATGCTGGGATTAAAGGCATGAGCCACCACTGCCCCACTTCTATGGTTAACAAGGGACTAGCTCTGCCCTCTGATCTCCAGGAAAGCTTTATTTGTCAGAATATAAACACAGTATCACAGATTAAGAGGTACTTGAGAGAATGAAGCTGGAGATACATCTGGTTCCCAGCCTCCCACATCCTTGATAATTCAGAGATATTCCTTGTTCTCAAGCAAAAAAGTCAAAGGTGCTTGTGCTTTCAGTTTGCAAATAATTCCAAGCATTTTAGCATTGTTTATCTCACAGTTTTAAAGCACCACCAGCAAACTGTAGTTTAAAATGAACATTCCTTGTTTTCAAGGATTGCTGTCTTTGGAAATGTTTCTGTACCTTTCTACACCAAAGCTTCTTGAAAAGGAAGGCTAATTACAGGCTTTGATACACATCTGAGCAAAACTTTACGCAGCCTTTAAAAAACTTGATTTTTAATTATGATCATTATGAGCAGATGGCATAAATAACTTTAATTGAACTTATAAAGCAACATTTGCTATAATCACTTTGAATATCTTGAAACAACCAAAGGACATTCTTTTCTTTTTTGCTTTAACAAAAATATAAATAGAAAAGATTATTATTATTAATTCAATTATTTTTTTTTTATTTTAGGAGTGAAAATGCTATAATTGGCATAAACCAATACCTAACTTTGATTTGCATTGGAACCAGGAACTTTAATTTGAGCTGAAACTAAATGTCATTATGCAAACAAATTCAGGAATTTTATCCCCTGGCTTATGTTTTGGATAAATCATTTAAATAAATATATAAGCTTTAACTAACTTAAGCAAATCCCTATCCTGAAGACTCAGGGATCTATGCTAATGAGAAGGTGGAGAGAATAATAGCTAAAAGTGACAGAGAACTCCAGAGGAGCATGATCTTCAAAACTCATCAGGGCTGATAACATCTAAACCCACACAAAACAAATAGAGCCAAGCCAGATCAAGCACTGCCAGGGAGAAGAGACAAAGAAAAGGCATGGAGTCCTGGTATAAAGAGGTGGGGAGGAGGGAAGTTCTGAGAGGAGTTTGGAGAGGAAAATCATGATCAGAATATATTATATAAAACTGCATTTTCTAAATGTAATTGTTTTTTAGTATTAGGAATTGTTTCTTATTTTATAAAACCTAATAATTTTAGTTGTCAAAAATTTTAGTATATAATCCATAAAGTATCTAATTCAAAAAATGAAAAAATCCATTTGCAACAAACTTCAAAAAGTATGTGAAACCTACTAGTTGTCTAAAGCCAAAGAAAGCATTGCTTTAAATGGTATAAATATGGAATCTGAAGAATGTTCAATTTTATTTTCCTCTCCTGTTTAAGAATATAACTGATTTTTTTTCTTTGAATGGGGTAGGTGGAGTTTTCCTGTCCCGACTGCTTGCTCCCAAATAACCAACAGCCACTTCACAAATAATTGACTTAGAAACTTACTATAAATTATAAATCATCAGTTGATAGCTCAGGCTTGTTACTAGCTAACTCTTACATTTAAATTAAACCATATTTCTTTTCTACCCTCTGCCATGTGGCTCATGACTTGTTGCATCATTGTCTACATGTTCTGCTTCTTCTCTGTTTGAAGGACTCTGACCCTCATCATCCCAGCATTCTTTCTACTTCAGGCTGTCTCTACCAATCTCTTCTTGGCAGCTATTGGCCAATCAGCTTTTTATTAACAATAAAAGCAACACATATTTACAGTGTACAAATTGATTATTCCACAGCAGAATGGATCTTGATAAAATGAAACAATCGGAAGTTTTGCCATGTTATAAGGGCCCAACCTGTTCTAGTCTCAAAGATTATTTTTTTCTTCACGAAGACACTTTTTTGAACATATGGAATACAACCACAGGGTAACAAATTAATGGATAACATGATCTGTGAAAGTGCCATGGGACATAAATAATTACACATTTCTTCAACTAGTTGTGATATGTTTTAAATTTTAGAGTTTTTAATTCTTCAAATAAAGAACATTGTTGTAAAATGCTAGCAATGAAGAGGAAACGCATTCTTGAATCTTGTAACAGAGAGATGGCTCCAGGAAAGATCCACTGTAGTAGTCAGATTCAACATACTTTTAAATATTTACTACATACTTGTCCCATTATGTTCCATGTAGCCAAAGGAGTAAAACCATGGTGAATGGAGTAAATTTAGTTATGTTTTCATTCCATGGTCTTCATTGGTTTTCATTACTAACCTTAAATTATTTGTATTTGTATGAACTGTACTCTTTTTTTCATTATTAAAACCAAGATGTGTCTATCAAGTTTTAGTATACACTTTTAAAAAATTAATAAATTTAGATATAGGAATGCAATTTTTTAATTTTATTACAGTCTGGGATCTGCAGTTTCTTTCTGGGAAGTGATGGTGTTTGTGTTGCTGTTTTGAGTGTCACACAATAATTACCTAATTTAAAGATGACATTTCTCAAGTAACAATTATAACCACCTATTAAAATATTTAATCATATAGTAATGTAAAACTAGAAAAATACCAACAAAAAAAAATGCCACAAAGTCCAAGGGAATAATGAAGGAGATTTCTAAGTCTCAAATGCAATATGGAAAGTTCTAAGGAAAAAAACAAAAAAACAAAACAAAACTCTTAAGCACCAAGCCAGCTCACCAGACCAGAAATCAGATAATTCAATTACCTTATAAAATAGTGCTATGAAATATTCATGCAATATGATCTTATTATTTTAGTATCAAGCTCTTGCAAATAATTCAATGCTCTTTTTAATCTTTATATTGATAACTTCTGTTTTTCGTTCTCATTTTTAAGTGTATGATAGGCTCTCTATCATAGTCTAGTATGATTTCACACTAATGGCTAACATCCTGATTCAAGTTTTAGTGTGCTTTTATTCAGCATGACTCATCATGCTTAATTAAACTCCTCCTGTTGATTACCCCTAGTTCATAATGTAAATTTAGCTAAATTCCTAAATTCCTTCATCATTTTCTTTTATTAAAAATATTGTTGCATTCAATGGTTGTATCATAATAGCTGGTCATCTTTTCCTAAGTCTTTACTAGTGAATTCCTATATCTCTTTTCTTGCTCAGATGAGAATAGCTACAGTCTCTTATAGTATTAATGGAATTATTGCTGATTTCCTATGCACATATGAGTTGAATTTCTTCTGATATATCTTATGCTTCTTTCGTGCCCACATAGACATCTGGATGCTCATTAAAATTGTAAAAATACCAACTGAAAGAAAAAAAAAAACAATCACATTGCTAAATTCCTGTAATGGAAACAATGAGTTATACTTAAAAACGTTAAAAATAATTAAAAGAGAAAATATTTCCCAAATGCTGTATTGTTTCTTATTAAGTTCCTTCTGTATGTTTTTTATAATTATACATGCAATAAAATTATTTGAAGGATAAATAAACTAAAAAAAAAATCTATAAAAAATCCTTATATATTTTCTTCTCAAAAGATTTCTGAAAAAAAATCATGTTTTCCTTAAACTTCTGTATATGTATATATAGATATAGATATAGATATATACAGTATTTACACACATTGTATTTATGTATATATGCTGTTAATAACTGATAAATGGAATAATCAATGACATTGGTATTACATATATTTCTTTAAATATAACACTCAGGTGATCCAATTTTCCTCTTTACTTATAATATCAAGTTTTCAAAATTTTGCAAACATCATTCCCCAGCCCACATTTAACAGATGTATATACACACAAGAGGTAGCTTTAAGTGAAGTACATACTCAGTAATATACTTCCATTGTATTTCTTACCTTGAATTAAATTTCAGTTATATAGGTATAAATAGGAGATAATGTTTCAATATTTTAATACTAAAATAATCACTAACAAAATAAAAATGTATATGTAATATATCATTGCAAATACTTCTACATTAGTAGGAGCGTAATTCATTCTCAGAAGTTATTTCTCCTACAGATGTTCTCATGTTGATTAATTGTCAATAAATATTAAAATTACCTGGAAGTGTTTGTGTCATGACTGTGAAACTAATCCAGGATCCAATCTGTTAATATAAAATCCCAAATTAACAAACACCTGTGGTTCATCTAGATATTTAATCACTTGTCATCTTAAATAAGTCATTTGAAAGCTCAAAACATTATAAAAGTTATGACTACAAAGAAATTTAACATAACTTGTACACGTGAAAGCCACAAAGAGTCACAAATAATCATGACATTCATAACATAAAAGAGTATTGTTTTAAATCTTTGCTATACTCAAAATTATAATATATCTCATGCTATGTTATATAAACCCTAAAAATTCCTTAAGTATACATATATTTATGTAAAATATTAATATACCTGTAAATATCTTTAGAAAAATCTGTTTGCAGGTTGTGCATAATATATTTAAAGCATATAGTTGTGGGTTCAGGATATATAGAATATAGTTTAGTCATTTGTTTATGTAAACACCATACCTCATAGGTGTAGTTGGGACAGGAAACCAGGAAAAACAACCATGTAAAGGGGTTATAATTTGCACTTGGAAAACAGGCATTGCTCCCTTTTAAGAAAGAGGAAAAACATGTCAATTATGATATAAGTTGCTGCAAATGATACAGTACATTTATTAAGTAATATCAAATGAGTACAATCATATAACACATAAAATGTCATCTATTCATAGCAATTTATTTCATAAATATCCCAGAAGAGTCATAGTGTTAAATTTTGTGACATTTTGACTTGGAGGGAATAGCTCCCAATTTTTTTAACATTTCTACATCTATGTTGCTTTAAAATATGGGGTGCAAAGTATTAACAATTATTTAAAGAATTAAATGATGCATAGTAATTACTCTGTATAACAAAATACCTGCAGCAGAGTTCTATTCCTAAATTATATATTTATATATATAAAGCTTTGCTAATTCCATGGCATTTTACATTCTCTCTTAGTGTCAAAAAAAATATGTCAAAACTCACTGCCAAATTAGGGAAAATCCAAACAGAATTGTATAAAGATGTCATTTATATCAAAAGAGTCTGACAATTTCTTGAGAGTTATCTTGAATCAGTATAGTCAATATTAAGAAATACCACACAAATTATTTTGGCTAATCAATCAAAAATGTATTTACTTACAGCTTCCATTGTATTTAGCACAGCATCACTTGATTTTCATTAAATTTTTTCCCAGTAAACTTTTTGAGGGAACATTTTGGCAAATAAATTTACAATGATTTCAATTTGAACTTTGAGCTGTGACACTTGTAAAGTAAAATATGAATTACAAAATTACAATTTTATTCTCAACAGTAAAATTTAATCAGGTAACAGATCAACTAATCACATTTAGTTACAATTATAAAGTCATAATGAAATGTCAGTGTGCTATGTTAAAAAATATAACTGTGGTTGAAATATCAAGTTAAAATATATAAAATAACTTGCAGATATCATTACTGCTCACTTTATGACAAAGATGAGCACATGTTGCTAATTCTCTTAGAATAGCAGTTCTCAACCAGTGGTTGATGACCCCTTAGGCGGTTGAATGATCCTTTCACAGAGTCACCTAAGACCATCAAAAAACCCAGATGTTTACATTATGATTCATAACAGTGGCAAAGTTACAGTTTTGAAGTAGCAGCAAAAATAATTGTTTGGTTGGGGGTCATCACAAATGAGGAACTGTATTAAAGAGCCCCAGCATTACAAATTTGAGAATCTCTGTCTTAGAACATTTATGTAAGCATATCATTTAAGGCCCAAAAATTAGTTAAAAGAAAGTTTTTGGAAGCTAATTTAGTCAGAGAGACTAGAGATTCACATAAGTTCATCTGAGACAAGCCTCTAGATAATGAATGTTTAGCTCCTAGGCATTGAATATTAATTAACTGTTCACAAACCCACATTTGTTTTTACTATTTAAAGATTAAGTGATGATTATGTCTTATAAACAAAACATAAGTATATTGGCAATGGTGTTGAAATGTATACAGTTGCTGTTGATTATAATAATATGCAAGTGTGGGCAGTACTAATTTGAGATACTCTCCATAATTTGTTTCTCAAGTTGCACTTATTATCATTCCATTTCTATTAAAGGAACATAAGACTTGTGTGTGAGTGTGTGAGTGTGTGTGTGTGTGTGTGTGTGTGTGTGTGTGTGAATTCCAATTTCCTTTTCTCTTACTCTCAATCATATTTCTTGAGATGAGTTCTCTCCCTGATCTTGGAGCTTGCCAATTTGAAAAGAGTCTATGGCCAGAATATAAAAGAATCCTCCTGTCCCTGTCTCCCCAGGACTGAGTTTACAGGCATGCATCACCACATCTGACTTTTAATGTGGGTGCCATTAACTAAAACTCATTCCTCATGCTTATTAAGTAAGCACCTTACTGACTGAGCCTTTCTCCAGTCCCTGAATATTAAAATGCTTTTAATAGGAAATGGTGCACTATGTAGACTGGTCTTAGACTGCAAGACTTCACTTACTATTAACAAAGTCAGAAGAGTCAACTCTTAACATGCCCACTGAGGTTTTCTTGATTCAAAAAAGAGACCAAGAACAAGGTTATGTCTAGTTTTTATTAGTCTCAACATAGCCTTTTATTAGTGTTTTAAATTCATAATTTTTCAGGACAATATTTATTTTCATTCCAGGTTTAGAAAGATACAGATGGTCTTTAGAGACATTTATTAATGTATTTATTAAACACTCAATTTCAGTGTCACTTTTTTCTCTGTATGAATGAAATAACCTCCTGAGAATAATGTATGAACAATCATCTCCTTCTCAGCATCTGCATCCCAGGAAATATACCACAAACAATTTCTCATCAAGATTTTCTAATGAATCAGATATTAGAATGGTCTTTTAGAGTTGAGGAACTTTCAGTATAGCCTGCAGTAAGCACTCTATTGTATGTAGACAATGCAAAACAAATTGTTGCTGGTATAAGAAAGCAATATAAATGTGTAACTATTCACTACTGATAAGCTTGTATTCAATAGTGATGGACAGGGTGCTTTGGCATGTTCAATATAAAGAAAAGAATTAAGTGGAATTTTAGTAAATATACTCAATATAGTTTAAACATAGTTAAAATTGCAAGTGATAAATTCAATTTAAAAGTAAAATATAAATGTTACTAAGACCTCACTTTTAGCATGTATATTGTAGCTATTTCCTCTGTATTGAAATTGTCCTTGTTAGAGACAGAAGAATGTTCATAAGACTCAAGCAGTATTCAATTTCCTGAGGCCCCTCTACAAGATAACGGAAACAGTGAACAATTTCTGGTGAGAGAAGACTGTTCAGATTTTGCAAGATTATCTAGAATTGCAGGTTTTGTGAGTTCATACATGCTGGAGTGGGCTTTTTGTCAATTTATCTGCTTTGAGTCACACATGGTACTTTAAGAAGCCCTTTCTCGTGTGCCTACTTGTTGCTCCAATAAATTCATGGCTTTCCCAAGACAGATTTGGGTGAAATGATTTATTAGGTTCATCTGGGAAGAAGAAATATATATCATATCTTCTAGGAAATGTCACATGAGAACATATAAAGATTGCTTATCATATGCCATGATAAGACAGCTAAAGTCTAAACTCAAGCCAGTATTATATATGAAGATCAATAAGGCACTAAGACTACACAGTTACATTGTAAGTAGGGATAGCCAAGTCAAGGCAATATCTAAATATTTTCCACTATCTACATTTCCTTGAAATCCTTGAGATAGATGACATAGCACAATCATCCTTACTAAACTTCAGCGTCCTCTTTCTATACTGCAATCTATAGGCCTCTACCCTAGAAGAAATAAACAGAGTAAAATTTGTACAAGGAAGACGTGAAGTTGGGAGGGAGATAGGATGTGCAGTCCTGGAAGCAGTCAGAAGGTAGGAAAGGAGGAAGATATGAAAAAGTTACATGGTATACAAGTATAAAAAATTCAAAAGATAAAAATTATTTTTGAAAGAGCAGCCTCATCTTCCCTCCTAACCTTTGTCAGTAACAAGGATTACACCAGTTTGCAGCCTATCTGATGTGTTTCTTGGTCTGCAGTGTGTTTAGACTTATTAAGCATGAAAAAACTTGGAAGAGCTGGATGAATGTAAAAGAACTAACCTGTGTGATTGGGATGAGCCAACACTGTATTGATGAAATGATTTCCAGCTTCACAAATCTGCAAAATATATTACAGCTTTTCAATTAACAAGACAGAATTTTGCAACAACATTGGAAGCTTATATTGGGGGTTTATATCTAGCCACCAATATTTAGGTACACTAAATAGAAATTCTGAAGGTAGTCTTCACTATGTCCATAACTAGGTTCAAATGTCTGTATCAATTTGTCAGTGCTATCCTCTTCATCATGTTTCCTGGGTAGTTGGTTTTTTTTTTTTTTTTTTATCATGAAGTTATTGAACATGTTAAAGAAAGACTTCATAAGAGTACACACTCTCAGTCCATTAATACCAGAGCAATGCCTTTAGTACAAGGATGGGATCACAGTTCAATACTGTTTCAGCTCAGTTTGTGAGTTAATTACAATACAGCACAGTATCCAGGATGTGGCAAGTTAATTCCTCATTTTCATTAGAGGGGTTTACAGTGATTTAAAACAAAGAAAATGAAAGAGAACAAGTAAATGATGAGTAGTTTGGCTAGGTAAGTAGCAGATAATGTAGCTAAAGATGAAGGGTGAAAGCAAACACAAAGGATGTAATTGGTAAACAAAGTTTCATCATCAAAAGCAAAAGAGTTCATTCTGCATTGTAATAGTGGTAACAGTGTCTTGAGGGCCATCATTAGGTGTGATTTTACATTATTAGAATTTAAATTGTCTTGGATAATAAAACACTATACTCTATAAATGAAGTCAGTGTGACTATTATGGAAAGTAAGTGAAAATTTTAATGGAGTTTACATTTGAAATAATTTTAAAGTAAATTCAATTATTATTTTGTGAGTTGATAAAAATCCTAATTAGGTAGTTTAGCTATTTGTAATTTAATGCTAGGTTCATTATTCAACTTAATAATATGAGAATATTAATTATTTAATAGTATATTGTTACTATATTCAGTTACTATATGGGTGAATATGAAATAGGAAAGAAATATCACATAATACAGAAATGCTGTAGTGGAGACGCTCTTTAATTGCTGCTCAGTATTATGCTTAAACTCCAGACAAATGAGGATGACTAGAAATATCTTCTTTTTATATTATATAATGAATGTTTTTTCTTATAAACAAGTCATGTTAAGTAGTTTCTTTATTTTCTGAAGATAATTTTATTTATAAAAACAAAAATCCAAAAACTCTTAAGACAAGACTTGTAGTCAATGAAGAGTCAATTCTTTCAATCTTTTTTAGTAATATTAATTCCATCTTTCATGTAAAACACTCAACCTTTCCAGTGTAATCTCTGTAGACTTTATAGGAATCACAATATTCTGCCTTGTCATTTGAACTGCCCTCACATTTCGATTACTATTGCTGAGAATGATTAATAATTAATGACTATATAAAGTATATTATGACTAATATTGACACTGGGAAATAGGAAAGACAGCCATTGTAACTAATTAAATTGAAATATAAAATCTGCTAATGACTTTCAAAGGTTAACTGAGTTTTTTTCAAATTCAGATATATTTTCTTCATAAAAAATAAGGATAGCAAAAATAATTGCAGTTTTATCTATTTTTATTATAGTATTCAAATTACTGGATCATTTTCTTCTATATATGATTATAGAATATTTTAAGTTTGAAATTTGTTAATTACTGATTTTGGGGATTTAGCTTCAGCTTTAGTTGTTATTGCCTATATGTTCCTTTGAAATAAATTGATATTTGATAGATAAGGGCAATGCAATACTATTTCAATATTCACAAATGATTTTTATGATAACTTAGATTGCTATACTCCTCAAAATATATACGTACAATTCCTGGTTTGTATATTTTTATTTGTCAAAACTTTTAGTAGTACATATTTCAATTTCTAGATAATCCATTAGCATGCGTTATTTTAATAAAAATTTCTTTTAAAAGTTATTTGTTTTTTTAATAATTGTCCAGTGACTTTTTTTACTTTTGAAAAAATAAATATTTCACAATGATTTTAAATAAATTTCATATAGTTTTTAATTTGCATGATATAAATTAAACCTAAATTGCTTTTTTCAAGACAGGGTTTCTCTGTGTGGTTTTGGAGTCTGTCCTGGATCTTGCTCTGTAGACCAGGCTAGCCTCAGATTCACAGAGATCCCCCCAGCCCTGCCTTCTGAGTGCTGGGATTAAAGGCGTGTGTCACCACCATCTGGATTAAAATTAAACCTTATTAAATTGTTTTTGCTTTGATTACTGGAGATAAAACTTTGGTTAAAAAATTATAAGATCACTGCATTTTGGAAATTTTTGGAATGATTTAAAATGTTCATTTTTACTTCTATAATCTACCTCATTACCACCGTTTTTACAATATATCAACCTGTTTGTAAATCCATAGAGTTTTCACAAATTATTTTGTGCGATCTGAATATCACTCATTGAGTTTTGAGAAAGCAGATGAGAGATAACATGCTCTGACTATGGAATAAGTGATGACTCCAAGCTTACCTGTAGACTTTTTCTTCATTGGCTTTGATATTATGTAGCTTTAAAAAAAAATACAAGTTTTTGTTTGTTTGTTTTGTTTGTTTGTTTTTTTGTTTTTGTTTTTTGAGACAGGGTTTCCCCTGTGTAGCTTTGCTTCTTTTCCTGCAGCTCACTTGGTAGCGCAGGCTAGCCTCGAACTCATAGAGATCCGCTTGGCTCTGCCTCCTGAATGCTGGGATTAAAGGCATGCGCCACCACGGCCCGGCAAAAATACAAGTTTTATGTTCACATATTAGTTGCTAATTTTAATTTAAATCAGTTGTTCTCAGTTTGTGGTTCATACTTGCTTTTGGCATTGCATATCAGATATCTTGAGTATCAGATATTTACATTATGATTGATAACAGGGTTGTACTTCCCTCCCCATCCCTGTTACTTAAGGCTCAACACACACAAAGCTAAGTTTATATTCCATTCCAAGCTACATATTTCTTCTTACTTCTCTATTTCTGTGGAACAAGTATTAAATTTATCTAATTGAGAAAAGATTGTTAAACTGCAATATGGTCTGAATATTGTTTTACCAGGCAAAGGTATTTTTTACTAGAGAACAGAAGCAAAGATCAACTTTAACGAATGTTATCATTTTTACATTCAACAGTACCTAAAGTAACAAAAAATCAAGTTTTGTAAATAAAATTTTAGGAGAAAAATTTAGCACCTCCAATTGAAATATATATTTATGATTGAAATAGATATTATTGAATACTTATCATTTATCTATTTATCTTTATCATTATTTATCTATTTGTCATTATTATCTGTTTAATAACTGACTGCACTATTTTGTTAGTTTAATGAAAGAAAATTTACAATAATCTGAACTTAAAAGGAATTGTAATTTCTTCACAAATGAAATACACATACAGAATTCATACTAAAATGAATTAATCTTACACTTGTTTATTCATTGATAAATGACTAAATCATCTTTAAATTGTCTAATTATATTTGTAACACATGTTGATCTTCTGGATTTACATGATATATTCAAGTCTGAACAAATCTTTAAAAGTTATATTCTGTAATATTATCTATTACCTAAAATGTATCTGAGTAAAAATGTTTGTAAAATTTAAATCCATATGGCAAGCATGGATAATAATAAGAATCCCTTGGACAATCAATTGTAATTTTTTCTGTTCCCCATAGTTATTGCTTGCAAGAGGTTCAATGAAGACTTATGTCTCATTTGCAAACTTTTATTTGCTGCTGAGTAAAATTATTTATATTCATTGTTTTCACTTTTAAGAAAGATTATAAAATGTCTCCAATATTATCTGTGCTTAAAATCAAAAGTATTCTTTTCTGTTGGAAATCCATCTTAACACATGTCTTTAAACCTAAAGATCTGAGTAATCACAAATTCATTAAACCTTCATAAATTGAAATAAAAACTAATTGACACATGCTCAAAAATGTGAAAATACAGTGACCATGCTTCTCTCTACCACATTTCTAGTGGATTCTATTACTCCTACAAGCATTGCATGAATGTGAATCAGCTTCCTGGACTTTCCTAATTTTTCCCAGGATTGTATGGTAAATACCATTGATAAATGTATATGAAAACATGAATCATTGGTGTATGGATGAACAGAACAACAAATCAGTTGCATGTTTCAAGTTGTTAGAATTTGGCTTATGTTTTATTATGTATTGAATCTAAGATGGTTGTGATATAAATTGTTGGAAAAGCTCTAATTAACTTCTTTATTTTTGTGTGTGCCTTTCATATGGGATGGAGGAGGAGAAATCAGTGAGTGTTTAGAGTACACTGGAGAAAACAGCACACCAACAGCAGCACCTGAAGGGTGGAGTGTGAATCACACCAAAATGAGACTGTAAACACGTTATAAACAGCAACTGAATGCAACGCAAAGAAGGAGAAAAAGCAGCGCCACAACTGGAGGCACACAACATAGACAACAACAGAGCCCAAAGTTAAGCAACAATTGAAATAAATTTGTGTGTGTGTGTGTGTTTGTGTGTGTGTGTGTGTGTGTGTTCATGAACTAATTATTCCCTCTGCCAAAATTTTCTGAGTAATTCAGTCATAAAATCATTACCAAAAAAAAGAAGCTAAAAAGTTATTCTGCCTCAACAGTGGAAAAGAATAAAGTTAAATGTTTAATGTACTTCATCATTATAATTAATAGTAAAAATAAACAATATGTAATATTTATCATATATATATATATATATATATATATATATATATATATCTTACTAGGTGCAAATGTAGTCACTTATAAGATACAACTTGATATTATTTGTCACAACAATCAAGCTAATATAAGCATAAAAATACTTTGTTTACTGGACTGATTTACTAAAAGAGGAAAATTTTACATGCTCATATCAACTTGAATGTAATTCAATGAATAAGCATGTTTGCTTACATGGGATGATGGGGAAGAAAAGGATGGTGAGAACAATTTAGAAAGGACCATCCCTACTTTAATGCTCAGTAGCACTAATTAAATCAAACATATGTAAAATTTTTCTTTATACTGTATCAATAAATAGATTATTTATGCATTTTTGAAATATTTATGTATTAGAATCATGAAGATATGTGCTCTTAGAAGTTTATACATTCATAAATGTATAGATCCTAATTTTTACTATTTACTATATTTCAAAAAATTCTGATTATCTGACTGCAGAATTATTATAGGAAGAAATATTTAACAACTAATGAGTAAATTATATAAAGTTGTTTGTTTTGTTCTACTTTACATGTACACATGCAGTATATATGTACTATGAAATAGATACTTTCTATACAGCTACACGTATTTTCTGCTTACAAATTCTCAGTAAGAGGCATTTTCATATTCATATTTCATACAATATTTAGAATATCAAGAACAAACACTCTATAATACATACCAGAAAACTGATAGCAGATATTGTTATTTGTCTGTTTCCAAATGCTGTAATGGAAAAGCAGATACAATGTTAGCAAGCCCTCCCATTGGATCATTATTCTGAAGACATTAATCAAACATCATTTCAGTATTCAACAGTCCAATCCTCTAATTAAAAAGATTGATATATGCATTTGAATTTTTAATACTATACATTTGATCTGTAAAATATTTAAATTATTTTTTTACTCATGTACTTTTCTTCTTGTGTTCTAATAGTATTTAGAAAATGAATAGAATAACATAAAATTAATAGGTATTACTAAGCTCTTTGAAAACAGATTGCCCTCTTGCTAAGTTCTCATTTTTAGTACGTGCATTACATGGCCCAGCAAACAGCAAAAACTTGCAATTTCATTTTTCTTATTTAACAATGTAATGAAAACAATCATGTTTCTTTTATCTCTACCTCTCATTTATTTTTTAATTGTATAAATTCTGAGTGTGCTTTGTATTTGGTACTGTTGTAAATGCTTCTTACTCATCACAAGAACAAGTGGAAAAGACATGGTGTTTTAAAATTTTTCATTATATTTTAAATATATTTATTTGTAGAAGGGTCTGTACTCATTCTATTTTGTGCATGTGGAGGATATATATATATATACTTATATATATAGTCATACATAGATATATGTATATATATATATATATATATATACACACACACACACATTCACACATATATGTGATGGATTGAAAGAAAATGGCCCTCAACAGGAGTAGCACTAGTGGCATTATTGGCAGCTGTGGAATTGTTTGAGGAAGTGTGTCACTGTGGAAGTGTGAGGTCTTATGTATGTTCAAGCCACACCCAGTGTCTCAGAACACTTCCTGTTGCCTGTGCAAGATGTAGAACTCTCAGCTACCTCTCCAGCACCATGTCTGCCTGCACGCTGCCATGTCCCACCATGATGCTAGTAGACTAAACCTCTGAACTGTAAGCCAACCAATAAAATATTGTCCTTTATAAGAGTTTCCATGATCATGGTGTCTCTTCACAGCAATAGAAACCCTGAATAAGACATAACTTGGTACGTGGAACATGAGTATTGCTGTAATAGGCTGGACCATGTTTTAATTTGGAGGAATGTGGAATTTGGTCCTTGGTTTAGCAAAGCAATGGAATGCTTTAAGCACTACTGAATGGACTGCACTAGTAGGGCCATCGAAGACAATGGTGCTGAGAATGATTTGAACTGTTGGGGGTTGGCTCAAGACGTTTCAAAAGAGAAGATCATCATTGCCTAAAGATCATTTTTGTGATACTTTGGTAAAGAAAGTACCTGCCTTATGCCCTTGTCTGAAGAATCTGCCTGAAGCTAAAGTGAAGTGTTTTGGATTAATTAAGTTGGCAGAGGAAATTTCAAAACAGTCTAGTATAGACTCTGTAGTGTCATAATTAGTGGTAAGTCTATTGAAGATTTACGAAAAAAAAAAGGAGCAAGCTGAGCAGGGTAAATTACAAAATATAAAATCTGAGGAGAAATAGAGCAACAGTAAGTGGAATGGAACTAAGTCCAGTGTTCAAAGTGATAAACAGATTAAGAAATGGAATATAGGGAGTGGTGATTTCAAAGCAAGATCCCACCAAGCTAAGTTTCCAACGTGTAAAAAGGAGTTCTTGTAAAGCTTAGAGACAGGTATGGTAGTGCACATCTGTAACTTCAGCACTACAAAGGCAGAGGCTGAATTTGAAACCAGACTGGTCGACAGAGCAAGTTCAAGGACAGCCAAGCTTAGGACGTGAAGGAAGCCATGCAAAACTGAAAGCTGGTGAAGATGCAATTGAACAAGTGGACCATGTTCCAACACCAGCAAGCACCAGAACTTGGCAGCTTTGGCCACATGGTGCTGGCTTTAAGGATAGAAAAAAAAGGGGGTTATAAACTATTTCTCTGTGACTAAAGAAAGCAGCTGAGACCATGCACATATCAAGGGATTTTGCTTTTGATTTTATAGGTAATCACATTTAAGAGATTATATGAATCTCAGAACAGTTTTTGGACTTTAAAACATTGTTGAGTCTGTGATAGAGTATGAGCACTTCTAATGTTTGACTAAATGCATTTTTGCATTATACTATAGCTACAGTTCTTTTGAGTCCATGGAGCAAAATGTGGTGGTTTAAAAGAAAATGGTCTCCAAAGGGAGTGGCACTATTAGGAAGTATGGCTTTATTAGAGTGGCTGTGGCCTTGTTAGAGAAAGTATGGCACTGTGGAGGTATGCTTTGGGGTCTCATATATGCTCAAGCTACACCTAGTGTCTCAGACCACTTCCTGTTGCCTATGCAAGACTTAGAATTGTCAGCTACTTCTCCAGAACTATGTCTGCATGCATGATGCCATGTCCCATCATGATGATAATGGACAGAACCTCTGAATTGTAAGGCACCCAACTAAATGTTGTCCTTTATAAGAGTTTTTGTGGTCATGGAGTCTCTTTACAGCAATAGAAACCCTGACTAAGACAATATCCATATACATACACACACATATACCACACATGATATATATTTATATATTATATAACAATAAATATGTTATACAATGTATATGTATGTATGTATATAATGTTTACTATACACATAGCCTAGAGTTCATTTGGTGCTACTGTGTGCACATTTGTATAAGGATGACCATTTGGGAACTACGAGGGGGTTCATTCTTGAGGAATACTGATTCTGCCTTTCTTAGCATACATAATAACTCAGCGGTTATATATTCCTTTTAACTTTTGCTTTTATCACTTCACTATCTCTATTTCTGAAGCAATTAAAAAGTTCTTAGAGAGAGAGAGAAAATACCCACCAGCCAATTTTAGTCTTTCAAGTCTATATGGAAATTTAATGAATTATGATATGAAATAAATTGAAAATTGATATTTTCATTAAATTTTCTGTTAAGTATAAGACATTCAATTTTTATGGATTTAAAAGCTGAACACATCCAGCTGGAATCTCCTACTCCCCTAAGCTCTCTTTCCCTTGAACCTTGCCCTTCATTACTCCCACTGTCATCCAGGTTGTTCATGTAGATTTCATCCATTTCTCTGTCATTGGGCGATCCCTGTGTCTTTCTCAGGGTCCTGTTTCTTAGGTAGCCTCCCTGGAGTTGTGTAGCAGTCTAGTCATCTTTGTTTTACATCTAGCATCCTACTATGAGTGAGCTGAATCCCCAAGGGAGCCTTGGCCCTGGAGGAGATGGGAATGGAGGGGAGGGGCTGGGGGTAAGCTGGGGGGGCAAGAGGGGGAGGACAGGGGAATCCATGGCTGATATGTAAAATTAAAACACAAATATAATAAAAATAAAAATATATATTAAAAAAGCTGAACACAGATCATGATCATTTAGCATGAGGTTAGTTGAAAAAAACTGTACATACAAGGTGGTGTATATCTTGGGTGATTTATATAATATGCAATCCAACAAGTGAATCCCCAATAAAATGCACATCCCTACAAATAAAACAAGACAAAATAAAAGTTATAGAAATGATACAATATACAATATATTATTTTAACATTTACATGCACACTTTAGCCTTTTAAAATGTCTTTCATTGACTTAGTTCTTTGAAGATTTCCTACATATATAAAGTATATCTGCTTACTTTAACCCCTCATCCTCTTCATCTCTCTCCCAGAAGCCTTTTCCCTTCCCATATCTACATTTGATTGTTTGCTTGTTTGTTTCTTTTTGGAGAGTTACTGAGATTAATCAGGATCATCAGTGTCACAATGATGGTCTCCTCTGTGGTTACAGAACTGAAGTAAATGACTGCCTTTCCCCAGACTCAATCAACAGTCATAGGAATTCATGACTGATACTGTATACCTGGTCATAAATTGGCACCCGAGGAAGTCTTAAGCTCCAAGGTGAATTTAATGTGCTTTTTAGCTAAACTGTCATGGAGCAATGCTGATTTCTGAACATTTATGTTTCTATCCTCAGACAAATGCTATGCACTTACTTAGAGAAACTTCTCTTGAGACAAATGCTATGAAATACACAGACAAGATTGGTTTATCTCTGAACAAGATATTTAGAGCATGCCCTCTAAATCATAGAGACTATCACTGAGTTTGGGGCATTGTGAATGTAAGAACTGGAAGGTAGGAAGTCTCTGTGCTGCTATTTTCTGCTGATGGTGCAGGCAATGCAGGAATGTCCTCAAAGATTATGGACTGCCTACAATGGACTTAAAACACTACCGAGCCTTTCCTCAGAACACCACAGATCAGGGAGGGGCTCACAGGACCTTGTCTCTTCCACAGAACTACTGGCTATTGCAGCATATTTTATAAAGTGTCTAAACTGAATACATGGAATGCTTCTTCCTATCATAAGGAAGAGTTTAAAGCTACCTTTTAGTATCACTGAGTAAGCATATAATTTAGTTCCATGTTTTTGGTTTTTATATTAATAGATATTTGAGAAAAAGTTCAAATATAGATTTTATATTGTGCAATTATTTATCAAGAATGATTGATTTTCATCAAGATGTTAATGAACTAAGAGAAAATGATCTATAGCAAAGTAATAACACTAAATAAAGCAATGATCAGCCTAATTTTAGCTCTGTGATATGTTGATTGACTGTAAAAGAGAGAGTCAGACTTGGTTCAAAGAGGAGGATGTCTAAGCATCCTAAAAAGTCACCATCATGAAAGGAGAATTTTGGGTAAGAACATAATAAAATTTCAATAGAAAGGTAAGTTATATTTGAATTTGAACTGAAAGTGTGAAGTGTATGTTTCCTAATGTTTTGATTTCAATGCAGTGTTTGAAAACTTATTATCTTGATAATTTCTTGACCTTGGATATCTGTCAAATATGCTGTTGTCACATGGCAGATTTTAGTATCACTCTGGCCACTATAATATCTACAAATTAACATGTGGGTTTCTTCCTTTAAAAATGGATTTAAGGAATCTGATTTAATTCTCAAAATGAATACAATCCATGTATGATTTACTTTAACCTGTGCTCCTAGAAAGACTTTCCCTGTAGATTAACTAAGGTTAAGATGCAAGTGGGATGAGGGATGAGAACATAAGGGAACAGGATGGTCGAGCTGCAGCAAGGACAGAGTTGGAGAGCAATGAAAGAGATCTCTTGATAGAGGGAGACTTCATGGGGATAGGGAGAAACCGGGTGTTGGTGAAATTATTAAGGCCACTCCACGTAGTTAAAAGGGAGGTTTATTTTGTGGGTAACTTACAAGAAAAGGGATAGGTTGTAGGGTCTGACAAAGGTATAGCACAGTCCTGCGGTGTTCTCTGGAGAACTCTGCTCGGTCTGCCTCCAGCGTCCAGGGTCCCAGAACCAAGAGAGACCTCTCCTATCGATCCTGGGTCTTCAGCTTCCTCCCTCAGCCCTGCCTTGTGGGCGTGACCATTACCGAAGCCTCAAAGGGGGTTGGAATTTCCAGGCCAATGCTGGGATGGCTACCCACTACAACCAGGTGCTAGGGAAGTCCCAGAAGTGCTCAAGGATGACCTCATCTCAGACTACTAGCAATAGCAGAGAGGGTGCCTGAACTGGGTTACCCTAGTAACCAGACTGGTGAATACCCTAGCTGTTATTATCGAGCCTTCATCCAGTACTTGATGGAAGCAGATGCAGAGACCCATAGCCAAGCACCAGGCCAAGGTCCGGAAATCCAGTTGAAGAGAGGAAGAGGGATTCTATGACCAAGGGTGGTGGTGGTCAAGATCACAATGGGGAAACACACAGGGACAGCTGACTGGAGCTAGTGGGAGCTCAGAACTTTACACCAACAGCTGTGGAGCCTGCATAGGATCGAACTAAGACCTCTGAATGTGAATGAAAGTTGTGTGACTTGGTTTGTTTGTAGAGCCCCTGGTAGTGGGACCAGGATCCATCGTTGGTGTATGAGCTGACTTTTGTGAGCCCACTCCCTATGGTGGGAAACCTCACACAGCCTTGATGTAGGGGGAGGGGCTTGGACTACCTCAGCTGAATGTACTAGGCTTTGCTGACTTCCCATAGCCTTTACCCTTTCGGGGAAGGAATGGGGCAGGTGTTTTGCGGGTAAAGGCTGAATGGGGGTAGCAGGAGGAGGAAAGAGGGGGGGATCTGTGGTTGGTATGTAAAATGAATAAAAACTTACTTAATAGAGAAAAAAAAAAAAAAGAACACCTCACAGAAAATGTCTGATATATGCTGACACAACTAAAGAAGAGAAACCTAGTTTTAAGGAAAAGGTGATTTTCCTATAGAAGATGGTCCTGTTTTGTTGATGATTGTTTTCAACTGGACAAAAGCCAGAGTTTCTGCATAGAGGGAAAACAAACTGATAAAATGCCCCTGTAAGATCTGAATGAATGTCTGAGTGACAGTTGCTTAATGAGTGACTGATGTGGGGGTACCCATGCCATTATGGATGGTGGCTTTCCTGTGCAGATGGTCCTGTGTGATTAACAAAACAGGCTGCACAAACAAAAAACATTGAGACAGGGAGCGGCACTCCTTCATGGCCTGTCACCAGGGCTCCCCTCAGTGATGGGCTTATCAATAGAAGGTAAAATAAACTCTTTTCTCCCCGAGGTGCTTTTGGACATAGTGCCCCCCCACCAACCCTAACGAGTACAATGATACAATGTATTATTATCTATTATTTTTTCCAGTTTTAAAAAAATGACATATCTTAATTCTCACCTTTATTAAGTTTTTCATAGGACTGTGTCCTGCAGAAACTTTATGGACAAATAAAGTTTCCAGAAGGTGTCGGATATAGTGGATGCAATGGCAGAAGCAAGCCAAGCTGGAAAATGAAGAAGTTAATGAACAACTAAATTTCTTCTCAAAAGCCTCCGCGCCATATTGCAGGGGACCATAGAGGTGACTTGGCTCAGCTGCCTTGAGAAGCATGAGTCAGTCTTCAGGTTAGAGTCTGTGACCCCTGAGACACACTGTACCTTCCATTTCCTGAGAGACCAATGCCTTCCTCTAGGCAGTGAAGCAGTCAGGCCACTTTGTTTCTCTGTATTTTCTCTTACTAGTCAAGGAAGCATAGAAGCTTGACAGGACAGTTGGTCTTAGACATTAATCTTCTGTACCCTGTATGACTTTCAGACTTCACTGTTTCCTGGCAACTACAACTGCATTGATCCTGGAAATTCCCATTATAGTCTGCTTCAGACAAAGGTGTAAAAGGTCTGATTGCTCTCAATAAAATTACCACAGCCTCAGTTGTGTTGTGGCCCATCCAAGGAGTTTGATTTAATTCCTTTTGACCATATCAGGTGACCTTGGCCCCATGAATAAGGGGAGGCACTTAAACCATATTATAAGACTATTTAAAGGTTAGTATTTTTTTAAGTTTTCTGACAAGTATATATTATATGCTTAGCACATGGCTCACCACACCCACTCTCCCACTCCCCTCTTTTTTCCTGTCCTTCTCTATCACAGTAAATACTTGTGCCTGCAGCATTACTTCTGTGTTCATGTCTTATACATATATATCTATAATTTCATGGATATTCATAGATTCTAGCAAATATTTTAATTTTTAAAGTGTATCACAATTTCTCATATAACAAGAAATCTTATTCAATGCTAATTAAGCATAGTCATTTCCTTATTTTATTAAACAATTTCAAATTTTATTCAACTTAACTAATATAAATATCAGAATTCACTTCTGATGCTTCTATAAATATTCTATAATATCAATCGTATTCTTTTGCACCCATATGCCCTAGGAGCAGGAATAAAAACAATAATTCACAATGAGTTCCTAAGAAATTGCCTGGAGATTAAAGTAGATAATGAACAAGTTTAAAAATAACCAATGCCTGTGTTGAGTGCAGCTGACATTTTGAAATATTCAAAATTACTTTTTAATTGCTTGGTTGTCCTTTAACAATTACTATAAAATTGAGAAGGTTTGAATTTCATTTTCTATGATACTATAAAGCATCCTTTATTTATTGGTTTTGTCTACCTGACACATTGCCACATTTGTCTCTCCTGTTTCGCTTCAAGTTTAAGACTCCTTCTTTGTCATTTTTACATAAATAATATTTTGAAAGTAAATATCAATTGTCTTTTAGTGTGGCCAATTTCCCTGGACAAAATTAAATGATATATTCTCTACTAGCATATTTAACTATTTTATTGTAAGTAAAAGGTAAAATGTTTAAAAATTGATTGTTCTTAATAGCCTTAAAATAAGCATGGATCAAAGATAATATACTTTAAGCAATTGATTGGAGTAAACATTTTAAGGTATCATTAATTCTATTTAATATAATACATTTAGTTTATTTATCAGAGCTAGAGCTGTTTTTAAGAAATAAATATACTGGTTGTAGTAGTGACAGGGATGAAAATAAAACATGAAATAATTAGCATATATTACTAAGCAGAAGTTTACAATACTGGGCAACATTCCTTCCTATTGGCTGGGCTTTCAGTCCAATTAGAGGGCTCTTGATAATCCCCAAGATATAAGTGCCACTAATACATCCCGGAGTATATTTTGTCAAGCTGATCATTGAAGTGGTTTGTAAGTTTTACATCTGGATATGACTATTGATTGGTCTTCTCCCTGGGCATCTTAGACCCTTCCTTGCATTACTACAATAACTGATCATGAGGGAGTAGTTTTCCAGGTCAGTTTTACCTGGATTCCTCCAAGCTGTGTGTTCAAAGTCTGTAGTGTATTCAGTGATATGTTGTGGAATTGAAGTCATTTGAGGCATTTAAGGAAAATTGTAACAGCCTATATTATTTTTTTTATTTTCCTCTGATTAACACTTCATTATAAATATGTTTTTAATTTTAAATGATGTCATTTTGAGACACATGCCTTTGAATCATGCAAAATGTTTCATAAATCTCTGATAACTGTTCAAACATGTATAACTAAATGAAATTATTTGTGGAAGCTTAGCATTTTTGTGCTTTGGAGAATAATAAGTGGTACAGATGTATTTGTTACGAAAATATTAGCAAACAGGTTGCGTGGATTTAAGAGTAGTAATCACTGTCAGTCAGTTCACTTGACACTAAAATTGCTCATCTTCCAAGCTGTGCCATATGTGCACTATATGCTAGAGTTCAGTCATAAAATACAAGTGTCATTTCTTTCTCCTTCCAAGGTTTTCAACTCACTCTCTAAATTAGTTAGACATTCTGTGTAATTTAAGGAAAATGAAGAAGTAAATATTTCAAAGCTTTCTTGACAAGTCTATCATTACCAAGAATCAATTTCTTGTTGTTCCTCTGTGAATGGCTACATCAGCCATTCTTCTGTTTCTACAGTGTACTGACTACTTTCTATCACAGATCACTTTCACAGGAATAGTTGTCAGATTCACTAGTTGAAATCTGACCTATTTATTACCCCAGGTGAAATAAGTATGTATGTATTGGGTTCATCTTTCAAGTCATTCAAATTATTTCAATGAGCCATTTATATTCAATGAGCCTTATGAACCATGTCAACAATTCACTGCATCTATTGTGGAAGTTAAATTCAGTTGTGGGAAAAAATATCAAAATGATCACAGTAACAGTTTAAAACAATAAATTGTCTAAAAGCAGGTCAAACTAGCAAGATTTATGGAAGTCATTGAAATGATTACTCTGAGTGAGAAATTTTGACATCGTGATTGGGATATAGATAATTGATAAGACAGAGGGAATGAGAATTGGAAATGACATGGTAGAACCGAACAAGTTGTATGAAGAAGTGCAGTAGGGAATCAGGATAAGAAGTTCCCAGCATGGCTGCAGCTCAGCATCTATGATGAGATGAAAAAGTAAGGGTCAAATTTATTATTTTTACTAATGTCCACAGGACCTCAATGTTCTTCCTTAATTTACTTGGGATATTTTTAATTCATGGAATTTGAAGTAGTTTTGTTCTCTTTTTTCCTTTTAACACATTTTAATATGGTATTTTGAATAACTACACCCCCTTTTAATATGCATGTCTTCTAAGAGGCATGGAGATAGACCTGGAGGGAGAATGAAGGATGCATTGTTTTCAGACCAGGCTAACGACCACAGTTACATAGCATATTTTGATAACTGTCCTACTACTAACAAAAAGTCAATCACAATCAAGTGCTACTTTTTTTAAACTTACTTAAAGTATCCAGTAAACTTTTTTCCATAGTTGTCTTTCTTTTCTATGTTATATTGCTAATTGTTTAAGTCATTCTCCTCTTCATAATTTTAAGTGTATTTTCCTATCTTTGAATTGCCTGACATGCATTGTTTGTTGATTGTTGTTGCTTGCTATTCTAACTGAACTACACTTAACAGTTTGGGACTTTAAAAGTGCAAACTTTTTTGTCTTTTATCATTAGCTAAAATTCATTGTTCTACAATTAAATGTTCTTCCTTGGGGATTTCAGCCAATATTTACTAGGATAGTAATTACTTACTGAGGAATGTTCTGGTTTTAAGAAAATATGATTTATTCAAGTTTGTGATGTTTTTAGCAGATGTAATTCACTTTGTTTTTTTCTGTATAAATGCCATCTATCAGAGTCAAAGGTAGAACTTTGGTCCTATGAACAGAGGCTCTGGTGTTGGTCTTCACAGATGGTCAGTGAATTCCTGGTAAGGAGATTTGGTGAATGTGGTCTCTTTCCAGAGATCTGTGGTTAAATAGCTATAGGTCTTAGAGATGGCATCAAAAGTGGCCTTGGCTAATGTATAGTAGTTATTAATACTGGCCATCAGCAACAGCTTCTTGGGCACAGGAGCATGGTTGTTGACAGTGCCCCTGTGAGCAGGGACCAGCTCAGAGAAACAGTGGCTTGTCACCCTGCAAAGAATAGGGTAGGATTTTCCATTCTTGTTCTCTCAGTAGCCTCTGAGGGATGGTTAACAGGGAAAGCTTCTCCATGATAGTGGCCCCTCAGATGTCAGTAGCCACCTTCTTGGAGCACTTAGCACTAAGACCAGCAAGACCATTATAGTTCCTAATATTGGGGAAAGCTTTGAATCTGGTCTGCTTGTCATCTGGAGTATGCTTCTGCACTGGCATTTTCTCTGTCTCTGTCTCTCTCTGTCTCTCTCTCTCATTTAAATTTAATTAGAATTTAAATTCTAAATTCTTAAATATAGAGTTTACATATTTTATATTTTCTCCAATATAATCTTATTAATTATTTAGGCATTTCATACAATGCACCCCTATTATACTCCCTTCCCTTCCTCCCAAGTTCAACCTCTGACCCTTGTGCCCCATCCCACATAAAAAATACACCATGTCCAATTTGTGTTGACCATATACTCATTGGAGCATGGTCAAATTCCCAGTGGCCAGGCCCTTAAGAATAATTGGTGTCTCTCATTCTCAGTTATAAATGCACAGTCATTGATAACACTTCAAAAGAAGCCAGAGGCAGCATGGATCATGAACTTCCACATGGTTTCAGGTGGCAACATGGACCACAGACAATAGCATGACTTCCAGCTGTAGGATGTACCATCAATATCACAATGGCCTCCAGCAGCAGCCCTGATCTATAGAATCTGATCTTTTAGGAATTCTTCCAGGAAAATGTCAATAATCTTGGATTCCTTAATGGGAAACCAAGGGAGAACAGGTAGATCTCTTTCAGAGACTTGAATCTTCATATCCTTGACCAGGCAGTCCAGCTTGGTCATAGGAATGAACTCCTTGTCTTCATAGTTACCTCCAAGAGCCTGGCACCCTAGGCCTTGACCCTAAGACAGCTGCAGAATCACCCAAGGAAGGCACAGAGGCCTCCTAAGGTTGGACTCTTGGTCCACTGGGCCCTCCTGCTGCACCAGTATCAGCCAAATTGACTGCTTTACCAAACAAGATTGTTCTGTTATTGAGACAGGGTCTTTCTGCACAGTCCTGGCTATGCTGGTATTCATTATACAGACTAGGTTGTCCCCAAACCCACAGAAATCATCCTTCTTCTGCCTCACAACTGTGATTAAAGGTATGCTCTATGCCAGATCTTTCAACTTCATTATATAAAAGCTATATGAATTAGTTATAATTATACTATGAATCTTGGTTTTTTTAATATTGTTTTCTCTGCTAAGCTTATATAGTCCAACATTTTTTCCTGATGCTGGGGAAAAGAAGCCATGAAAAGAAGGTGAATAGCTGGTCCTTTATACTGTGCTAAGTGCTAAGAACTACTTGTCCAAAAGTTAGATTAACTTTAACTTCTGGTGCCTTTATCTGACAATGAAATTATTGAGAAGTAGTCCCATCATAATTAAGGGTACATCTGTCACTCTTTGTGTTCCCATGTGTCACTTACTGTACCACAGGGTGTCGAGGCCACCGAGAGCTCTCCTTTACATCATATATGTATGAGCTCCTCAAGTAGAAAAGAAAGTATATTAGTAGAGGTCCTGAGAACTCAGCCAAAAAGACCTAAAAATAGAAAGTAGATTAGGGTTAAAAAAATGGTTTTATAAATATTTTGAGTTACCTACATTCATAGGCACTCATCAAATACATGAGTTTATTAAATATATTAGTAGATACTGACTTAAAAACTAACTAGATACTGCCAGAAGTTAATTATGCTCAGAAGAATCCACTTAAAGAAATGGATAATGTAGAGATAACTTTAAAAATAATTTTGAGCCTGGCAGTGGTGGCGCACGCCTTTAATCCCAGCACTTGGGAGGCAAAGGCAGGTGGATCTCTGTGAGCTTGAGGCCAACATGGGCTACAGAATGAGTTCCAGGAAAGGCACAAAGCTATACAGAGAAACTCTGTCTCGAAAAACCAAAATAATAATAGTAATAATAATAATTATTATTATTATTATTATTATTATTTTGACTCCTGGAGCTCTACCTGGGGCCTGGCCGTGGCTCTTTGCATCTGCTTCCCTCAGTTATTGGATGAGATTTCTAGCACAGCAGTTAGGGTGTTTGGCCATCTGATCACCAGATTAGGTCAGTTCGGGCTTTCTCTTGACCATTGCCAGTAGTCTACAGTGGGGTATCTGTGTGGATTTCTGGGGACCTCTCTAGCACTGAATCTACCAGGTTGAGCTGAATCCCCAGGGGAGTCTTCTCCCTAGAGGAGATGGGAATGGGGGGGTGGGCTGGTAGGAAGGCAGGAGTAGGGGCAAGAGGAGGGGCAGGGGAACCTATGGCTAATATGTAAAATTAAATTAAATTATAAAATAAAATAAAAAATAAGAAAAAATCAAAGAAATAATAGTAACATCTTTTACCTTCAAAAATAATTTTGAACAACTTTTCTTTGGAGGGGGCTGGGGATTTGAGACAGGGTTTCTCTGTGTAGCTTGGTACCTGTTCTGGATCTCACTCTGTAGCCCAGGCTGGCCTCAAACTCACAGAGATCCACCTGGCTCTGCCTCCCAAGTGCTGGGATTAAAGGCATGAGGCCCCATGGCCTGGCCCTTGAACAACTTTTATTGTAGTAAATTTGTAAATGAAAGCATCCACAGTTATATTAATGTAGCTACTCACACAAACATTTGCCCAGTACCAAACTTTATACACCTCAATGAATTTCTCTAGCATTGTAATGCTCATTCTGAGGCAGTGAATTTCACTTACAGTTTTGCATTTTCACCCTGCATTATACTTTAAGGTACTTATCCACCACAGACACACACACACAATGACAGATTTGAATCTAGAAAAATAACTAGCTTTATGTCCTCTGATTTTGAACTGAGTACCAGACTTTAATGAAAATAGCGCAAAATCACTTTATCTAAGAAAATCATTTTAAATGCACTTTCAATTTTGTCCTGCCCATTCCATGTTCTATATGAGGTATCCCACTCACTGTAAAGAACATCAGTGAAAGTATCTATTTTTTCCATTTTTCATTTTCTTTTTACAAATATTTTTTCATTAACTCAATTAACTTGACTATCATTAAAATAGAAAATAGGAAATGTTATACCTTATGATACTTAGCTGTGTCAACTAGACATATTCTGCAATTACTTGGGAACAGAATCTTAATGAGAGATTTTATACATTATATTGCTCTGTGGGCATGCCTGTAGAGGGTTGTCTTATTTAAATAAATTGATCTAGAAAGGCTAAGCTTACTGTGTGCAATACTGAATCTGAGTCAAGAGGATCGTGAGTTTAAAGCCAGCCTAGGTTATAAATAAGACCAAGCACCTTACATGCACATATACTTACATTCTTATAGAATTATGTATTATATATAATATATATACATATATAGATTTATATAATGGAATATGTAATATTATTATGTATTTACATTTATGTTCTTGTGTTTCTTTAGTTATAATTGTTACTATTAGCAATGTATTTATCATAGGTCCAAAGAGACCACAGATAAAAAAAAAACTGTGAAACATGTGATAATATGCTATGGGATGTTTTTCTCTGTGCTGTGAATATGTGTTGTTCTTATTGGTTAATAAATGGCCTGATTTACCCCATGGCAAGGCAGTTTATAGGCAGGTGGAAAATCCAGAAGAGACACAAGAAAGGGAGGGAGAGGCAGAGAGGAGACACTGCCAGCCATCACCAAGAGAAGCAAGATGTAAAAGTACTGGTAAGCTACAAGCCATGAGGCAAAGCACAGATTTACAGAAATGGATTAAGATTTAAAAGCTAGCTAACAAGAAGTTTGAGCCATTAGGCCATATACTTTGAAAATAATACAAGTCTTCGTGTGTTTATTTAAGTCAGAGCGGCTGCAGGACCAGACGGGACACAGAAAATTTCTGACTCCAATAACATAAATTCCATATAAAAATTTACATTAATTCATGGCCTATGATATGTCTCATCATTGAAATGCAAAGATATTATATTCCTATGTATGCTGGCTCACATCTATAAACCAACATTTAGGAGGATTGGGCAGTAAAATTGCAATGAGTTTGAAGCCAGATGGGGTACAATATGAGAGCCTATCTCTACAAGAAAGAGAGAGACAGAGAGAAAGAGAGAAAGAAAGAAAGAAAGAAAGAAAGAAAGAAAGAAAGAAAGAAAGAAAGAAAGAAATGAAGGAAGAAAGAGAGAAAGAAAGAAGAAACGAGTAGAGAGAAAGAGACAGTAAGATTATTAACCATTATCAATATCCCATAACAAGTTTCAGTTATTATTTTGTGATAATGAGAAGGCTGTATTCTTTATATGAAAAATTTTTAAATATTTATTTCATTGCCATCTGATTTAGCAAAGTCAAATTTTAGCAAATTCTGTATGATATATCCAATATGAAAAGTGTTGTGAATAATTGTGAAATTTGATAAAAAGCCACTATAATTTAAGCTAATAAAATTTTATCAGATATTATGTATGGAGTTCTTCAGAGTCAGAGGAAATTAAACTATGTTCTTTCTGTCATCTCTTAAATAAAATTCAGGATGGGATGCTCATAGGCATAAATTCAATTTAACAGGCAACATTTTATCACAAATATTGTGCATTCTGAAACATGGCAGTTCAAAAGAGAACTAGATATGAATTATATATCTTGAATACACTAAAGAATGACACAAACTTTTGGACAATATCTCTTTCAAAACATTCATTTGAGCACAAATAAAAGGAAAGATAAAAGATACTTTATTAAACTGAAAAGGTTATCAAAAATTGTACTATGATGAAAGGCAAAGAGTGCATAGATATATTACTGTGTTAGCTTACAAAATGGAATTGCTGTTCCAATGAAAAAATAAAATAGAGCCCAAACAGATGCTTGTGCACAGACAGGCAAGGCAAGTGATAAGGACCCGCAAAGTCTGGAAATTCCACTATGAACAGTAAGGCCTTGTTTTTATTTTGAATTCATGAAATACACTTAAGTTCAAATTTATTTATTTTATACTATGTTAATGTGCTTTTCCATTCAGTTTTCTCCACTTATGTAATGTTTGCCTTGACAAAAGAAAAAAATTACTTTAACTATGCAGTGGAGGTTCCTGTGAGTCTTTGAAGTTATTTACCATTGGTACTGTAGGAAGTTATTCTAGGGTCCCATGGTACCAAAACTTGCATGGTCAAGTGCCTTAAATTAAATGGAATAGTGTTTGCATAAATTTGCACACTTCTGTACACTGTAAATAACATCTGAGATATTTATATTGGGTAATACAATCTATATAGTATAGGAATCCTTGTGTCCTATATATTTTGAAAAACAAAGAAAATCAGATTTGTATGTGTTCAGCCATGGTAAGTCTTACTATAGAGAACAAGGCTAGTGCTTGGTTGAATGTGCAGGTCAAGTGCCAGCAGATATGCAAGACAACCTGAATTTCAATGATTAGACCAAAATAATGTTTCAATAAGAACATAAAAGCTGTAGTGATAAACTGAGTAGGTTTTCTACACTTAATCTTTTCTCAATGAATTTATGATTTCTTGGAAATTATCTTTAGTTTTATCATATTATGGTGTTGAGAGTTTACATTTTGATTCTATACTTGGGGTTTACTCCTGAAAACAAATTAAATAACATATTTCCGAAATATTGAAAATCGACAATAGAAACAAAGTGATTCTAAACAACTGCAAAACAAAGGTGAGTTATAGATTAAAATAAATAAGTATTCTCTTAAATACTTAAAAGTAATATTATTTGCTTTAGGGAATATCACTGATAATAGTATCATATTAGACAAATATTGTTTTCCTTTATTTCTATGTGAATAATATATACTATGTAATCTACCAGAGGTTCAAATAATAGAGTTAACACACTTGTGCTTAAACATATCCATCAATGTGCTCAAGGACATAAAAGGAAAGATGGACAATTTAGAATTTGGAAATCATAGAGAAAAAGAATATGAAAAAATAGAAACCTAGAAGGATGATAAAAAAAAGCCACATATGAAGAAATAAAAAATATACCCATATCTATATAAAAATGCAAAAACATGTTCAATTAATGCTGTATATAAAAAATGTAATATGCAGAAACATCAAAATTATGATATTAAATTAAAACTTATGATGTCAAAATAAAACCAAATTTTGAGACTACCCAAAGATCAGACCAATTACTATTAACATAAAAAGCTGATATTTTACAGAAATAAGTCAGAAATGAAGAAGTGAAATTTTATGGATAAAAAATTTATATTTATTTTCTGTGACATACTCTTTGGGGATAAAAGTTACATAACTCCATTTAAGATAATAAGAATTGTGATCATTCACTAAGGTATCAGATAGAATGATGTGGTGCATTTCTTCTTTATGTAGGTTAATGATACCAAACATAATCTCTACATGAAAATAATTCAACTATATGGAAAATAGGCTTATCAGAAAAAAAATTGGTCATATAATACTATAGCAGCATATTCTGATTTAAAATATTTCACCTGTTAAGACAACAGATGACATCTAAAAATGAGGTTAATTATAAGATTAGTAAATTATTTTTAAGGTAACTTTATATAAGTAACATTAAACAACATGTATTATTATATGACATTTTGAAGGGTATGAACTACATATTTCTGGTTGCCAGAATTGGTCAGGTAAAATAAGATTTAAGTGTCAAGGTAATATTGAACTAATATGCTAGGTGGTGGTGGCACACACCTTTATTCCCAGCACTCGGGAGTGAGAGGCAGATGGATCTGTTTGTTGGAGGCCAGCCTGGGCTACTGAGGGAGTTCCAGGAAAGGCACAAGGTTACACAGAGAAACCCTGTCTCGAAAAACTAAAAAAAATAAAAAATGAACTAAAAAAAAAATGTCAATTCAAATTGAAACAATACAAAAACAATAACAAGAAAGGATCCTTATAAAACTGAAAAAATATAGACTACCATAAGTCTGATTAAAATGTTATAAGTATTAAAATAAAAACAAATTAAATATGCAATATAAATCACAGAGCAAATTGCTCAAAGAAAAGTGCTGTGGATTATGTTCTTTGTTAATAATAAAGCTGATTGGCCTATAGCTGCACAGAAAAAGATTGAGCATAAGAGCCAGACTAGAAGAATTCTGGGATGAGGAAGGATGGAGTCAGAGTTGCCAGCAGATGCAGAGGAAGCAAATTGAGAATGTCATACTGAGAAAAGGTACTAAGCCACCTGATTAAGCATATATAAGAATTATGGGTTAAGTGCAAGAGCTAGTTAGTAATAAGCCTGAGCTACTGGCTGATTAGTTATACTTAATACAAGCCTCTGTGTGGTAATTTAGGAAATGGCTGCCGGGTATTTGGGAGTTGCTGGTAGACATTAATTTCTGCCTACAGAAAACAATGTAAAGCCAAATGGATCTGGGATAAGTGAAGGAATGAAAACACAGTGCTGCAAACATGTCATTAAGACAGTGTTGTTAAATTACATTGCACTGAAGCTGAAAACTTCTTGCATGGTTAAAACTAATCCAAAGATGGGGAGAAATTCATTTCAAATCATTTACTTAGGAAAGTAATTTGCTTATGAAGAATTTGTAAACAGCACTAAAAAATTTAAGGGTGTCCCAGATGATTAAATAATTATGTATATAGCTAATGATACATAATAGCAAATCACTGAAGACCAGTGAACTCTATTTCAAATACTGCATTACAAATTTGTGAAATAAATTGATAAGAATTAAAAGAAGGCTAGGATTAATAATACAACAAACAGAGTCAGTCCCACAGAAATAATACTTAGAGAAAAATTAAATGTTTTTCTCAAATCTATTCTGTGCCACCAATGAAGTATTCTCTAGAATAATAATAAGTAGCAGAAGAAAGAATTGGCAGTCTTATAATATAAAAACACAGATGAATGTAAAACGATGAGTACAACTATAATTAGATAACAGTACTGGTGTGGTGAGAAATAAATTAATATTTTAGCCATTTTTCTAAGTCATTTGGTAAGGAAGACAAATTTCATGATTTCTTTACCACCAATACTTCGTATACAATGCTAGTCAAACCATTATTTGATTTTGCTACATCTAAGTTTCCATTGCCTCTAAAACACACCTTATTCTAGATATACATTTTAATAGCTTAAAACTATGTATGTGTTATGTGTGGTAAAATATTTCTATTGTACAATTTAGTGGCTACAAAATGGGTGTGATTAAAAAAATGTGCATTTTTAGCATTTAATAAAACTGACCCAGTTAGAGCAAAAGAACATTTGAACCATGGGAGACATTAAAAAACAGCCATGCTATTCCCAGATTTTTGTTTGTCACTTAGATGATTTTCCTCTCAAATAAGGTATAATTTTCTAGTACAGTTTTCAAAGAATTCCACTGTCCTGCTTCTTCTCTTCATTGCTTACCCACTCCATGCGGCTGGAAGTTTCTAATGAACTCATGACTAATGCCCCTCACCTTGACACAATCCCTGTAAACAAGATTTCCTTTTCATCATATTTGCTCAAAGGATTTTAGAATATTTGAATCCTGGTAAATCAGATCTACCAATCTGAAATATCTTTAATTAAGTACACTGAAGCTTCATATTAAGTATTAAATGCTTTTTTACAAAAGGCATGCATCAATAGTTTTACTGAAACATTCCAATGTTTCATAAGAATTAATATTATTTTAACTTTAATTTTAGTCTAAGAATTTTTTACCCAAAGGCTCCACAGTCTCATTAAACTGAAACAATTTTTAATACCAAAGAATAACCCCACTGTAGAAGAACTCATCACTAAATACAGAAGGAAAATATATATTAAAATTAAGTTGGAAAGGTAACAAATACAGCAGCATTAGTAAACATAAGCATGAATCTTTGTCTCAGAGAAATTTTTAATATGTAACTGAGCATGTATATTTATTATTTTAAAATATCTATCTGTTTATTTAATGTGTACATGTCTTTTGTCTATGTGCATGTCTGTGCAATGTGGGCATAAAGTGCCTGTGGAGGTCAGGAGGGGTCATTGGATTGAGAATTGTGAGAAGTGAGGTAGGGCTGGGAATAGAAACTGAGGCCTCTGCATAAGTGCTGAACAATCTCTCCACCCCCATACTTAATAAGTTTAAGTTGATTATGTAAAGAAAGTACTCCAAACTTTACTAATGATAAAATTCATTTTAGTGCCAGCAAAACAAAATCCAACCAAATGAAAAATACTGATACAAACATATTACAAATATAGATCATGTTGTAATTCAGAACACAAATGTTCACTTTTGAAACATATACACAAAAGATGCCTATTGAGAAAAGAAAATGAAGACAGAGCAGGCCCCATTCTCTGCAGAACATGCAAGAATTAATTATCATGTTAGATTCTTCTTTGAACTAAAAATCCTATAGAGTTAACTCTTGCTGCTGAAGCTTTTCTATTACTTAATTGCATCAATCATGAATAGTTCAATCTCTTGAAGTGGTTTCAAGAATTTTCCCCTTCATTTCCTTTGGTGTATCCCTCCTGTTTCTATATCATTAAACTCAGATGAGGCAATTTTGAGAACTATAGTTCTTCTCAAAGAGTGGGGAGGGAGAAGTCTAAAGAATGTACCCATAAGCCCAAGGAAGTCTTACTTTTTCATTCTTGGTAATTCTGTATTAGAACCTCCTTTATAAACACTATTGTATCTACAACTTCTCATTCCAGTGTGAAGAATATCCTTGAAATATCTAGGCTTCTGGAAAAAGAAAAGCTAAAGCAATATCACTCAATAGACAAGGCAAAAAGTAAATACATGGACATGACATGAATTTATATGAAAGAAAACATATTTGCTTCCTTTCTTTCCACACATATCTAGAGCTTCACTAGAAATTTGTCCACTGATTTCATTACAACTATAGTAGAATTCCTAGCATTGCAAGAAAAAGGCCTTAAATACAAGCATGAAATTTATAAAATGGGGCATGTGTACTAAACTCCAATTGACACTTACTGTGGTCCAACTGACTTGTCGACCTAAGTCTGTAAAATAAAGTGTGATAATTGACGAAGCTGCAACACTTTGAACAGTGATATAATCTTTCAAAAAAGGGCCACCTAAAATAAAGCAATGAGAAAATAGTATTTAAATATAATTTCATGGCACAGTGACAAAAAAAAAAAAACTTCTCAATATGAAACTGGTGACTACTTAGGATTAGAATTATGCAGTCATTCTATAACAAATGCAAACATTATAAGATGTGAACCATTCCATTGCAGTAATTTATGTATCAATTTTTCTCAAACATTAAGTTTACAAAAAAGCTTTCAGTGAAAAATACAAACTGTCCTTAGCTTTTATGAAAAGATGGGAGGGAGATGACTTGAGTAATTTCCGATGAAAATTTAACTCACTCATCATTTTGCTCCAGCTTTCATGTTTCCTAAACAGATAATATAGGCAGTGTGTGTGTGTGTGTGTGTGTGTGTGTGTGTGTGTGTGTGTGAGACTGTAAATGGAGGTTACTCTTAAGTGTCATTTTTGCAATAACTTATTGTATGTAACAATAGAAAGTGAATATGACATGGAAAACAATTTGTAAAATGGTGAAATTCAGTAACATAATCTTATTTCACATTATAAAACATTGATACTACACAGACAGCCCTGCAATTACAAAGCTGGATGCTTCTCCAGAGGACCCAAGTTTGGTTCCAGCACCAATGATGAGTAGACCAAAACCATCTGTGATTCTAGCTCCACGGGGGTCCTATTCTCCATTTTGGCTTCTACAGATTTCTGCAGAAACATTACCCATGCACACACACACACACACACACACACACACACAGACACACACAGAGAGAGAGAGAGAGAGAGAGAGAGAGAGAGAGAGAGAGAGAGAGATTTAAAGACTTTGTTGACTTTTGTTATTGAAAGTGTATGAACACAAATGTCACATAGATAGGTAATTAGAAAAGTCAACTTAAAATTGAGTTAACTAGAAGAAACTTCATTTTGCACAATACACTGCTTACTGCAATGAGTAAATTCACTCTCTAAAACAAAAAACAAACAAAATTCAATTTACTGTCCAAACGAGTAGTAAGCAGTTTTATTTTGCTCAAACCACTTTCAAGTCCCAACAACCAAGGAGGAAAACAGGAAAATGCCTTGGCCACCAGATCTGTGCTCACCAGTCCTTTAGGCCTTTGGAGTGTGACTGAAATGGATGCCAATGCCTGTCCACTCTCACACAGTCTTTGTGTTAGGGATTGTCAAAATAATACAGTCCTCTGTGGAGAATTCTCTGTTTAGCTCTATAGCGCATTTTTTAAATTGGATTGTTGGTTATTTTGATGTCTAATTTCTTGAGTTCTTTATATATTCTGGATATCAGCCCTCCGTCAGATGTGGGGTGGGTGAAGATCTTGTCCCATTCTGTAGGCTTGTGCTTTGTCATGTTGACCGTGTCCTTTGCCCTACAAAAGCTTCTCAGTTTCAACAGGTCCCATTGATCGAGTGTTTCTCTCAGTGTCTGTGCTACTAGTGTTATATTTAGAAAATGATCTACATTGCCAATGCGTTCAAGAAGCCCAAATGGCTGAAAGATATTTAACGAATTGCTCAACATCCTTAATCATCAGAGAAATGCAAATTAAAATGGACTCTGAAATACCATCTTACACCTGTCAGAATAGCTAAGATCAAAAACACTGAAGACAGCTTATGTTGGAGAGGATGTGGAATAAGGGGAACTCTCCTCCACTGTTGGTGGGAATGCAAGCTTATACAGTCACTTTGGAAATCAATACTGGGCTTTCTTAGAAAATTGGGAATCCATCTCCCTCAAGACCCAGCTATACCACTCTCGGACATAGACCCAAGGAATGCTCAATCATACCACAAGGACACATGCTCAACTATGTTCATAGCAGCAGTATTTGTGATAGCCAGAACCTGGAAACAACCTAAATGCCCTTCAACTGAAGAATGGATAAATAAAATGTGGTACATATACATGATAGAGTACTACTCAGCAGAGAAAAACAATGACATCATGAGATTTGCAAGCAAATGGATGGAACTAGAAAAAATCAAACACAGACTCAGAAAGACAACCATGGTATGTACTCACTCATAAGTGGATACAAAGATATAAAGCAAAGGAAAACCAGACCGCAAATCGCAACTCCAGGGAGGCTACCTTGTAAAGAGGACACTAAGAAAGACACAAGGATCACCCAATGACAGTGAAATGATGAGATCTACATGAGCAAATTGGATTTGAGCAGGGGTAATGGAGGGCAAGGGTCAGGGAAAGAGAGCTTAGGGGAGTGGGAGGTCTCAGCTGGATCAATAACAGGGTAGAAGAACAAGGAAAGAGATACCATGATAAATGAAGACCCCCATGAGAATAGAAAGAAGCAGAGCGCTAGAGAGGTCCCCAGAAATCCACAAAGATACCTCCAAAATAGACTATTGGCAATGGTTGAGAGAAAGCCTGAGCTGACCTAATTCTGGTGATCAAATGTCCAAACACCCTAACTGTCATGATAAAACTCTCATCCAGTGACTGATGGAAGCAGATGCAGAGATCCACCACCAGGCCTCAGGTGGAGCTCCAGGAGTCCAATTGGCAAGAGAGAGGAGGGATTATATTAGCAAGAGATATTAAGACCATGATTAGAAAAAATACAGAGACAACTATCCAAACTAATGGAAATGCATGAACTGTGAACCAATAGCTGAGGAGCCCCCATGGCACTGGATCAGGCCCTCTGGATAAGTGAGACAGTTGATTAGCTTGAACTATTTAGGAGGCACCAAGGCAGTGGGACCAGGACTTGCCCTTAGTGAATTAGCTAGCTTTTTTAAGCCTAGAGCCTATGCTGAGACATTTGGCTCAGCCTTGGTGTAGGGAGGAGGGGACTGTTCCTGCCTCAACTGAATCTACCAGGCTGAGCTGAATCCTCAGGGGAGACCTTGCCTTGGAGGAGGTGGGAATGGGGGAGGATTGGGGGAGAAGACTGGGGGGGGGGGAGGGAGGACAGGGGAATCTGTGGCTGATATGTAAAATTAAATTAATTATAAAATAAAATAATAATAATAAATAATACAATCATTTCTTTTTGCACAAATTATAGACGCTGGAGGTCCAAATGAGTAACACAATGCTTTTTTATTTATTTTTATTTTTATTTTTGCCAGAGCTGAGGACTGAACCCAGGGCCCTGTGCTTGTTAGGCAAGTGCTCTACCACTGAGCTAAATCCCCAAACCCAACACAATGATTTTTGTTCCTTTAAAATCAGTAAGACATAGATTTGCTTTAAAAATATGATTATGATACATGTTAGACTAAAATAACATGAATTCTAAAAATGTGACAGATCCCTATATATATATATTTCCAGAGAAAAGCAGGATATTAGAGAAACAGCATATCTTTCAAACATTTAGAGAAATAGGAATTTGACTTAAATTCTAGTGATATCTGAGAATGGTGAACATGACTATTATCAAAGGAATAAGAAAATCCACTTAATTTTTAATTAATATATTTTAAGTAGTAACTTCTTAATATGTGCTGCCTATAAATGCCCTACTAAGTTTATAAAAATGCATTTAACATTCCTGCAGTTGGAGTTTTTTCTCTATCTGCCAAGCCCCCACAGTCCCACAACCCACGTGTAAAATAATCACTCAGATGCTTATGTTACTTATAAACTGTATGGCCATGGCAGGCTTCTTGTTATCTCCTTCTTCTATCTTAAGTTAACCCATTTCTATTAGTCTATAAGTTACCGCGTGACTCGTGGCTTAGCGGTACCTTACATCTCGCTTGTCATGGTGGCTGGCAGTGTCTCTCTCCTCAGCCTTCCACTTCCCCCAGTTCTCTTCTCTGCTTGTCCTGCTATATTTCCTTCCTGGCTACTGGCCAATCAGTGTTGTATTTACTAACCAATCAGAGCAACACATTTGACATACAGGACATCCCACTGCACATTCCTTGCAAAACTCTAAATATTCATTCTAGCTACAGGTCTCTTATAAACAGAAAGGTTTAAATGTGCAGTCCAGTAGATGCAAAGTCAATAATATTGGTTCTCAACTAGAACTCATTTACAGATTTATATTTTTTAATTCTGGTAATGTTGCATCTATTAGTAGATGTATTTTCTTCAGTTTCATCAATTTTGCCTGTCTTTATTATAGTATTCTATTTATGGAATCAAAAGAGCAATTAAAAACAATTTTTAAAGATAAAATGTAGATGCACTAGTGTTAGAATCAAGTGAGATAAAGTTTACATGCATAGACTAAGTAACAAATGGTAGTTACTGAGCTCAGAAAATAGATTCGAAGTTAAATAAATAGATTGGTTGAAATTGGTCTTACCATATTCTAGTTGTAGGCCAACTCTGGAAGGGTACCATTTTGGACCTATACATTGAAAGAGAACATTTAATCATTCACAAGAATAGAAATTTAGCTTTAAGATATAGAGGTTCTCATGGGAAGACAGGATCCCTGTTGGAAAGGGAATACAGCATTCATTTGTATCAAACACAGACACAGTAGTTTCCATTGGCAGGAGGCTGACTAGCAGTGGTGTGGTGGTGAGTGAATGAAACTGATTTGATTATGCAGTTGTGCTCATGTTATGAGCATGTACTAGTCCTTATGGTCCAAGAGAGGCAGCAGATGTCATATAATTAATTATTCAATAAAAATCTACATATTGATGCAAAATAACAACTTTGGCTTTCATTGGAAATTCCTCTAAGTTTGGCACCATAAATTATACCATTTCTTTAGGAGCAATATGCTCTATCAGAATAATTCCTACCATCTTACACTTTCCATCAGCATGATTTCTACAGAAGTGAAGTGCTCCTTCAAAAGGATATGTATGATTGACTTTGACTATTGCCAATGTATTAATTAAAGCACAAATATTAGTTTATATACTCTTTTTCCACAACATATATGAATGGAAAGAATAATATTTTCTTTACAAGAAATCCTGAACATTTTATAAGATGTTGCAGTATCGAAAAAAATTATTTCCAATATTCAAAGATAATCACATTCAATCATCTTAAATATCTGTTAGAGTAAATGCCAAACAATTCTACCCAACATCGAATAGAAAATTAATAAGCGTATTTAAAGGAAACTTCTACCATTATCATTTTCCCACATGAATAAATTTTAATTATTACTAACAACAACTGAGGCAAATGTAGCTGGAATTTTTTTTCAGCCACCAAACCTAAATAATGACATGGGGGCTTAATATTAATTATGAAAAATTAGCCTTTAGCTTAGACTTGTTTCAAAACTATCGTTTATAACTTAAGTTAATCTGCTTCTATTAAATTACATTTTGCCATGTGGCTTTTATCTCTCTTTCATTTTGTACATCAAATTTTTGTACATCCCCATTTCCATGAGGGAAAAATCCTAAGAAAGAATTTATATTCATGCATTAAGGTTATTGAGACTTATTCATAAACAAAATTTAGAGATAATAACTACTAAGATTACACATAAATACTGTGACATTTACCTCTTTTAGATAGTCTGAAAGTTAAAAGAATCATTTTATTTCAGCGTATATTAACTAACATGCTTACTACTATTATATCGATTTATAGTTTTGAATTGTATGCTAGTATTGTTTATTGAAAAATACTTAAAGATAGTTTTGCTACCATGTAACCTACAGAGAAAAAAAATATGACTCAACTAAGTGCTACAGAAGACTCAAAAGTTTTAATTGAGCTTGTGAGGACACTTGATATTGAACCAAATACAAGCGGTCCACTTATATTTGACAGACAGCAACTGACACCTGTGGTAGTTGTATATATAAGCAGTCAGGTTCTATCAATTTAAATAACATCCACTGAAGACGTCACTTTCCATAGCAACTTATAAGGCCATCTTGGGTGGAAATGCCAAAGCAAAAATAACTATTATAACTGTTATGCCTAACATGTAGCCTTTCCTTATGAACTAGATGATGTGTATTGGCCTGCAAAATGGCAGAATATGTATATATACATATATAATTATTATTATTTATTAATGTGACTTATTAGTATAATCAATATATATTAAATTATAAGGAGCTTGAGATGTGTAAGGGTAGTTAGCTTATTTTCTCAGCTTAACAGCTTCAGGTGTGAACAATGCATGGTGTCACAGTTACTGTAGGAGTACGTAGGAGTATAAGATGACAGCATCTTATCAGGAGCAACAGTAAACTTGACTTAGCTATTGTACTCTGACCACACCTTAGAATTTTTCTAACACTATTTAATAACACTTTGAATCATTAAATCTTGCCACAAGTAAAATATATTTTACTGAATTGTTATCATCAATGATTCACTTGAAATGTGAGGATATAATGTCAATGTACCTATAATATCATAACATCTTTTAAAAATGGTAATGTATGTGGGAAATTAAAAGAGATAGGCAAGTAGTAGTATAGAGTGTCCGATTTATTTTGGAATTGTATCAGAAATAATACAGCATGTGTGCAGTGAGACAGGATAATTCAGAAGTCAATACCAGAAAAGGAGCAGAGGCAGGAGAACACCAGCAGCTCTTAAGTGCTGTCTGATGGAAACATTTGATCAAAACAGTAGACCAAAACTATAATGTGTCTTTTCTACTTCATAAAGAATTATAATTAATAGTATAAGTGTTAAATATAAATAAAGCTAGGATATTATTCAAACACATTAGAAATATTTATTACAAATATTTTCAACTCATGAAATAAACTTGACTTAATGTACAGTAACTTTCTAGATTGAATCAAAGTCATTGGAAACATGAATGAAAGCCCAATCATGAGCTAGACAGTTTCCAGGTGTGTTTCAAATAACATCCTATTCAAGACAATCGTTCTAAGACAGCTAAATTAACTGAAAGCATAAAGCAAGTGTGTGAGCAGAACTTCAGCAGGCTCAAGGAGAGAAAGCTTCCTACACACATGCTATAATAGACATATTGTACTCATATTAAATGAAAGTGTGCATGAGCTCTGCACCTGCTTTTAGATTTTCGAATTTACAGAAAGGTAAAAATGAGCCGGGTGATGGTGGCACATGCCTTTATTCCCAGCACTCAGGAGGCAGAGCCAGGCGGATCTCTGTGAGTTTGAGGCCAGCCTGGGCTACCAAGTGAGTTCCAGGAAAGGCACAAAGCTACACAGAGAAACCCTGTCTAAAAAACAAAAAAAAAAAACAAAAAAAAGAAAGGTAAAAATGAGATCATTCATAGAAAATGTGAAACATGATAATTACAGATAGATTCATAGACTATTTTCAAAATGAAACATGTTCATCTGAAAGAGAAATATTTACAAATTAAAGTTATGCCTAACCCACCCCTCAAAACTTTAAAATAAACCTGACAGGTTTATTTAAAAGAATAGTTAGTAGATCAACTGATAGAAAGAAAGGTGGTTTTTTTGTAGGAGGTAAGCATGTCTTTAAATTGAAATTAGTACCAATTAGGATTTTATCATTGATGTGTGTCATATGTGTGTGTGTGTTACATATATATGTGTGTGTTTTAATGTGCAGTTACTTTCTAGAATAAATCAAAATTATTATTTTCCATATAAGAGTTGCCATGACCATGTTGTCTATTCACAGAAATAAAAACCCTAGCTAAGACAGAGGGTGAGAGTGTTTTCTTTAATATCAAAGACCAGAGTTCAGTTCCCAGCACCCATATCAAATGGCTCACAAACACCTGTAACTTCAACTTCAGGGAATCTAACACCACACTCTCTTCCCACATCTGTCAGCACACAGTTACACACATGCAAACACACACACACACACACACACACACACACACACACACACACACGTACACATAACAATAAAAAATAAACTTTAAAAGAATTCAAATATGAAAAACAACTAAAACAAGTAGGATGATGTAAATCGTATATGACATCCAGACACACATAAATATATTCCTTACTGCAAAGATAGGCTACCTGTTCAGGTCCATCCCTTCTGAGAACAGTTATAAAAGCTTAAAGTCATCAATACCTCAGAAATTCTCTAGACAGAGATTAAGTAAAGGATGAAAGGCAAAGACAAGGTTTAGGTTAAGGACATCCAAGAAGCTTAGCCTAGCAGGAAGAGCCTTAGGTTTCCTCTACGTTTTGGGGTCAGATTGCCCATGCCTGCAAGATGCACAGATCTTTGCTTGTAGCACATAAATATAAAGCTTTATTACTAGAAATGCTGAAGATCTAAATGAAGTCCAGAACTTTAGCCAGTACTTGAAAACAGTGTGAATTAGAAACAGACAGCTCTTATAAGAAAAAGCAAACTTTCAACCATCCCAATTCTAGTTTAATTCTTGTTTAATGAAAGTGAGCTATGTTATCAAAATTTAGTATCTTTTCTTGGATACACAAACACATACCTTAGGAAAAAATGATGTCTTTATCCATGCTGTAGAATGCCAGTAAAATAAGCATGATATTCAATGAATGTAGAAACTATGAAAAGAAACTGTATTTTCACTGCAGTTAACTATTAGTTTTAGTTGACACTAGCTTTTTTTGATTCTGAATTGTTTACTTTCTCAGCTTTAAATTTTTAAAGTGTTGTTTCTAATACATATATATATATATATATATATATATATATATATATATATATGTGTGTGTGTGTGTATGTGTGTGTGTGTGTGTGTGTGTGTGTGTGTGTGTGTGTGTGTATTCACAAAGTGTTTCTTTAATTACTACCTTGGCATATTTTTAAAAATTTTAAAACCTTTGAAAAATGTATCAACAAAACTGTGTGCTTCCTTTTACTTTTTGGTTCTGGAATTTCAGAACTTTATATTTCCACAGTACATTACATGCATAACTGAGTCTTCTTTATTCTTTATATTTTCCTGGTAGGTTTTTGTCTGCACATATTCTTCCAGTTTATAGCTCACTACTGTGTAAAACTTTTAATTGACCTTTATCTTATCTTTGATATTTAAAATGAATCTCTTTCTTCTCAGCAAATGAACTAAGACACCAAAGAAAAGAATAACATCAGCAAAACATTTCAAGCAAATAAAGTACATGGGTCATTCCATAAAATTTCAGCATAGCTATGTAATTTGATTATGGAAGATGATATTGATATTAGTTATTATCATTGTAAATAATAAGTAAATTTTTAACAATAGTACACAATGTGGGAATTATTCTCTCTTTAACTATTAATTTCATAACTTATTTATGAAGGACATTGGAATATTTATTGAGCTTATATTTTAAAATGTAGAACTGCTTTAACAGGAAGCAGCATACTTTTACCAAGCTACCTTTTTTTGTCTTAACAAATGTTTCCTCAATAACTGCCTTTGTTTTCTTATTTTGGTACTTATGGAGGCACACAGGCCTGCTTTCCTGCAGCCAAAGCCTCATTCCAATGCAAAGTTTTATTTTCACAAAATAAACTCGCTACACAGCGATTAAAAAAGCTATAAAGAAAGCACAGTGGTGAGAATGTCTTTTGTATATTGCATTAATGCAGTTACTATAGCATTTTATGAGCTAGCACCAAAAAAACAGCAATTTTGGCACTTTTTCATGAAACTATTATAACATGTTACCTGAAATTTCTTATTGATGTGCTACAAACCAGGGTTTCTGTGCTCATTATGCTGAATTAATTGTTTCATTTGTTTTGGAATGATTCATTCATTACACTCTTTGAGGATAACTGAACACACCATGTAAGCATGGCAAACCACTTCCTTGCCATCTTGTAAATACCACAGACATAATGAAGTAATCAAGTCAAAATGAATTCCAGGATTCCAGGAAGACGTTCAAAGTTTTAGTAGGAGATGTGGTACAATGTTTCTGAGAAATTTGTGAGAAAGAAAGAAAATTTGCTCTCCCACCAACAACAACTAAAATTATTTCATGCAAATCAGAATCAATAAAACAGGAATAACTTTGCTGAAAAAGATTAAAAACATGTAATGTTTGGTAAGTAAGATATTACAGTGCTCAGGTTAGAAAGAGGATAGCATAGCATTGCATAACCAATATTGCAAAGCAAGGTTCCTGCAGGAAATGGGGACATGGCTTAAGTAAGAAAAAATTAAAACCTTATAGCTGTATAAACAAAGGCTCTGAGTTATAAAGTAGGATGTCTTTAGAAAAAGAAAAAAATGAAATAAAACAACTCCAAATCTCAAATGTGTTTCATTTCTATGAGGATTTCCAGAAATTGTCCTCTTATCTTTACTACAATAGATCCCTCTTTCTAAAATTTTATACTACATTAAATTTTACCTGACATCATATTTTTATAAATAAACCTTTTTCCCATCATTACTATTCTATTTTATATCATCATGCTAATTAATGATCTTGATTCATATTTCTCAACTAGTCCTTTCCCAGGTTACAGGATAATTCTGTAACAAGTTGATTGACTTTGTTGCTATAAGACAGCAGGTTGGACAAGCCATAAGGAGCCATAAGGAGCAATTAAGCAAGCAATACTCTTCAGTGTCCTCTAAATCAGTTCTCGCACCCAAGTTCTTCCCTTGATTTCCTGCTGTATCTCCCTTGGACACTAGACTATCAGCTGAAGAAATAAACCTTTCCTATCATATTCAAGTTCTTTTCTTTTTACAGCACTATAAACCCTAAATCAGACTCCTACACAGAGAACTAGCTAGCTACATAGCCTAGTTTGGGTCCAAACTCACAGACAGACATCTGCCTCTGCATTCCAAAGACTGCAATTAAAGGATTTTGGCATCAAGCCCAGCAACAAATTTGTGTATATGGTGTTGAAGAATAAAGACAGAGCTTCCATAATGCAGTTATTTTTACCTTCACCCTGTTTTATTTTCCTATGTTAAACTACTTTACATGCCTATGAAGATGCTTAATGTCCATTTCATTTTACCATTGTAATATACCCAATCTCTAGAACAAGTTATAACTAGCATTTGATCCTGATTATATGTACAGTGATTACAAGTTCACACACACACACACACACACACACACACACACACACACACTTCAATTAAGTTTTCAGGAAATCAAATGTTTAACAACAAAAATATTTTATGTGCTTTTAAATATCATTGGAAATGCAATTCTTTGTCATAAACTACTCAGTCATTATGGTTCTAGTTCTAACAATTTACTTTCTTTACAGAATTTCCTTTTGTGATTGTTGCTTAAGAATGTTGTCAAGAGCATTAACTGTACTTTTTATAAATGGATAGAAAAAAGAAAAGTGAACAGACTGCCATGACTTAAGAGAAGGTTTTATACTTTGATTTTAAAGTGTTTTGGAGATTTATTTCTCAAATTTAGGGATACAAACTTAAAAATGATTTGTGTTATTCTTTGACACTCATTTGAGAGATGAAATACCCCTATATCTGCACACAGTGTGCTAGAAATATGTATTTGTCCTTTGTATAGATAAATGAAATGCAAATTAACTAGGCGATACATTTTATCACTAGCTATGACTCTCAACTTTTGGCAATGAGATGAAACCAACAATCAAAATAATCTAGAAAATTTTATATAAAGAGAAACATATTAGAGTCAACAACTTACCTATACACAGTCCTATAAATCTATACACAATTTATACTTATATGACAGAAGCACAGTTTATATGTATATGTAGTACATATATACACGTCAGTATAATTTTACAGATGATGTTTTGTTCTAATTTTGACCTAAGAATTTGAAATCTGAAATGACTTGACTTGTTCAATGTAAGAAACTGTGTTCATAAAATAATTCAATATATGCAGTTTTTGTATCAATTAGAGCCCCACCACCCCCACAAAATTTAGTCATGGTGAGCTATATGAGCAATCTTATCACTTGAGAGGTAGAGTCAGGAGGATCAGGAGTTCAGTGTCACCCTCTGCTACAGTGATAATTGAAAGTCCAACCTTGTAGGGAGAAAACCTATCTAAATCAATCAAATACACACACACACACACACACACACACACACACACACACACACACACACTGGTGCAAGGGCAGAATAAAAAGCAAGAACAAGCTTCTGATTGGTTAAAAGCCTGAGGCAAAAGACTGCATGCTTCCTTACTAGTGGAATATGATGAAAAAGGTGCTCACAATTTCAAGTTTATTTTCATCATATCTGTTACTTTAAACCTAATGCCTCTGAGGCTTGAATAAAGATATAAAACACTAATACAAACAGCTCTGAGCAAAGAGCAATTATTCTGAGAGGCATGAGAAATCAAAGGAAAGAAACTTTGAGACTGCAAAATGCCCACAAAGGAATTCAATTTCATTTTTGGTTGTCTTGAAATTAGCAGTTGATATTTCCTACACAAAATCGATGAGCAGCAAGCAATTTTTAATTGGGTGAGATGAAGGTTGGCTGCACCCAGCAAACATTAAGTGACACTAATAAAGCCTACAATATCTCTCTATGTAACCAGTAAGTCCCAGATGAGTGCTTTGCAAGTTGAAAAAGGAAAGTAGCTCTCAGACCTGTGTAGGCTGGCACAATTCACACTGCAGAGGGCCTACATGGAACAGAAGGACAGAGGAGGGGCAACTTTACTCTCTATTCAAGCTTGCACAACAAACTTGGTTCTCCAGCTATGCACTTCTTGTTCTTGAACAGTGAAGGATACATGACATTCTCAGTCCTTTGGCTTTAGTCTTTCCTATCTAATTCCTGCACGTAAAAGGTGATAGATGCTGAAAATTTTTAAATTACCTAATCACCTGAGCAAATCCCATTAGATCAATCTCTTTCCTTGTCAATCTCTCTCTTTCTCTTTCTTAACACTTATACATATGTAGATATCTCTATGTACCACTGGTTATATGGAAAATTAAGACTACTCTGCATATTACGTGGCCCTCTAAGCTGGCGGGTACTAGCATCAGGAAAATCCATGTAAGTAGTAGAAATATTGTCAAAGCTTGTGAAAGGGTGTGGTGAAGTTGATATTAATTGGAAATATTGCTAAGGTAGGTAAACTTCAACTTCCATTCACTTTCTTCTTCTCAAATGCAATATTGTTCTGTAAGATGAACCATTGCACAGACTCAGAAGATAACACATTGCTACTCCACAAATTCTGGCCCCATATATAAAGACCAGTGCTCTATCTAGATAGAGAAGAGGAGGAATTTCCTCCCATGCTACCTGCACTCATAACACTTCAGTGTGGATGCCTTAGGTTGGTACAGTTGAGCACATGCAGGTGATTTTCTACTTTCATTGCAATTTCATTGGGTTTCTCTATGTAAATGATCTTCACACATGGCTGCTTCTCAAGGGTTTTTCATATACTAGGTGACCCTGTATAACAGCACTAGCTTCTTTTAACTGATCAGTCTCCAGACAGAATCAGCCAATTAATCATAATATCCACAAATTATTCCCCCACTAGGTTCCTTTAGAGAGCTATCTCTACTCAACAGATTGTCATGCTTGCGAAACTTAATTGGATTTAAATATTCTTCTGTCTACTCATTCCTGCTCAGTTTCTGCCTGGAGTATATTCCTTAATCATCAATCAGGTGTAAAATATCTTTAAAGTTCAACACAAGAAAAGGCCTGTAGGTTCATGCATAAGTCTTGACAATCATGGTTTGTGAAAGCTTTAGAAAGTGCATCTTGTTCAGAAAGATGTTATCTCCCTTCTTCCCCTCATTCCAATAGAGAGGCTACAGCAGCATTCTCCAGTGTCCTGACATAGAGAAGGAATCTGGGATGCAGATCAAGTAACTCACACTTCCACAAATAGCACTTGACCCTATCCTCGAAGGCCACTCAGCCTTTCCTAGAGTCTGTATGCTTCAAAATGTGTCCAGATACTTAAAATCTTACATAACTTATATACACAACTCAGGAGCATTACAAAACAATGTTAAACTGGATTCATAAAATTAGCTTTCTTTTGTTTTATCCACCTTCATTGCTTTGAGATGTCGAAAAATAAAGTTAGTATGCTTTTGTTTGTTTGTTTCATTTCGCACTTAACTGCAATAGGTTTTTTTTTTTTTTTTTTTTTTTTTTATCTTTGTCACATTGCTATGCCATGAGTCTGGTCATATATCTTCCCTTTAGGGTTACTCCTTCGGTTTAACACATATTGTGGTATCATTCTGGCTATCCAAACAGGTTTAGCACTACCTTCCTACTTCAAAATAATTTTGCATCAGTCATCAATGAGAACACATATCTATGTTTTATTTGTAAACACTACCCTGTAATAAAACTAACCAAGGAGGTGAAATACACACATACACACACACACACACACACACACACACACACACACACACACACACACACAGAGACAGACAGACAGACAAACAGACAGACAGACAGACAGAGCAAACAATTCTGAGCAGAATGACATAGCCAGAGACATCACATTACCTAAATTGAAACTACACTACATAATCCTAGTGGTCAGGGTGTCATGATATTGACACAAAACAGATTTATAAGCAATGGAATAAAATGGAGGAAGGCTCAAAGATGAATCCATTCAGCTATAGAAAGCTAAGCTTTGACAAGGTGTCAAAGTGTACACTTGAAAACAGAGAATCTTTTCAGGTGATGGTGCTGGCAACAAAATACATACACATTCAAGTGGTTAAAATTAGATCCATTCTTTCATTGTACACAAAATTACTGTTTAAACTGGGTCAGAGAATTTACTTAATCTACAATCAGAAGCAGTATAATCTCTAATCAAAACAGAAGAAATATTTTAAGACCTAGTTGTAGTCAAAAACAAGTATGAATATGATCACAAAAACATATGATATTATCTCAAAAATTGGCAAAATGAAATAAAGTCTTCTTTTTGGAAAAGAAACCATCAACAGTATATGCAGACAACTCATAGAATAGGCAAAAATCACAGCCTTCATACAAAGTGGATATATCTATATTATTTGAATAATTGAGACTATTAATCACCAGAGAAACAGGGCTGCCAGCCAACAAATAGACTATCAGAAAAGAACTACAAATAATAATTTATAAAAAAAAGTGTAATAGCACACTCAAGAATAGTTTTTATACAGTACTCAGGAGGTAGAGATAAGTAGATCTCTGTGAGTTAGAGGCTACTCTGATCTTTATAGTGAATTCCAGGCCAGCCAGGGTTACATAGTAAGAATTTTGCTAAAAGTAAATTTAAAATAAAATGTTAAACAAAACTAGCAAGCAAAAAAATGTGAATTACTTTGAGATTTCATCTCATTTCAGAGAGAACAGTCACTATCAGGAAAACAACAGTGGAAAACATTAAAAAAATATATGAGGACAGAAAACCCTCATATAGATGTAGGGAGATTAAACTACAGCTTCTATGGAAATTAGAAGGAAGACTTCTAAAGCAATTGACAAGATAATTACCTTATTGTCTTCTTCTACCAATCTGGGACATGTAGTCAAAGAATAACACATCCTACTACAAAGATAAGTACATACCCATATTTATCACACTGTTCAATTCACTATAGTATGGAAGGAAACTTAGCCTAGATGTCCATCAACAGATAATGGATAATGCAAGTGTGACCTATACATTCAATGAGATATTTTGAGCTGTAAAAAATAAAATTTATAATTTGCAGTAAAAGTGGATGCAACTGTACAACATGATATTTAGCAAAGTAATTGTTTCATTTATTTCTATGTTGCTCTTATAAATCACCATAACCAAAAGCAACATATGGTCGAAAGAGTTTGTATTGGCTTGTTTCCAAAAGATTAGGAGTTCTTCATGGTGGGGAGGCATGGTAGCAAGTAGCAGCCATGGTGGAAGGAATAGGAAGCTGGGATATCACATACTTAGCCTTAATCTTGAAACAGAGAAGTTAATTGAAAGTAAGATTAGGTAAGACCTTTGACCTCCATTGATATGCTTCCTCTGGTTAGGCCAAATATTCTGAAGCTCACCAAACAGTGCCCCCAACCTAAGTCCAAGTGACCCAATATGTGATCATAAGGTGTCCATTTCTCACTTAAACCATTACAGTAACCAATTTAAGAAAAAAAAAAGACAAATACAATATGTCCTCTCTTAAATGTGATTACCAGTTACTGATTGTTAAATGTCTATATCCAGTTGTGAGAAACAAACCAGATCTGTGTAACAGGCCTGTGTCACTGGAGAGGTGAGAAAGTCAACATGGCAATATGGAATGGAGAATACAGGATGAGAAAGGTTCACTGGTGAAAAAGAGCTGGAATTGATGGATAAGGGCATGTGTAACAAAACACTAAACTTACATGAAACATATATGAAAACCCCGCATTTAGAGGTAATTTAAATAGTAATAAAATCCATTACAAAAATTTTGAATTTTACTTAAATATCATAACAATGAAAACAGTAGTAGATACTATTTATTCTATGTTATAAATTAAGTGTATAGTGAGTTACAGACAACACAAAGGAAAAACAATGAACCCCTGTCATGTTATTTTCCAATCTAAAACGAAATGACATAAACACCTAAACACCTAAAGATATACTAATGGAGCTAATTGAATAATTGATCATTACAATGATTCATGATATTGGGGAAACAAAATAATAGGCATGGAGGTATCTATTTCTAATAATAATTTTTTTGGTTTCTTTACTGTGCCCATTTTTCTTTTTCTTTTTCTTTTTTATTATTATGTGTTTGTAATTGGAGAGCTTCTCTCCAGCCCCTGCCAAGCCCTATTAGTCCAACAACCCACTTATAAAATAAACACACAGACATTCATATTATTTAAATTGCTTGGCCATTAGCTCAGGCCTACCATTGTCTAGCTCTTATTCTTATATTTAGCCCATTTCTATTAATCTATACTTTGCCATGTGGCTCATATTTAGCCCATTTCTATTAATCTATACTTTGCCATGTGGCTCGTGGCTTACCAGTACCTTATGTCTTTTTTCTCATGGTGGTGGAAGGCAGCATCTCCCCTCAGCCTTCACTTCCCCACCTTCTCCTCTTCCTTGTCCCGCCTACCCTATGTTTCCTGCCTGGCTACTGGCCAATTAGCACTTTATTTATTTTAACCAATCAGAGCAACACATTTGACATACAGAACATCCCACAGCACTTTCCCTTTTCTTTTTTTTTTTTTTAAGCAAGGTTTTAACTTTTACATAGTACAATTACATATAACAAAACAATTATCAAGCAAGAATTACAGTTACAATATTAAAGAAGATATCCTATCTATGCTATATTTGTGAGTCTAAGGTTTTATATCTAACGTATCTTTTATCATAACTGAGGAAATTATAACTATCTAGTTTTCAACCACATCAAAGGCCTCAGAAGAATATAATATTACCTAAGAACCAGGAGAAGGATGCAAGCAACTTTTGGGAGTCTTGTAGAGTAGACAGAGACAGCTGGCAGCCTGGACAGTCACCTAATGTACCTTTGTAAAGTTGGGGCATTTGTCTTTAGCCTACAGGGCTAGAGTCTCTTGGTCACTTTTTTCAGTGTCCTGTAGAATGTCTGGCAGTTTCCTGTGTGAAGCAGGAACCTGAAGGACCATTTTATCAAGCAAAGTTCAGTGGTCACCTTTCTATGGGTCCTGCATATCCAGTTGATCGAGCAGTCTAGGCAAGAACAGTTTCTTGCCCAAATGGCTATTTTTGCCAAAGTGAAGATAAACTCCATATGAAGTGTCTTCAATGCCTATCCTCCTCTCTGAAGTAAATTGGTGCTGCCAGGAGCAGACATGTCTCACTGTTCAGAAAGTCTAAATTTTAAAAATATTTTAAATGCCATATTCTGTAGATCTTTGAAGTATTTGAAGATTACCTATCTGAAATATCTCTGTGTATACCTAGAAGACTTAACTAACATGGCTACAAGTATGATTATCATAGATGACTAATTATTAATCAATTTTTAATTATCCATTTTAATTTTAAATGAGCTGTACAAACATAACACCTTAAACAAGAGTAGAAATATATACACAGTATAACAAAATTAACTTTAAGTTTATATCAATAGACTAAAATCTATACCAATGTAAAACATTTTAAATAAGTTGCTCTTTAGAAGTAAGTTCCTTAATCTACCCTTTCAGACTATTATATCTATATCATATCCTCTTTTCTTCTTTAGAAAGAGATTGTATTTATAATCAACCTGTTTTAAATAAAAATATTGGTTTTTCTCTGTCCCACACCAGAGGGCTCTTCTGATTTGGGACACAAGAATCTCTTAACCCTTTTTTTAAACAATATGCCTGGATTTAGAGAAGGAGTGAGCCAATTCCATCTCCAAAGCCAGCTGGGAATTTGGGTGTAGTTTCTCTTACTACTTCCTGCTGGAGGGGGGCACTGTATCTTATGGGAACACAAAGAAAATTTTAGGATATGGAGTAGTCCGTGAGGGTAAACCTCTGAGCCATTTGCCTTGAAACCATTTTGGATGTTGGATCATCTAGGCCATGGTGTCATCGGAGACCTTTTAGGTGGTCTTGGCTGATCAAACCTGATGTATCTTAATCTGGAACAATACCACAGCCTCTGGCTTTCTGTGGAAACAAAAGCAGAGACTCTTTTCTAAAGCAACATATCCTTATATCCAAATTTTGAAGTCAAGGTACCTTTAAAATTTACATATTTGTTTAACTCAACAGCTTTTATGATCAAATCTTTTTTTGTAGTTAAAAATCCCAAAGACAACATAAACCAGATTCTCTGTGTAATATCCATCTTTGTAAGACTGAAACACCACTGTGGCTGCTGGCTCCGCCCATCTCAGGTTCCCAACATGGTAGTGGTACAGTTTACTGCCAGCTCTGGGTCTGGAGCAATGTGTACCATCAACCATCAGAAGCAGTTCTACCAAAGCAGTGCATAACCCAGGAACCTTTTTTCTTTTTTTTTTTTTTTTTTTTTTTTAACTAGCAAAGGCTAAATCCACCCTGTAGCAAAGTAAAGTGCCACTTGTAGACTCCTCATTCCCGCCACACTGCAGGTCAGACGCACGTGCCAGGAACCTGGCATAGTAGCTCAAACCTGCAGGCTGCTGCTAACTTGAGAGAGACAACTAGAAAGCTGTTTTTAGTTCCGTTTTAGAATCTTTTTTGTCAGGTTTTAGGTGGAAACTCTTGCCCCACATTGGGCGCCATTTGTAGTTGGAGAGCTTCTCTCCAGCACCCGCCAAGCCCTATTAGTCCAACAACCCATTTATAAAATAAACACACAGACATTCATATTATTTAAACTGCTTGGCCATTAGCTCAGGCCTACCATCGTCTAGCTCTTACTCTCATATTTAGCCCATTTCTGTTAGTCTATACTTTGCCATGTGGCTCACGGCTTACAAGTCTTATGTCTTTTCTCTCATGTTGGTGGCTGGCAGCCTCTCCCCTCAGCCTTCACTTCTCCGCCTCTCCTCTTCCTTGTCCTGCCTACCCTATGCTTCCTGCCTGGCTACTGGCCAAACAGCACTTTATATATTTTAACCAATCAGAGCAACACATTTGACATACAGAACATCCCACAACATGTGTTTTAATTTTATACATCAGCCATGGGTACCCCTGGCCACTCCTCTCCATTCCCATGTCCTCCAGGACCAAGACACCACTGGGGACTCATTTAAACCTGGTGGATTCAGTACAGGCATGTCCAGTCCCCTCCTTCCAGACTGAGCATGTGTCCCTGTGTAAGCCCAAGGTTCCAAACAGCCAGCTCATGCACCAAGGACAGGTCCCAGTCCCACAGCCTGGGAGCCTCCCAAACAGATCAAGCTATTCAATTGTCTCCCTTATCCAGAGGGCCTGATCCAGCTGGGGGCTCCACAGCCTTTGGTTCATAATTCGTGTGCTTTCTTTCGATTGGCTATTTGTCCCTGTGCTTTTTCAATCTTGGTCTCAACAATTCACGCTCTTGCAGTCCCTCCACTTTCTCAACAGTTGGACACCTGGAGCTCCACCTGGGGCCTGGCTGAGGATCTCTGCATCCACTTCCATCAGTTATTGGATGAGAGTTCCAAGACGACTGTTAGGGGGTTTAGTCATCTGATCACCAGACTAGGTCATATCAGGCCCTCCCTCGACCACTGCCAGCAGTCTACAGAGGATATATCATTGTGGATTTCAAGGGACCTCTCCAGCAATCTGCCTATTCCTGTTCTCATGTGGTCTTCATTTATCATGGTCTGTTATTCCTCGTTCTCCCTTTTTGTTCTTGATTCAGCTGGGATAGCCTGCTCCGCTATATAAAGCACAGTGCAGAGTAAAATTGACTAGGAGATGTCATATTTCTGGATAATCTAGTCACATTTGGCTTTAACTAGTGGGTATCAGAAGAGATGTCTAAAGACTGGATGCCAAAGTGAGATGCAACTGGGATGCCGAGCAACACAGACAATTGCTGGGCCTGGATCCTGAGTCATGGAGCAGGGTTTAAGATGATTATCTCTTACAGCCCTCAGGAAAAAAATGCACCAGCTTATTTCAATTTTCTTTTTGAGTTAGGGACAAGGAAGCAAAGAAAGATCTCTAAAACATGAGATAAAAGGGATTCTGAAGCCATATTACTCTTTTGTTTGGAAATGATATAATACAAGAGCCATAGACACTAAAGCTACAAAGTATAAAATGAATAAATTTTTAAAACTATTCTCAATGATATGAAAATATAATTCAAAATTTAGCCATTTATAAAGGTAACAATTCTTTTTTTGCTACTATAATTTCTTTATTGATGCATTCTACTTTCCCAACAATAGCCATACCAACATCATCAGGATGTCTGTCTGTCACAGGCAGCTTTCTCTGAGCATGCATATTGGAATCACCAGTTGTCAGATCTCTCCATATTTCTGAGCACATCCTGTGTCCAGTCATCCAAATCTTTAAACTATAATAGTTACAGCAAATACATATACAGCACAATTGAATACCCTAAAAACAATAAGTCAATTACAAGGTAGGAAGTCTTATAGAAAAAATATATCTAAACTGCTATGTCAAAAGTTTTTTATCAACATTATATATATTTACATTTTAAATGCTCAAATATTAGAATATTGGAATCATATGCAATTTAGGCACTTATTACCTTTAAAAATTAAATTTTACATACTTCTAGTCAGGACCAAATATCCAGAGGTATTTCTTCTGTAAAGATAGCATTTTTTATGAACTTTTAAAGTTTTTACCAACTATACCGTGAATTAAATTACATAAAAGAAAATTTTGTACAGCAAAAGGTGTTAAAAAGTCAATGCTTTGTAGACATAAGTGTTTAGTACCAGAATTTTTATTTTATTTCAAATTTTATTTTTTATACAGATATTTGTGTTTTAATTTTACATATCAGCCATGGGTTCCCCTGTCCTCCTCTGTCCCTTTTTCAAAATATTTTGTAAGCTCTTTATTTTGGGAGAGTATCACTATTTTCAAATTATTTCTTGAAATTTAATCTACAGTAGATGAATTAGAAGGGATTGTTTTCCTCCCATGTTTTGACTTATGCATTTTTTTTTAGATTGTCCACTGAATTATTGAAACAAATACAAATAAAACAGGAATTTGGGGGAAAATCACTTCTGACTTCAACTTTAAGAGGTCTACTGCTACTACTACTGACACAATGTTCCATTAACTTTCTTCCCTTATTCTGTGTAGATCAGGAACTTTATGGTAGCTGCTCCAGATCACAACATAAAATCTGCTTTTTCTCCCTTTTTTCCATTGGTAACTCAGAAAGAGTAATATGAGTAAGAATATTTGATGGTTTTTTAATGTTCTTTTTCAGTTAATATAAAAAAAGAATGCTAAAAGGAAATCAACCATGTGAATTACATTTGGGCAGGAAGACTTTGTTCTTGAGAAAAAGCATAGTGAAGCATGCTTATTCTTACCGTAGTAAACGAAAAATATTCTAACGTTTCTTACTTTTAAATCACATGTATTTATTTTCAAATCACCAGCTATCAAAATCATTCTCCTATGTAAATAAGCACCAACCTCTAAAGCAAAACTAGGTCATTCAGCATATTATAATTCTGCAGTAAGAACTCAGCCCCTTATGTAGAAGAGTATGTAAATTTTCCAAAGCTTATATATTAATCTATGAAGTATCTATTCAGTGACCAGTATGAAGGCTCAGCAGGTAAAGCCACTTGCAGCTTGCAGCTAAGCAAGCTGAGTTCAATCCCCACGATTCATATACTGCAAAAAGGCCAACTCACAAAACATTTCCTATGACCTCCACTGTCATACCATGTCACACATGTACAAATACATACATATATATATGTGTGTGTGTGTGTGTGTGTGTGTGTGTATAATATATACAAAAATTAATTTAAAATTTCATTCATAACAATTATATGCAAGATCTGTTCTGTATATGAGCATCATAAATTGTCTAAAGATGGCCAGGCAAAGCTGGTGCACACCTAAATACCAGCACTAGGGAGACAGACGCAAGTGAATCTCTGTGTTGAAGGCCAGCCTGGCCTACTGAGGAAGTTCCAGGACAGCCAGGACTACACAGAGAAACTCTGTCTTGAAAAAAACAAACAAAAAACACCCCCAAAAAGGTGTAATCAAGAATTTAGAGAGAGATTAGGAAATGTATTCCTAAACATTCAGCACATTTTATATATATATATATATCAGAACTTTGTTTCTGGAAATGGAAAGGTTTTCTTAAAATACATTTCTGTCTATAATTAGACAGTTCATAAGCAAAAATAAATAGCTAGCTGCAGAAAATCATGATTATTATTATATGGTGATGGAATGCCATAAACAGCTGAGAAACATAAGGCCAGCATCTGAGTATCTCTGCTTTAGAAAAGCAAATGTCTAGTTGATGAAGAGAAACAAAAATGTTTCATTGTTTTGCTTCTTAATTTTAGACAGACATCTCCACACAATAAATGTTAATATGTATAATGTTACCATTTTTATCTTTGAGCATTCATTCAAAAGATGTGCAGACTTTCAGAGTGAAAATCCAAAGCAATTGACTATATGAAAATCATTCATCAATTACATTGACATGGTGTGTATTTCATTATCTTAGATGAGCTCACGCATGTCAGTTCTCGCACATGCACAAACCCTTCATCAAGACCGCCAATGTGTTCATGCACAGACATAAGTATCAGGGCAAAAGCAGCTTCTGTTTTCTGCGTTGCTTATGTCAAGGACAAATGACAGCATGATCTCCAGGAGCCGTATAATTTGTTTCAGTAATTTGTTTGTAAAGCATGAGTCTTTATATATTAAACCTGTGTTTTTGAATACCTAGGCCTATGCATGAGAACAGTAAGGATGAATAATGCATGACTTTTTTTTTCCCAGAAACTGAAACATATGTGTGAGGAATGTGGATAGAGACATTTGTTGATAGCCAAATAATGTAAAGAGCATTTGCAAAGCATTGATTGCTACATGTTACTGTAAAAGTAAAGGAGAGTAAAAATAACACACACACACACACACACACACACACACCCTGAAGATGGTGCTGGAAAGAAAAGGGAATGAACAGTATATAAGAATAGACATGGAAGTGAGAAAATACATGTATCCCTTATAAAGTTTGGAACTGAACTTATCACATGTGAAGCAATGAACAAAATCATGGTAAGCAAAAGGCTCAAAATTCATAAATACCCTGTAAATTTGACAGAGAACATGAAAGATAATTGTTCCTTATGATCCACAGTATCAAGTGACATATTGAATTTAATTCCTAATTAAGTAAGTAGGGATTAAGTGAAAGATTATCAATAAGCTTAAAACAGAGCATGCTAAACAGAGCTTGTTACAATATACCAAGATTGCATATAAAATACCGAAATGCTAGCTTAGCAGAAAATGTAGAGAACAGGATAGATTTCATTTTTAATTATATTGAGTCATGATAAATGTTATACCTTGAAACTGGAAAGCCCATAGAAACAAAAAAAATCTACAAAGTGAGAAAGTACAAAATCTTAAAATTAGGCAGCTAGAGTTAATCAATTACCTAAACATCATTAATCACCTCAAGGATATACAAATCAAAATTATACTGGTGTTCATTCTCATCCTGACAAAAATTAAGTTCACTAAGAAAACAAAATGCTGCCATTATGTAAGAAGGAAAGAAAACTCTATGTCATATTTATGTTCTGTTGCTTGAATTATAACATGGTACAGGCACAGAGAAAATCAGTGTGAAAGGTTAGTGCCATATATATATATATATATATATATATATGAGAGAAAGCAACTTTCATAACATGCAGCTACACCATTTATGTGTACTTACTCCAAAGAGTCAAGAGATAACATATATACTCACATTTATTATGACAGTACTCATAATAACCAAATAATGAAATTACTCTGGGTTCCCATTGACAATAAAAGCAATGAAGAAAATGTGTTATGTACACAATGAAAATTTACTTGACAAAGATAATATGACATTTATTGAAAACAAATGGAATTAAGGTTCAGTATATTCATTAAATAAGTCAACCCCACAAAAACAAATGTCCTATGTGCTGTCTAGTATGTGCTTGTGTGTGGTGGGGAGAGAAAACTAGAAGAGTAACTGTAGTCTGACTTTCTTTAGACCACCAGTTTCCAAATAATGACATGGAGACTTATTATTAATTATGAACGTTGGCCTTTAACTTAGGCTTGTTCCCAACTAGCTCTTATAACTTAAATTAACACATTTCTATTAATCTATGTTCTGCCACATGGATATTTACATATCTTCCATTCTATATGTCCAACTCTCTATATCTCCCTGGCATCTCTCATGCACCTGGATTCTTTGAGTTCTCTCTTTCTCCAGAAGTCCCCCATACCTACCCTGCCTAGCTACAGGCCATTCAGCTTCTAATTAAACCAGTCACAGTGTCACATCTTCACATAGTATAAACAAATATCCCACAAGAGACTCTATCAGATGGGAAAAGAAGGAGTGAGATAAATACTAATAGAGTTAAAGCACATTACAGTCTGGTACCTGTCTAGGTACCAGGCTGAGCTCCAGGAATCCAATTGATGAGAGAGAGGAGAGATACTGTAGGCGAGGAACGTCAAGATCATGATGGGAGGACATGCAGAGATGACCGGCCACACTAGTGGAAGCTCATGAACTGTGGGCTGGTTGCTGTGGAGACCCCATGGGACTGGACTAGACCCTCTGGATACAGGAGACGGTTGTTTTGCTGGAACTGTTTAGGGGGCACCCAGGCAGGGGGATCGGGGTCTGTCCCTGGTCTATGGGCAGGCTTCTGGAATCTGGTGCCTGTGGTGTGACACCTTGCACAGCCTTGGTGCAGTGGGAAGGGGCTTGTACCTGCCTAGGCTCAGTGTGCTGGACTCTGCTGACTCCCCATGGGAGACCTCGATTTGGGGGATGTGGGGATGCAGTGTGGCTTGGGAAAGAGGGCTGGGGGTGGGAGGAAGGAGGAGGAGTGTCTGAGGATAGCATGAGGAGTTAGTAGAAAATTTCTTAATAAAGAAAAATGAAAAAAAATAAAGTACATCACATGTGTGTATAGAGATATCATAATGAAATGCTGTTGAACAGTAAGCATGCTAATGGATTAAGTTAAATAAGAATTTTCCTAGTAAGAAGCAGTCTCTTGTGAGGAATAGTTTATGTGTTCATTTACTCATTTATGAATTAATAATTTGAATTTTATACTTCAAACCCTGAAGACATGATAAGAAGTTAATTTAGTATCAGAAAATAAAGTTTGTAAGCCCTAAAATTATAGTACAAAATACAAAAATGCTAGAATATAATTTCTGTCTTTAAAAGAAAGAAGCTTCATTTAAGTAACTATATTTTATTCTTTAATAAGCCTGCTAAATATTAGAAATATGACTGTGAAGAATTAATTAACTGGTTAATAAGTCTCAAGTCTTATTATAGCTATTAAATCTGATCATACTTTTGCCAATTGAGTATTTTTCAAATTTTGTACAAAACGTCCCTATTTTTTAAGTCTCTTTCAAATGTCTTCTCCCTTAATTGCTACACTTCCCTCTGTCTGAACTTCAGATATTTTAAAGTTTAACATTCCAATTACTGGTTTAATGCAATATGTGCTTTCTGCTAATATTGTACTACCTCTAAATAAATGTACATAGAGTAGAAATAAGTAGGGGATGCTGTGTGCATAACCATGCTAATTACATACATAGATTATGTAATTAAGATAAAAAATTAATTTTTTTTTCTCTAGCTTCTCACTCTTTAGCTCACTGTGGCCTGGAACTTAAGAGCCACATGTTCCTAACCTTTGTAGGCAGGGTTTAAAGACATGCACTACAACATCTCATATTTAAAAAAGAATTGTGTTGTTTAAAAACTTAATACTCAAGAAATTCTATATTTTATAAAACATTGGCACACACTAGCAGAGACTTTCACTCTCAAGTTAGTGCTAGAACAGTGAATCTAGGGAAGCTATGTGAACATCCTTTACTCTGTTTTTTCTTGGCTCTTGGTGTGATGACCTTTCAATCCTTTCAGCATATCCAAACTCTGCATGTCTAAAGGCAAAATATCAGAACTTGCCTTCCCAAAGCAACTTAAGTGGTAAGCAGTTTTCCAATAACTATATTCCTCATTTTATAGGCTATTCAACAGCACATTATAAGAAAATTCCTCCAAAATGTTTGTATATTTTATCTATGTTAACTAATTATAATTCCTTGTTTTATTTTTTTCCTTATGATGTACACTGAATCTTCTATATGGGTCTTTTTCTATGAATGATGTTACTACTTACATTGTGACTGAACTAGTAATATCATAAAATAATTATCTATATACCAACAAATCAATGTTTTCTATTTCTCCTAGAAGAAATAATTTATCCATTCTTTTGGTTTTTATCTTGAAATTTTATTCAATAGCTCAACATACTAAAATATGAATTCAAATATTTTTCCAACTCACATAGCTATCTCGAATAAAAATAATGATGAAAAAATATCTTAAAAATGAATACAAGGAAAGAAATATAATGACATATATTAAACCATAAGGTATTATATTAAACCTCAAGTTGGATTGTTCTTGAGATACATTTCAGTAGCTATGCACATGGCTTCTAAACATGTGGCATGAAGATACATTATCAGTACTGACAAAAATATGTTGACCATTAAAGCATCAAATGAGTATCAAGTATGAGAATTATTATATTCAAGAATTATTAAGTATAAAATTATTAACAATATCTGTTTCAAAACACAGCTTTAATGTATTTGTTCTATAGACAAATCTTGTACTTATAGACAAATTTGTGTGAATTTGAAAATAAATTTTAATAGATAAATAAAACTCACATGCTTTGTGAAACTTTTGTTTGACATCATGAATAGTTGAAGTTTGAGTTACCTGAAAGAGGGAAATACAAGTATAAGAAAAAAAAAATAATTTCTGCTAAACAAATATTTTAAAAAACACATGTTAACATTAGTAAATATCTGTAAATTTATATTTCTGAATAACTTTATATTCTACTTTAACAATTATTAAAATAGTGATATGATGTTTGAAAAAATATATTTGCATAAAGCAATAGTAGTTTAATTCAAATAAATATATTCCTCTAAAGTATATTTCTAAAAATTTCATGTGTTCAAAATATTTAGTTTCAGTCTTCAAATGTCAAGAGAATATGTACAAGTAAAAGGACTTATTGAGAGACCGAAGCTGGAGGATGTGAATCTGAGTACACAGAATGTACAATAGAAAATGTAGAATACATAGGACTGTCATGAGACAAATCACTTACATGATCTCATTAACCACTTTATGCTAAAATATCTTATTCAAACTCTCAACTGAATATACTAAAAGTTCACTACACATATATAAGGTGCCTTATATAATGGGTTGAACATAGTTTAGATGTAATTCCTGAAAATAATTCAAATGAATACAATTTGTTTTTATTTATTTACATTGGAAAATCATTGAAGCTGCTAACAGTTTCATCCTAACACATCAAACCATCCGAGGATTTCTGGACTTTCTATTCATATCAAACTTCTGAGCTCAAAATCCCTTTCATCTTTCACTCTTGCTTAAAAATATCAAAGAGATATTCATGACCACTTATTACAACTTGTTTTGTTCTACAGCATGTGGAGAAGAATGGAGAAATAGATGATGATTATATGTGGACATGTTTATTATGTTTCTTTGGTTAATTTCTAAATATGGATATTTTTAAATAGTTAAGTTAAAATATGCATGAGACATAATACATAGAATAATTCTCCAACTTATTAGCATAGTATTATATTTAAGCTACAAATAAACAATGAATATATCTATTTTACCTTGTCTTCCCTTCTGAATGAAACTATGATCAATATTACAGTATTGTTAACAGTTTTACATTAGTGACAGTTACCACCCTTAGTGAGGACCCAGGTAGGCTACCTGTACTCTCTCTTCATACTCCATTCTGATCTCTCTAATTAGTCTTGTACTCCCCACTGCCAATTCCTCACTTCCTCCTCCTAATGGAACCCATCCCCTTGGTATTTCAGCTGCCACTCCTCCAGTACAAACACAGGGTTTCCTTAGTTCTTCATCTCCAACTTTCCTCAGTCATTCCCTTTTGACTACACCCATTATGAGGTGAACATTCCTATAGGGTCCTCACAGTTACATTTGGTGGAGACTAATGTAAGCTAGCTATATTCCCTTTCTCTTCCTCCATTCTAGTCCCGATAGGGTACAATAATCCTTTCTCTACTGTCCACTCCAGCCCCTTCTCAAGATCATCCTATTCCCTTGATATTCACTGCCATCTGTTGTAGACCTTGTTCTACCCTTGTGGCACAAAACTGGATCCCAAACACTACTTAAGAAACCTCAAGAGTCAGTCCAATTTCCCTAATGGATAGTTTATATCCACCACCACACACTTAACTGACCTGGGAATGCTTGGAATATGAACTCAGAATTCAAACCAGCACTTCAGATCTGTGACCAGCTGGAATCTGAACACTAAAATTCAAAAATGACCCCAAGACTGCAAGCTAAGCACCATTCTACTGATATACAACCTTTCAGACTGAGGAATAGCACTCATGGATCTGAAAACCCATAGGATACCAACAAATAGCAAAAATATTTAACTCTAAATACAAACATACAAGCACAAAAACACAAAAATGAACAAACAAGATAATACGCCTTCTCCAGAAACCCGGACTCCTGTTTTAATATTTTCTAGAAAACTAATTTAGCTGAAGCATAGGACAAGGACTTCAAGATAGAAGTCATTAAGAGGGTCAATGATCTTAAAGAGCTTGTGCATAGGTACTTCAATGAAGACTTTGTAAAAAAAAAAGAGTTGAATGAAATAATTAAAACAATTCAAGATATTAAAATATAATTTGATTAAGAATTGAAAAACTAAAGAAAAGGCAAATTGAAATAAAAAAAAACTCAAGAAATAAAACATAAAGCTCAGTGGAAGCCTTTCCAACAGATTGAGAGAAGTGGGAGAGATAATTTCAGTTCGTGAAGAGAAGGTAGAAGAAATGGGAAGACAATTCATAAACAGAGCATTGAAAGCATTTTACTTCAAAATTAATACCCTGGTACATTCCATGAAGACTTACTGACCACTTAAATTTCAGCCTGCTTTTCAGAACCTTCTGAAGAAAGACTGAATATTACATTAACTTAGTCATTGTCCTAAGTAATTCAAATATACAAATAAAGAAAGAAATACTCTCAGATTGGAAACTCTAAAATTCTCTTCATTGATGTTTCTTACAAGAAAACAATCAAATTAATATGTAATCAAGGTAAAAAGAATTTTCTAGCTGAACCAAAATTGTGCATCTACAATTTAGCAGACTGTAGTTCAGGCTTGGCACATTTGTTAGTTTGCCAACATTTAAGTTCATGAAAACAAAGTTTTCATATGCAAGAAATCAAAGTTGTGACTGCGTTTATCATCTGTGATTTGTTTCTAGAAAATTACCCATACTATCATTGCTTGTAAAACTATATTTTTGTCATTTTCCAGGGAGCTCTTAAAATTGACCAGATGTCCCAGGAGTACTGTCAACAGTTCCTTTTTGAAAATTAAAATTAAATGATTAGAAAACACAACAGCCCTTTTAATGCATTTGTTAGAAAATTTCAATTTTGAACCAGAAATCATCAGCAAACAATTGGAAAATTGTTCCCACACATATAAAAGAATACAGAATAAAGATAAGTTGAACACAAATGATTAAATATTAAGATGTGAAAACAGTCACATGCACATGGAAACCCACATATCCAAACACTCAGTGCAGGGATTGCTGTCTAATGAGAAGTGTAGTCTGTCTTGCTGGTCTCAGAACAGAAAGAGCACAGGCCAAAAGTAGCAAATCCAGGATTAACCCAGGAAAGTGGAACAACATCTGCAAATTTCTATTACAAGTTTTTAGTTTAGAAAATGTGATAAATTGAAAATTTGCTTTAGAATATTCAAGAATTTCTTTGGAAAGCAAGCAATATTTTCCTAATGAGCAATATTTAGATAGTTAAAAAATACACAGATAACAAATATATACAAGTTAAGTTTCATAACTTCTAGGACTTCTTCAGTATTTTATAGAGGAGCAAGGATTTTCAGTTTGAATGCTATTGACACCAAATTGTGGATATATAAAAACTCCAGTTTACATAAGGTTTGATTTTAAATTAATTAAATTTCACTCACTAACTAAGAAATAGTGGAACAGATCCATAATGTAACAATATCCTAGATACTGAATGCAGTCATCTAAATTCTTACCTTGGTAGAGTATATCTGTTTTACTGTGACTGGGGATGTAGGCTTGCCTAGAAGGCACGGAAGTCAATGTTTGATTCCCAGCACCCCAAACACCTGGTAGAATGAGTACTCCTATAATCTTAGCACTTAAGAGGTGAAGACAAATGGTTCAAGCATTCAAGGTCAACTTCAGAAACATTTCAAGTTACACATAACCTTCAATTACATGAAATTGTCTCAAGGAGGAGGGGGTTGCAGGAAATTTGAAGTTTATTAAATATATTTCTTTATAAACAACATGAAAATGAGCTCTTAAGAATCAATTCTCTAACTCAATATATATATTGAGTTATATATATATATTTTTTTTTCTAAGTGTATGTTTCTATTTTCATAAAACATCTATATATTGTAATAATATATAATATATAACATATATAACATAATAATCCTTCAATTGATACCAAATATGCCATTCTGATAAGAAATTGAGCACTAATATGTATGTCAATTTCTTTAAAATATGTACCCTAAAAGTTTTAAACTACATTCATCTGAATAAATATGATTATAAATAGTACCATAATAGTACCAGTAGATTATGTGAAAATTTCACTAGAAGTACAGCTTAAAACAGAAAACAGAATAGAAAATAATAAGGAAATTAAAATGATGTTTTCATTTTGGAAATTTTCCCATGTTCAGAATAGAATTAGCATCACATCTATATTTACTTGTGTTCAAACTCTGATTAAGTTAAGCTCAGATTATAGCCAATTTTCATTTGGTGACATATAAATGACAAGGAGGTAATAAGTCTATGTTCAGTAATGTACAAACTTATATAGACAAATAAAGAACTCATTAAGATAGCAATTTATTAAATGCTTGGCTAGAAGAAATTGTTAATTATGTTAGAGTATGAATTTCAAAATCAAATAATTGATAATTGCAATGTTAGAAGACTTTAAAACAAGAAATAATTTTAACTATTTATTTTAGAAGCACACAATATGAAAAATTAAATGGCCACAACACAGAAAGACAATTAATAATTAATTCCTGCTTTACTAAAGTGAAAAGAAAACAAAAAGAGAAGCACATCATCCCTTTGCTTAAAAGAAAGAATACCAATTGCACAGACCATTAAAAATGAATCTCTTGAGAAGGGAGCATGTGGCATTCATAGACATCATGCTAAAATAGATGGGTGAGATCATGTTACTTCCTTAAATCCTAGCAGATCAACAGGGATTATTTAATGACCTTCAACTTGAAAATCCACCAATAAAACATGATATCCTAGTGGTTTGGAGCCTGAGAAGTTTGCAAGTGGGAAACCGCTCAGTGGGTAGGAAGGAACACCTAGTTGGCTTTCCTGTCTAAACTCCTCTGGGGTATTTCTATTGCATTATGGCTTCCGTCAAAGCCTACAAGACCATCAAGGTAGAGCACTTAGAGGAGATAACTGTTACTTTAGAAAATGCTATTATTGTCAAAGATACTACCCCCCCCACCCACACACACATTGATAATCCTTCCATGTGCTGAAGGCATTGGACACATTACATGGAAGAGATTTCTATAGCTATTCTAAATTGTTCTGTTAAAAAAGGACACTCTAGGGTTTAGGGGTGGGGTAGGGAATTAGCTCAGTGGTAGAGCACTTGACTATCAAACAAAAGACCCTAGGTTTTATTTTCAACCCCACCCAGCCCAAAAGGAAAAAACACTGAACACTTTAGCTGAACTCACCCAGTTCATTTTCCATACCTCTTAAAAGCACAAAACAAAGTATTATGTTTACTTATGTCAAACTATTTGCATGATTATCATTTAATACTAGGGATATCTGAAGAGTATGAAACATCTTTGGTTTGGTGTGATCTCCAAGCTAAGGTCTGAGAGAGTGGCTCACTTCTGGAAGACACTGTGTATGCAGTCTCCCCTTAAGTTGGATTCAGGAATTTTGTCACATATCAATATGCATCGATGTTCAAGCTTTTAAACCAGGGATATGATGTTCACAAAGATTCCACGCACTTCCTTTCATTTACAGTGATCCATCATTTGGTTGCTTTAAATAACTAATGCAGGACAAATGATATGTACATAATTGGTATGCTTTAGCTTTTAGAGAATGTTGATAAAAATAAAGATTCTGGATATATATGATAAATGTACTATACAGAGGCTCTTTTTTATAACTTTTTATTGTTTTTAAATTGATTTTACCTACCAACCACAGATTCCCCTTCTCATCCTTCTTAAATATATCAATAATAATTGATATATAATAATTAAACTTATGAAAATGGTCTCTGTGGGGAATCAGTTGATGGATAAAGAAAGATATTGGTTGGTCAATAGGTTTAAAACTGAATTTAAATAATTGTTAAGATTAACAAATTAAATCTGGAGGTTTTCGCACATGAGGCAGATTATACTCAATAATAAAGCACTACTGGCTAAAAATAACTAAAAGAATTTTTAAATATTCCCCACAATGCATACACCCACCAAAGCAACCCACTAACCCATAAAGGTACACTAATGTAATCTGTCAAATAAAAATAGGATGGAACTTTAAAACGGAAATACTTTTCTGTCAGTTTCCTGCTGTTGAGTGGCCTTGTCCAGCCTGTACAGGAAAGGCTTACTGCTTTTCCTCTCGTCACTTTGGCTGCTGTCTCCCGGAGGCCTGCTCTTTTCTGAAGGAAAGTGGAGGCAGGATGGATATGGAAGGAGGAAGTGAATGGGAACAGGGAGGTATGGAGAGAGGGTAAAATGTGGTCCGGATGCATTATATGAGAGAAGAATCTGTTTTCCATTAAAAAAAGTTGAAGGGATATTACATATTATTTTATTGTTCTACTGACTTAAAGCTTATTCATTTTTACATTTTTAACTAATGCTATTTTATTTCTCATATGTAAAGCCATAAACTACACAAGACCCATCCTCTGTCTCAAATAGTAAAGAAAACACATATATTAGTGCTTCTTATACTATAAATGGTAAATGATAATATTCTTTTCTTAGGAATAAGAGATGTTGGACAATATCCAATAAAATAACACTCTCTCAGGTGTCCTATAAGGTTCTGACAGCACTGAATTAAATAATCATAAGCTGCTAGTTGTATCATTCTAGAATGTAGAAAACAGAGGGGAAATGGCTGACAATAAAGCAGGAAGGATTAAGTGTGGAAGAGACAGGGAGCAGGTCAGGAATGCCGATAAAAGGTGGATAAAAAAAAACAACAATCTTTAAGTGGCATAAATATGAAATTTTGAAAAGAAAAAAAAGCCAAAATCAATGTAAGGAAAAAGTCATATCCATTAGAGAGCAGAATGGCTTAAGGAAATAACATTTTGGTTGTGATTTTCAAGAAGTATTTAAAGTCGTGCTATCCACAGTTAAGAATTTTCAGAATTTCTGGATTTTTATTTAAAGACACACTTTTTTTTTTTCCTTTTCTAGACAGGGTTTCTCTATGTAGTTTTGTTGCCTTTCCTGGCACTCACTCTGTAGATCAGGCTGGCCTCGAACTCGCAGAGATCCTCCTGCCTCTGCCTCTGAGTGCTGGAATTAAAGGCATGTGCCACCACCTGGCGCATGAGCCACCACCGCCTGGCTAAAGACACACTTTTTAAAGTGATCTAATTCTACTATTGTGTCCATTGTTCTGTAACAGTAGCTCATATATGCATTATTGTGGTGGTGTGTGTGAAGTGGGGAAGGGTGTTAATGCTTCATTTCTGTGAAATCTTTAGAAAAATTCTGTTGGGGAAAGAGTAAACAAAAGAATAAAAGGAAAAGACCCCATTTTCTTCTGAACAAAGATCAAATAAAACAGAATGGGAAAATACAGGCATACTTATCACTAGCAGTGTTTTGTGTCCTACTCTACCCCTGAGTATGTGCCTTAGCAGCAGATAAGCTTCCGACATTTTTAAAAACAGGAGACAATGATGGAAGCTAAATGTTAATAATTCACTATTTCCCTCAAAATATATTTTCATGTAAGCTCTTATCTTTTGATGTCCCAACAATCTCTTAGGAATGACACTTAATGTATTTTAAAATTCTTCATTTTATCAATATTAATTAGTTCTATTATTTTAGTCATTCATGAAAATACCTTAGGTAAGTAAAAATCTCTAGGTGATTCATTAAAAGCAACATAGGCTTTGCTAACAGTAAAACTGACTACTGTATACTTACACACTAATTTAAAGATAAATTATATCTAACTATCTATGGGAGAAATTCTTCATTTAATGGAATGATATGAGCAATGTCTTTGAGTGGGAATAGATTTACATTGACTTTAATTACAACTTGGTTTAAGAAATATGTACCCTTGTGTTATACTGCTCCAATTTTAAACTATCACGTCAGAACAGAAGAGCAATAGCCAGGCTCTCAGTTTGGATAGGTGTCATTTACTGAACACATATGGATTAAAACTGTGCCAAGCATTGCTCTAAACACAGAAGATGCTGAAGTGAAAGAAATAATAAAACCTCTGGGTCTGTGAATCCAACATACTATAGTCAGACCAATAATACAACTAAAGATAAAACACTACTTATGTAGTAGCCGATGTAGAAAATGACAGGGGGGTGGGGAAATCATGTTGGCATGCATTGAAGGTTCAGCAGACAGAAACAGCACCGTGGGAAAATGTGACAGTTAAAACCAAAAGGCAGGCATGGCCTCGTTGCCAGGGGGAGTGTATTATCAGACACACTTTAACGGCTAGCTCTGCTGTTCGTGTTGGGAATACACTGGCAGTGATAAGGACAATGTGGGGTGAAGATGGAAGCAGGCTAGCAGCAGAAGTGGCAGGGATTTGTCAGCGCCTGGATATACTTTGAAGGTATTGTCAAGAAGATGGATTGTGTGTGGAGCATGAGATTAGGAGATGAGTCACGACTCCCAGGAGCATCTGGAGAGTTATTTGAAGTGTAGATTCCATTGACAAACTTGGATATCTCTATGGAAGCTAATGAGTGGAAGATCAACATAAAGCCCACTTGAGTATTTGAAAAGTTTAATTTTCAACTTAAGATATCAAAAGTGATGTCAAGTCATAAACATACAATGAAACTTATTAGCCTCTTTTTTCTTAGTATTCATATGTACAAATATTGCCTCTCCAAGTCATGAGCATAATTAAAAAAAAGAACTTGGTTCTCATTATGTTAAAGACACTATCCTAAGAAGTCCCATACGTTATCAGCATCAGATATATTAAATTGGGCATGCCAATAAAAAAATACAGATAGAAGATGATGAAGACAATGATAATGCTAGGCAGCCAGATAGATGATAGCACTGATCATAAATGCCTAATGAGTCAGGTGATGGTGAATTAGCAAAGATTGAAGGAAATAGCCAATGAAATATTATAGGAATAAAATGGTTTTGTAATTCAACACAAGTGTCTTGAGAAGATTTCTAATGAGTAATAACAGAACATGCTAGAAGCCCCTTGTGGCAGTATGTTAGAGAGAGTTGGGACACAGCAGTCTTTGCCACTGCCGCAAAGGTGATTCAGCAAGTTCCAGTTCTGAGATGTGAGGAGGATAAACACGCAGGTGAAATAGAGTGGTTCAAATCAGAGGGAGGAGTACTGGGGGTGCCTAAACGAATGCTTGAAGAAAGGAGTAAGAGAAATGGGACACTTCTTATTTACCCCAGAATTCCCGTGAGAAAGGCAATAAAGTATAAAACTAATGCACAGAATTAGTCTTTATTATGATTAAAAATTCAAACTCCCAGAAGTTATGAAAAAGTAACCAAAATGCAATTCATCCATATCTCTTTTCTCTCGTGTACCTTCATCACTTTGAACTAGTCACCAAATTATTAAAAACAAAAACAGAAACAAAAGAAGAACCTTATCAATGCAAAGCAGAGATGTAATTTAAAATGTCAAATCTTACAGCTTTAGTGGGGGCGGGGTCAGCTTGTAGTAGATGACTGACATGGCATGTATTGGGATCTGGGTGGAATCTCCCATAAGGAAGGAAAACAAATAAAAGACCAGTGTGACAATAGGTGAAGAAGGCAGAAAATCAAACAGGGATGGTGAGGAACCCAAAGTCAACCCCTTATTGGTATAGTTGTTTCTATAAAACTTTACCACTGCAGAGGCAAGTCCAAGGACTTTCACAGTTGAAGTGTGGAATTCCTAAGAGATTGACTTTCTGATTTTTTCTTCCTTTTTTTTTTCCAATTTAATCTTATGCAATTGAAATTTTTCTTATTTCCTTAAAGAAAATATTAGGTATGAAAGCAATAATTAGAAAGTGTTCAATTTTTTTAGTATTTTAGGGTATAAAACCTTAACTTACTCCCTTCCATTTTGTTCACAGCTTTATTCTCTCTTCTGCACTTTTTATACATTCAGACATTTTGACACTAAAATACTACAAATGTCAGCTGTCTCTCATGAGGCTTAAAGTTTTAAGTTTTCTCATTCCTGAAAGCATTATTTCAGAAAGCAAATAAAATACATTTACATTAAACAGAAACTGATCATATGAAACCTATATATCAAATTTCCCTTTAAATAAAACAGTCGTCACCTACAGAAATATATACGTGTAAGATTTACATTTAGATACAGATTATTGAAATTTCCTCAGAGTTACTTGAGACCTGAATTAAAATGTAACATATCTTAGCATTTATTTTGTACCTAAAAGTAAATCATTTTTTTCAACTATCAAGTTACCCATAATATTATAGTTACTAAGTTTAAAAATATATAATGTTTTAGACAGTTATGAAAGGCAGTGGATAGTTTCTATTTAGCACACTTATCTACCAGTCCACTTGCAGCATGGTTAAATGGAATAACTGATTGGGTGTTTTGTTTAGACAAACAACAAATATTTGTGTCTCTATGAAACAAAATACATATTTTTTTTACTGAAAACATCATTCTTCTAATAAGTTAAAGTTACTTTTCTTTAAATTAAGAGATACTCATTGGTATGGGATTTATGTACTTACGTCTCCGGGTTCATACTACAATTTTCTAACCTAAGATATTGAGATTTGCCATTCTGTTTGGAACATCTGGATACAGATGAGAGAGATGGCGCAATAAGCTATACTCTACGAATCTGAAAACTGTGCCTTACAAGGGGAAAACTTTAGAACAGTGAACAACTCAAAACAATGTACTGAAATGCCTACATTTTAGATACATGATAAATACTTTTAACATTTGTGACTTTTACTTCCTTTTTTTTTACATACACTGTTAAATGGCATACATTTTATTGCATGAAGAGATCTTTTATCCTATCTGTGTTTCCCTATAAATGTTTTACTCTGAGATTATGTGCAACACAACAGGCAATGAAGCAAAAATATTAATTAAAATGATTATCTTGAAGTACATATAAAAATGCAGCAAATAGTTCGAGACAGTAAATAAGAAATCTTGTTACTGAAAAAATAAGCTTAAAAATTAGAAATGCATTTAGCAAAGTTCTGTCTAGGTAAATAAGAAGTCAGTAGTTCTGTGCTTAATAAGAAATGTTTCAAAAGATAAATAACGCTTACCTTATCCACAATACATATCTGTTTTCTTGTATGAGCATCCAGTATTTCAATCTCAAAGTGAGTTGTTTTTGAAAGTTTGACTGCTCGAGTTGGTTTTAGGTGGCCTGCTGAGAGTACAAGTTGTGACAAAGAGTGGAAATTTCTTGTATTATTCTTCATGGTGGACTGTGGAAGTCCCTGGAATAATAATTCCCTCCTGCGTTCCAGGGACTTGTGCCTTTTGAACATTGTGTGAACTGCCAGGGGAATCTGGCATGTAAGCAGGAGACACTTGCAAGAGTGCTCCCTTTGCACCAGTTAAATACTGCTGTGGGAGTCCTGAGAGGTCAAGTGGCATGCCATTCCAGCAGTCCAGTTTTATTTAGCAGGCTCGAAAACAATGACTGATCTGATTTCTATATATAACACTATTGAGAATTGCTGCAGAGAAGTGAATTGCCTTCTGCATTTGAATTATTTCCTGCTTTCTCCTTTTATCTCCACTACTTATGAGTACTCTTATCTGAAATTCCAAAGCAAAAAAGAACAGAGTGTTTTCATTATCTCCCAATTTTGGATACAGTAATCTTCAAACCTATTACATACTGGTTCACATTCATATATATTATACTTTAGCATAGTGACACCTTATAGGGTGAATTATAACACTGTAAAATATTATATAACACATTTTAATTCTGTCTAAAGTTAAGGTCATTGCTTATTTATGAAGACAGCTGTAGGATGAAATTCACTTTGTGACAGACTTAAGAACAGTAGCCAAGAAAGGAAATACTGAACTTTCATAGAGACACAACTGGCAAATGGTGTGCATTTTAACCATGTGACCACATCAAAGACAAACTGGGAGACATTTGAAAATAGTCTGTAAAAATGGAAAACATTCTGTGTGTGTGTGTGTGTGTACAAAATGTGATAAATCGAAAGACTCATATATGTGACAGATGTAAAGAGAAAATTCTGTGTTTACCATGAATTGTTTGGACCAAAACAAGCACACAAAATTGTAGTTTAAAAATGATGAATTAAACACACTATATTCACCATATATAAACCAAATAGAATTTATCACTGACAATAACCAGTTTGTAAAGGTACTAAAATTACAAGAAACTGCATAAATAGTAAGTGCAAAAATATTCATTTTGGGGGGGCCAGTGAGATGATTCTGTGAGTAAAAGAACTATAAACAAGTCTAGCAACCTATAGAGCCCCAGAAACCACAAGGTAGAAGGAGAAATATAAGTTTGCAAATTGCCATTTGACCTCTATATGCATTCCAACACCTAACAAACACACACACACACACACACACACACACACACACATACACACACACACACATACACACACACTAAAATTTAAAGATTAGAAGAACCAAAGCATGCTCTTCTCAAAGTTTGTATAAAAAAGATTCTAAAATGTAAAACACAATATAATAACCCACTCAGCAATGTAATATCAGTAATAACTGTTGTATAGAGGGGAAAATTACAGGGAAAGTCATAGCTTGAATTATGAAAATTATAAAATTGTATGTATTAATCTGGGATAATTGCTTAAGTTTCACATATGAGAAAATGAAAAACAGATAAATTTTGTAGCTAATCTTTTTATGTTACATAAATGAAGTAGTTTTGAATACAAAGTGCCTCATTTTTTCTTAGTTGATTTATAACATTGATAATTCAATTAACCATGACTCATTACATACCTGACACCAGCAAATTAATAAAATTTACAATCATACTGAAAACTGATAAAAAGTGTCAATGATGAACTGGAATCTTCATTCTAATGAAACACAGTCATAATAAATTTAAATGAGTTTTTAAAAAAGACATCATTTTTCTGGCCTTATCGTTCATGACTTCTTTAATAACAACAATAAAAATCAGTTGTCTCCAGTTGGGGGCTCCACAGCTTTTGGTTCATAATTCACGTGTTTCCTTTTGTTTGGCTGTTTGTCCCTGTGCTTTTCCAATCTTGGTCTCAACAATTCACCCTCTTACAGTCCCTCCTCTTTCTGGACAATTGGACTCCTGGGGCTCCACCTGGAGCCTGTACTGAATTCACCAGGTTGAGTTGAATCCCCAAGGGAGTGTTGACCCTGGAGGAGATGGGAATGGAGGGGAGGGGATGGGGGGAAGGTTGAGGTGGGGGTGTGAGAGGGGAGGACAGGGGAACCCATGGCTGATATATAAAATTAAAACACAAATATAATAAATAAAAAGGAGAAAAAAATCACTTGTCTCCTTATTTATAAAAAATTTATTTGGGTTCATTATTAATTTATTTTTTATTTATGTGTATGTATGTGTGCTTGTTTGTCTGCATGTACACCAGTGCAGGTGCCCACTGGCTTCAGAAAAGGGTTTGCATCTTCTGCAACTTGGAGTTAATTGGCAAAAGTAAGCCACTTTATGTGGATGCTTAGAACCAAACAGAAATCCTATGCAAAGGGAGGGAGTGCTCTTAACATCTCTCCAGCATCTCATTGGTTCACTTCTTAAAACCATTCAACTGTGTAGAGCAATAGTAATATATAGAAATAATTTGAGTGATTTGTGTGTGGATGGGTTTGTGCACATGAGCAGAGTGCCACAGAGGTCAAAAGAACAGACAAACCACAGAAGCCAGAGATAAAGGAGTTGTGAACTGATAAAAGAAGTCTTGTCCTTGCAAGAACAATATTTACTTTTAACTGTTGAATCATTGCTCCCAGCCCATAGGAGTTCTTACATGATTCTTTGCCCTACACTGACACATATTTTATATATATAATTGAAGAAGCAGTTTTGTTAGAATGTTGTTAACAAATATTGATGGATTATTTTCAAGGTCATGCTCTGCCTTCAAATTCTGTGATTAGAAAAATGAATATTATCTTGTCCACATTAGAATAGTATAGAGTAGCATGTGATGTAAAAATGGCTTGCAATTTCCCTATACAGTTCTCATCACCTTGAGCACTTGACACCTTTATATCTTTTATTGTCACCAGATTGTTTATAGACACTACTTTAGAAAGCTTTCCAATTAGAATTTCTGCAAAAAAAAAAAATGTATATAATTTGTATACAATACAATTTTAAATCTTCCCTAAATTTTTAAAATTTGTAGTTAGAGTTTTCCTGCCTGGCCCAGTCAGGACAAATCTCTCTTACCCGCCAGTCCCACAGTTGCTCAGACCCAACCAAGAAAGCACACAGAAACTTATATTGCTTATAAACTGTATAGCCGTGGCATGCTGCTTGTTATCTACCTTTTCTATCTTAAATTAACCCATTTCTGTTAGTCTATACTTTGCCACATGGCTCGTGGCTTACCAGTGTCTTTACATGTTGCTTTTCATGGCGCCAGCTGGCAGTGTCTCTCCCAGCCTTCCTCTTCCCAGCCTTCTCCTCTTCCTTGTCCCGCCTACAATATCCTTCCTGCCTGGCCACTGGCCAATCAGAACTTTATTTCCACAGAGAGATATCCACAGCATGATTCTTTAGCATTCAATGTATTATATTTTTATTATGGCATTTTTTCTCTTCACACTTTTCGAACAGCCCTCATCTTGTGCTCCCCAACTACTGGTAGCCTCCTTTAGACTCTCTTTTTGTATATGTCCGGTTTTTAAACCCTTACCTCTTTTTCAACACCTCTTATTCCCTGAACTGGTGTTCTATGGTTGCATAACCTCTACTTACTGTCATATTACCTCTATGTTCCTTTCAAAGTTTCAGTTCTTCTACGTTCATAACACTTCATGGTATAGATGAACCATATTTTATCCATCTATATTGTTGTGGGCATTCAAAGGCAGGCTATGGGTGAATGAACATAAATTTGAATTCATTTGAGTAAATGCCTAAGAATGTGATTCCTGTTTTGCATGGTAAGTTTAGGTTTCATTTGATGGGGGAATAAACAACAGAAAAAAATACTTTTGAGATTTGCAAACCTTCTGGAATATATTCCAACCACACCAACAATGAGTGCATGCCCATGTAACTCCATATTCTCACTAGCAGTTTGCATTTGTCAGGATTATGAAATTCAGACATAATATAGGGGAAATAGGCTAGCATACATTGTGTGAACACACAAAAAATTTAAATACTCCTATGTCACATTAGCATTTGTGAATGGGCTTGGTCTCTACTCATGTCTTGTGTGCATTTGCACTTCTCATGAATCTTGACTACTAAGTTTTAAGACTGAAACCTCAGATGTATTGTGTATACTACTATTAAATACATTCTGTAAATCTGTATTTCCAGTTGGTAGACTGCATTTTAATCATATTGACACCTTCTTTTCATCTGATGTGGAGACATGTTATGCAATCTTCAAGGCAAGCATTAACAATTAATGAATGAATGGCGAATTGTCATTTATATTTTGGATGATGTGTTTAAATTGTATGGATAAAAGTCAATACAATAAATACTAGAACTGAAAGAGACTATATGTGACCAAATAGGTCATAGTTGGTTTTGTTTGTTTGTTTGTTTTGTGTGTGTATGTGTATTAAACCACTAGGTTGATGTTCATTCCCTTACTTTGTAACTTATTTTTTTAAAGTAAGATTTATCTATTTATTATGTATACAGTGTTCTGCTGGCATGAATGCCTGCAGGCCAGAATAGGGCATCAGAGTTCATTACAGACAGTTGTGAGCCACCATGTGGCTGCTGAAAATTGAACTCAGGACCTTTGGAAGAGCAGCCAGTGCCCTAAACCTCTGAGCCATCTCTCTAGCCCTCTAGGTCATAGTTTTTAACTAGTAAATAAAGCTGCAGTCATATAACCAAGCCTCAAAGTTGGTTGGCAATAGACTAATAAAAGAGACTGACAATAAGAAATTACATAATTGTATATATTTATATTTGTCATAAATATAAATATTAATCATTCTGAAGTAAAAATTAAAAAGTAACTTGAAGCAAAATCCTTAGTATTCTTCATCAAATGGTCCATGACTCAATGCTCATTACATATACCTAGAAAGTAGTCTTTGGAAAAGAGATTTGTTTATGAAATTTTACATCACCTCTTTAGTATGATATTTGAAGAATTTTCACTCACTCAATAAATAGGCCGATCAACAAATAGTCATGGTTGTCCACTTGATCTGCATGGATTATTTTCTTGCTATTGCTTTATATTAAGTGCACTAAACTGGCAATTACTCATTATCATAGAATTCCAATTGAGAAAGAAGAGTAGTGTGATGAAATGGCAATTTGTGATGATATGTGAGGTGGTGAGGAGTATGCTAGGTAACAAGTAGACTAATAACCACTGTCCACTAAGATGACATATGTGTTGGGACACCCAACACAAATACTAATTTTCTACTAATGTAGAAAATTATTTTTCAGGCATTATTTTAAGTGGATGATGATTGATAGTGGTCAAAATTAGCTAGAGGACTCTGCAAAGAACAAATGCTATTTCACAGGAATGTGAGTTGCATTTCATTAAGTGAACCAGAGGAATATTTTGGTACTCAGTGATTTATATGGATATAGCTCAAAATAGGATACTATGCCTTCTTTCTCACATGATACGAGTCATCAATAACATTAGTTGCGTGTATTCTTTACAAAATAGTCATAGGAAAATGAAAGATTCCCAGAATAGTGCTTCGAAAATTACAATCTAAAAAAACAGATATGCCAAATTATGGAAGATTCAGTGGTAAACAAGTAGGTCTCTGATTCTTGTGCATGCTCTTAGGACTCGTTTCCTTCTGTTGGGTTGCCTTAGCCAGTTTTGATGTTGATACATTTTGTTTTATCTTAATACATTACATATAAAAACTTTAAGGCTATTAACTGTTTCAAAATAAGATATATTAGGTTTTTCCAATGAAAAAATGCCTAATAATGCTGGGCAGTGGTGGCACACACCTTTAATGCCAGCACTTAGGAGGCTGAGCCAGGTAGATCTCTATGATTTCGAGGCCAGCCTGGTTTACAAAGTGAGATCCAGGACAGGCACCAAAAGTACACAGAGAAACCCTGATTCAAAAAACAAAACAAAACAAAACAAAAAAGAAAAATGTCTAATAATAAAGTCCTAAAATGTGGAATAAATATGTCATGCTGTAACTTTTAATGTAAAAGTAATTCTTATTTAATACTGTAATCCACACTTCAAAATAGAAAGCAAGAGTGTGCCTCTAGGAATCAACATATACAGTGATATTTTATTTGTATTGAAATGTGATTTTATTTGTATGTCAATAAAGTTGCCTTGAGGTCAGAGCAAGCCAGAGCAGAAGCTGAGCAGTAGTGGGGCATGCCTTTAATCCCAGCACTTGGGAGGCAGAGCTAGGCAGATCTCTGTGTGTTCAAGGACACAGCCAGCATGGCAGACACACACCTTTAATCTCAATACCAACCATAGAAGACCTGGAGGTCTGTACAAACAGGCAGTGAAGAGGAGGTCATGTGGCTGGGTTTACAACCAATGAGAAAACAGAACAGAAAGTCTATAAATAGACAGGACACACAGCAGTAGGTCTCTTGCAGAGAGGAAGAACAGCAGAAGCAGTGAAGGGTAAGGTTCTCCACTCTTGCTCTGACCTCATGGTTTTTAACTCTGCAATTGGTTCTGTGTTTCTTATTTAACAAGCCGGTTACATCTACAAACATATACTTGTAAAATTTAACCAACTAGTAGTTAATCTTCATTTATAGTTAGCAAGGCAATCAGTTTCATTGTTACAACTTCAAATGAGATAATGTCATTTGTATAATATACATACAAAGGATGGTCTAAAAATTAATGATCATTTCAGTGCTATTAAATAGATATGTATAAATTGCCATATATAAGAAACTATTAAAATTACAAAAACAATAATTGTTTTTTATGCATCTTATAGTGATATTTATTTACTATTCTTCTTTCTGTAAATACTAGAAAATATTCAGGGTGTTTACACAGAAATTATCCTAATAGTTATTTTCTACAAGTTCTAGTAATGTATTTATTATATAACTCATGATTAATTTAAATATTTTAATAAAATTATACTTCAATGCATTTTAATATTATAACTACTCAAGTTGTTTTATGAAACAAATATTATGCCTAAAATTAAACTATTTAAGTCTGAATACTAATGAAAAGAAAATATATATAAATGCATTATTAATGTATTTACATATACCAAATTATAGATAGAGTAATGATCTAAAAATATGAGATAGTAGATAAAATGATCTGTTGCTACCATAATTTCTTTTTATCTGCTTTTCACAGAAGGGACCGGGTTTGGAAGAGGTTCAACTTTACTGTTCTCTGCACATCTTTATCTCCAGGAACACAGTTAACTGTTTTAGGCTTTCTCTTTATTTTTCCTTCAGTATTTTTCCTGTACTCCTCTCTTTCCTTCCTATATACTCCCACATCAATAAGTGTCCCATTGTATTCAGCCAAATTTTCTAGCTAGGTTTTATATCAACAGTACTTACCCCCTTTCTCATAGAACATCCAAGCCACACCTAGATTCTAGTGAGCTTCACCCTTTACAGCTGCTTGTAGCATCATATTGTCAAATGCTCCCAGAGTCCAGTCAGCACAAAGATAACATTGTCTCTCATTTCAATATGACTTTAGTCCCCCCAAAATGTCTACCCTCTCCTGCTCCTCCTCCTAATCCTTCTCCTCACCTTCTCCCATTCCACTCCTTCCTCCTCTCCCTTCTTCCTCTTCCTTCCTCTTTGTCTCTCCTTAACTTTTTCCTCTGCTTGCCTACTCCATCATTCTCACATAATTACATTTATAGCAATACAGTCTTTCCTGTTTCACAGAAATTGCCCTTCAGGTCACAATGCATTTAGGGACTGTCTGTCATAACTAAGCAGACTATAATCATTTCCAAAGACTATGACCTTCTAAATAGTGTCCACACATCAACAAATTGATTTTGGTGAGGTAATAAATTTGGTATCTTTCTGATATACTTTTCTAATTATAATTTATTTTTTAAATATATCATGTTGAACAAAATATACTTACCATCCTAATTTGCCAATACATCTCTACAAATTGGTGCCCTTGTCCTCCTCATTATATCTTAAGACAGACAACCATATGAAACAGTAAGTATGACCAGTTTGTTTTTTCATTCTCCCCAGCTCTTTAGACCATAACCTTGTGGGTATAGAATTTGTCCTCTGTAGGCAATGGAGGAATCCTAGTATTTGTGAGGTTCTTTTTGTGTGTATATTTTGATATCTGCATGTCAGTAACTCTGAGATCAATAAGCCTGTTGTAATTGGGTAAAACCACTACTTATATGGCCAGTCTCACAAGGGGTGGCAGAGATTTCTTGGGAGTCCAAGTATTAATACTGATGGATCGTAGACCAGTGTGTGCATAGACTAGCAACTGCAGCTGCTACCCCCTGGATATTTAGAGTCTGAGACTGCTAAGAAACAGAACTTCCTACTCAGACTAGCTAACTCCTGCCATGTGTTTTACCTAATAAATGGGCTAAGGTTCAGGGCTACGGTGGCTCGAGAACCCTACATGCACCAGCCCATTTTAGATGGTTTTACAGGTCTATTTTTCCTTTATTTGTTCATTGTTTCTAGCCAGGGTTCTGGAACCCAGGCCAGATGAGACATGACAGTCTACAGCATGAATTATTATCCTTTCTTAGTACTTAGTACCCCATAGCAATTGAGAAATCATTACTAATGTATATTGTGTTAAAGATGAAGAGAAGTACATAGAACCTTTGTTTTTCCTATCTAAAAAGTATTTTAGATGGGTATGATGGCCCTCACCATATTCCTAGCATTGAAAATAAGGCATGAAGACTGTTCCTCTGTTCTTAGTTCCAGGTAAACTTGTGTTACATTATGAGAAGACTGTGTCTCAAAAACAGAGAACAGAATCAAATTAAGAGCTAATGGAATCAGCAACTATTGAATTTTTTAAAAAAAAATACTATATTTCTAAATTTTCATAAATGCTTTCAGCAATTATATTTATCTTAACAAAATTATGCACATTTTATTTAATGTACTCCCTTTCATAGCTTCTCTTACTTTTCACTAATCTAAATCCTAATTATACAGCAGTACTCTCCCTAAATTTCTAAGCACTGATTTTCCTACCTAATTAAATGAACTTCAGTCAGTTTCAGTATTTCATATCAGCCACACTGTTACTGATTAAATGGACAAAGCTACATGATTTATTCATCCAGTTTTTCTCATAAAAATATTGAATAGATTATAAACATGGAAATATAATGTATATAGAATGAAAAATAAGTGCACTGCATGACATAATGTATAAACTTGGGTGGCAAAAATCTCCCTTAGCACTAAAAATTATTGTTTATATTTAATGTATTAATAACACCATATTTTAAAAGTAAAATATCAAAAATGGTGACCATTCTAGAAGAATGATATTTGGAGTTTTCTCTGTTGAGTTACTTTTCTTCCTAAAGTATACAATTATATTTTACTTCACAATATCCAAATTTTCAAATATGAAGCTACTTCAATACAGCAATGGCTGGCAATTCATATTACCTTTCATTATATCATACCTTCTGTGTGTGAAGAGAATTCAGGAATGACCTTGGTCATCAAAGAGGTTTGTTCTTCTATTCAAAAAGTTTTGACTAAGAAACAGGAAAGACTAAGTTTGTATTCAGATAAAATTTCTCAACAATTGTTTTTACTGGGTTTCTCTAAAGGAATATAACTGAGATTATATATTTTTATAAAGGAGATAATAGAATACACATACTAATTTGCAGGCATGGCATACACAATAGGGCCTACGTAGTCTAACAAGGATTGTCTCCATCCTGCAGGGGCTTAAAATCAGGTAGCCACTAAATCAATGGAGAATTCACCTGTTTCAGTCTGGAGCTGAAAACATAAAGGATTCCTAGGAGTGGTTGATCTTGAGAACACAATGGAAAAGTGATGAACCTTGCGTTGACAATCAAGGTTCTACTGTCTACTATCTACTACTGCAGAGGGGAGTAGAAACAGGAACAGTCAGTAGTGAACTGGAAGCCAAACAAGAAGTTAGGATTATTTTTTCCTTGGAACTTTTGCTGTTTCTTCATTAAGTTACTTCATTTATTAATTCATCTACAATCCATCTACCATCCATCAATAAACAGACTTACCAGGATGTGTTTATATGTATGTGTGTTGATGTATAAGAAAAATCCAAAAGAGGTCATGAATGTGGGAGATGGAGTCATGGGAGGAGTATGAGAGGGAGATGGAGGACTCAATATGATGAAAATTACAAACAAAAGAAATGGATTTCTTTTATGTGTACCAGTAGTTAGAAGAAGTCATCCACTCTGAGAGAGGGTCCTCTTCCTTCAGTCAGCCATTTATGGAAGTACCTTACAGATTCACCCCAAAGTATGTCTCTCAGTTGAGGATACATCCTGTCAAGGAGAAAGACAATTTTCAAATTGCAATCATTTATTTAGTTATGTATTTTATTTCTCTTTGTATTTCTTTTTTTTAGATTTTTTTTTTATTTCTTTAATGATTATGTACTTTTTTTAAAGGACCAATATGAAAATTAGAGAGACAAATTGAAATTTTAGTAAATTCTACTTCACCAACTACCTTGAGTTCTAACCTTAGATTGTCTACGCTACACATTGAAATGTCTGCTATTTGAAATCTCTTGTTTTCAGTACAACCATTCATCATGCCTGCCTGAGTTGTGTGGTAAGCAGCCTCTTTGCTGAGTCAGGTTGGGTTTCTGAGCCTCCTGCTACTTGTGCCAAATATAGTTGTGTGTCACAGCATTCCTGGAGTGAAGACACATGGAGGCTGCCAACCTCTAGGGTAGTATGAATTTAGACAGTGCCTCACTTCTCATGGTGGCTTCCAGCCACACTTATCTACACAATGGTGACTGTTGTTGGCCTTGGATTGTATGGCTTTCTTTTCTAAATCAAAGTCAATGTTTAAACTCCAGCTGAGTCCTTCAGATAAGGAGAAAGCCTGTGGAAATGGAAAGTTTCAGGTATCTGGTACTGTCTGCTTCAGACTGATAACACTTTTCTGTACTTTCCTGGAAACTTGTTTGTCTTGGAAGAAGATTCAGAGTCACCCTTGCTGGGCTTAAACAAAAGTAAACAAGTTAATATAAAAGAGACATTTAATATGAACAAATATATACATAATTAATGTAAAAGAAATTTTTTTCTCTTTCCTCTGTGCCATATCAAGTCTCCAAATCTTCCTTGTTTCCAATCTCTGTCTTGGTGAGTTCTCACATTCTACCTCAAAGTACAACATTTTCCCAAATGTTGCTGCTATTATATCTTTCAGTGTCTCTATAAGTAATCAGTAATGCTACAGAGCTCACATACATTAGTTGTGTCTTTATATATTATTTTTATTAACCTGAGTTTTCTTAGAAGTGTATTGTCTACATAAGTCCTGTGCTAGGACTAGACATGTATGCTACTCTAGATCTGCAATTTTTCATCCTGTCTTTCTAAAAGGAGATTTTGTTTTTGAGGATGCAACCACTGTACAGATATTTGAAGGTGCTAGCTCTAGGTTGCTGCTGCTTGTATGTTGTAAGTAATGCAGTGTCAACAGTCCATTCTTATTTTCCTCTCGGTAGTCTACCTGTCCTCCCCTCCTTTTCCTTCCCTTACCTCCATAACAGACCTGTTTTCCTAGTCTTCTTGTTTTCTCTTTGCCCTTTTAGCTACTTTTCAGTATCTTTGTAATGCTGAGGAAAAAGAATTTCACATTTAATCTGAACTTTATTTTAAGGTCATACTGTTACTCTCTGAGTTAACAGAGTATAAAAGTTATTTCCATCCAGGTACTGATGTTAGCCATTTTTACTTTCATGCATTCATCTATAAGAATAAGATTATTTAAAAGTAATCAGTATTTCATACACCATTATAATTTAGGTACATTTTAGAACACTTTTGTTTATTAATTTAGGTGGTCTAGCGTGCACATTCAAAAAGTATTATTGCTATTATTTCATTATATACAATGCTTTTATGATGTACAAGTAAATTTACATAAAATAGACTAGTTTTAAATTAAAAGACTATTTTCTGTAACAACAGTTTAACAGCTTGATTTTATTTTATATGAAAATCAATTCAAAAATGGCTTTTCAAATAGTAATACTGTTTGTAAGTTTTACACTTTTAAAATTTATCATTAGGAAATGATCATGGCTTAAAGAATCTGTATCATTGTCCTCATAGTGCTTGCAATATATTTAGAGAACACTGGCATTGCATATTGAGTTCATCTATAATCCAATAAATGCTTAAGAAAATAAATTCAAAGTGAGCAAAGTATGAAATAATCATTAAGAATTTCATTCCTAAACACTGAGAAGATATTTTCATAAATATGTATCATAAACAAATCTTATGGCATGTAGAAATGAGGAAGAGGATAGTTAACAAAAGTAAAAAAAAAAAAAATGGGGATTAGGGAGCAGCAAAACATGGAGAGACATACAGAGTTCAAGGCCACTTTAGAAACAGCTAAGCCTGGTGACACATGCCTTTAATCCAGGAAGCGAACCTTTAATCCCAGGGAGTAGAAGCAGAAAGGTAAAGGTATATAAGGCCTGAGGACCAGGAACTAAATTAGTTAAGCATTTGGCTGGTTTAGTGTTCAGGCTTTGGAGCAGCACAGTTCAGCTGAGAGCCATTGGGATGCGGACTCAGAAGCCTCCAGCCTGAGCACACAGGATCACCTGAGGAACTAGCAAGGTGAGATAGCTTTGGCTTGTTCTTTCTCTGATCTTCCAGCATTCACTCCAATAACTGGCTTCAGGTTTGATTTTATTAACAAGTACTCTTAAGATTCATACTACAGGATCTACAGGCTGCAGGGAAGGCCACGGCATGCTTTGAAGCCTCAGCCTCACAAGGAGAAGCCAGCTCAACTAGAAAAGACATATGAGTTGATGTGAGGATTGTTTAGGAGGTGAGTGTCATTGTCTGTTTCATTTCTAACATTTTGGGTACTTGTTTGAAAATAGTCTGGAGTGCCAGCATAGGGAGAGGAAGACCAATTAAAGGCTACTTCTTCTAGGTCAAAAACAACAGACCTCCCTTAGAAGGTAACTATGGTGATGAAGTGAAGGTTTCTATGAACAGAAACTGGGATCACTGCTGGCCTGTGCACAAAGAACAGAGAGTGCAGAGAGAGTCTGCATGTCTAGAAAATCATGAGACCAAAATGTCATGTAAATACTGTGGTTTCTTTTATTTTCTTTCTTTCTTTCTTCCTTTTTTTGTTTTTGTTTTTTGAGACAGGGTTTCTCTCTGTGTAGCTTTGCACCTTTCCCAGAACTCACTTGGTAGCCCAGGCTGGCCTCAAACTCACAGAGATCCACCTGGCTCTGCCTCCAGAGTGATGGGATTACAGGCTTGCACCACCACCACCAGGCAATACTGTGATTTCTAATGAAACATTGCATCAAAGCTATGTATGTTTAAATGTTTCTATCTGTAACTCCGTATGTGCATTTTTCTAATGCATGCGATTCTCAACACTATGCATAACTGACTATCACATTCTAATGTAATAGTATGTTGTTTTAATTGCTGGAAGGATTATGCATAAAAGTGTCTCAGCACTGATTTGATATCCTTATTAATTGAAATAAGTTTATACAGTAAATGTAGTTAAAATAGTAAATAAAAGCACATAATTTGACTCCTGACTGTTCTTTAATATAATTCATTCTTGTTTTCATTTCTGTAATAAATTATGTATGCCTATTTGTCATTTCTTACTTATAGGATATTGAATCCTCATGTTCTTGAATGTTTATTGTATATGGAACAGACATGGAAATCTGATTGGAAATACCCATACTGCCATATATGTTTGGCACACAGCATTTAACAGCATATGCTTTTCAAAATGGAATTCTTGAAAACTTAATAGATGACTTGTGAAAGTGTCAAATGCTTATGAAATAAACATTTAAATTCTAAACTATCAAAAAGTAACTATCATTAAAGTGCTTTCCTTAGTAATTTACACTATCTCTGATACCACAAGAATTGAGTTTATTGAGTATCTCAAGCATTATCTTGAGGAATTAATCACAAGTAAAATTTATAATATACTTTCTATTTTTAAATCAACCCATTTTAAAATGTTTAATAATAATATGAATCTATCATGAGTAAATTTTTCTATTAAATGTTATAATACAGAAAATAATTAGTTTCACTAAAATGCAACCATCTATGCATGATTTGTTTTTAATTTTCCCAAATTTCAAGAGGTTAGAGTTTATTCAGGCCCAATTGCTTATGTGTCTGCTTGAGCACCATCAGAAAATTTTATCTCCCACAAAGTTTAACTCTTCTTTAATTCAGTTCCTAAAATAATTTCTACACATGACCTCTTCAAGCCTGTAGTAAAGGCCGTCATCACATTAAAGGAAAATGTGCCTAGTAAACATGTTGGGTTGGAGACAGGTCATTGAGATGTATAACTAAATAAATGCTGGAGTCAGGAAAATGAATTTTAAGACAACTAAATAGTGCTGTTGGGGTTCAGATTGTCACTTAGTGGTAGAACATGGACATGTCACTAGGTCCAAAATATGATGTGACCCAAATAAACAAACAAAGTATGCTTATTTATTTTATTTCCTTGAAATTAAATTAACTTGTCCTTTTAGTGATTTAATATTTGTATATAGAATTTGCATATATGACCCATATATGTGTTTAGCATTATATATAAACACATACAGTTTTCTGATAAATATATAATGTGTGTTCTAAGACACCACAAATAAATATTCTTGGCATAAATATTCAACCACCAAAATGTTTCTCTAATTTTAATATATAGTGAGCAGAATTCTTGTTTTGAACTCCTGTTTATGACATCAAATACCTTGTTTTCTTAATAATTCTGTACCATAGCAATGAAATGTCAAATATATCAAAAGTAAATAGATACTACACTAAAACTTTATGTATTTCTAAAACAACTTTGCTTGAAATTGAAACCTAATATGCTAGTATTTTATATGTCTTTTTCATATAAGTAATATGATTGAACTAATGAAAAATCAATTTCTTATCTTCTTTATATTTAACATGCATGGTATCTTGAGGGGAAGTGACTCACATCTATGAATGGAATTAGTCATATGTAAAAGAGTACCTACATGCATATTATATGTATCAATATTTTCAAAATTAGTGATTATGTATCAGTTCCAGGAGAAATCAAATCATAAAATAAGAAATGCATAATTCAATGAGAATAAACAACTATAAATCTCTTTCCTCAAAGTCACTACTGTTTTTCCAGAGAATTCAGAATAGGGGATAATATCTTTCCCTCAGAAAGAGAAATCCTGTTGCACAGTCCAACTGAAATTTCTTCTGTATGTGTTATTACTGCTTACAAATTTCTGTGTGAATTTCCTCACATCTTATTCTCATCTTCATTATCTGAACTTGAGTGACCAGAAATGCCATTAGTCTGAGTTGATGCAAGAGAGAATCAATGTACACTAAATGCATCCTTATAATATAAATTGGTTATGTGAAGTTATTTTTAATGTCTAGAAGTATTTAATTAAATGCTATTGATTAGAAGTGAGCAACCCAACACTATAAAAGAACACACCTGAAATAAAAATAATGTCCCAAACTGCAAAGAATCATAATCAATACTTTTCCTTGTCTAGTAGAATCAGAAATTTTTCTATGTTTAGAATTAAACATTAAGTCAATTGAATCACAATTTTACAATTCTGAGACACAGAAGAGAATGGAAATATATTAAAAAATGCCTCCTTTATTTACCATAAAAAACAAAACCAAACAAACAAACAAACAATTCTCACTATATTGGTGTTACTATAATAAGACACCCCAATTAAGAAGAGTCAGGACAGAAAAAGGTGAGAGTTTCAAGTTACTCACCATCATTTGGGGGAATTCAAAGCAGAAACACAGTCAGCTACTTACTTCACATCTATGGTCAAGAGCAGATAGCACAAACACACAACTGTCTTTTTCTTGTTTATACAGCCAGCTAACTTTCTTCAGTCTTATATAGCTGCCTACATTCAAGTGAATCATCCTGTGTTAGCTAATCATGAAAATCCTTACAGACACACTCACAAGTCAATTTGATCAATATAATTCAATAGAGCTCTCTTTGCATCTGTTTCTAGGTTCTATCACATTAAAACTAATCAGTACAATCCATCCCTCACCAACTTGTCATTGTTGTATAATAGTTTTTTGTTTTTTGTTTTTTGTTTTTGAGGTTAAAATATTCCACAAAGAAGTTCCTTAATCAGAAAGGTAAACAATTCAAACTACTTCTAGGAAGTTCCTTAAACTGACCAGAATCCCTAGGCCCCTCCATGTCATAGTAAGTAAAAAAGTTGACAGTGTCTCTCAGAAATGAAACTAAGATGCACAGAAGTCTCTCAGACCAGATCAGCTGCTTGGAAGAAGTTCAGACCAACTGAGGCACATAAAAAGGCCATGCTCCAATCTGCTGTGCAAATTACTAAAAGTTAAGTTGTAGGGATAAGCAATAAAAAATTGATTGTCATGAGATAATTGAATGATAGTACCATGATGTTTTCAGTTCAATTTATCCTAATTTGTTAGTATGAAATAAGTATATAAAATAGATTCAGAGATTTACATAAGCTGATTAAAATTATTTCTGTAGGAATGCTCTATGAACTAAGTCATAGAATTTGCTTGTCAGAGAGGAAAATAATATGGCTAGTTGCCAGTTATTCATGTTAAATATTAGAAAATATCTTTCCTGTGCTAAACTTGAAGGTATAGTGAATAAACTGCATTTGACAATGTCTGTATCTAAAGAAATTCTCTTTAAGAAATATAATACAGTCAACATTCTCTACTGAAGCACCTCTCATTCCCACCAATCCATAAAATTCTCAGTAGAATTCCCTCATAACAATATCCAAGACCATTTCACTTTTTCTCACTTTCTTTGCTAATTCTCCCTTAGGTTTGAAACTCGTTTATTTTTTCAGCTTAAATACTAAACTCAATGTTAAGTTATACCAGTCTTTAGAAATGCATATTAACTCAACTTTTTTCTGAAGTCCTGCTCTATCTTCGAGCTTTCCCCAAAGGATGACAACTTATGAATCAAATCCCTTGAACATTCCTGTTCATTTAAAGCACTCCTTAGTATAACAGTGGATTATAAAGAGATTTTGTCTTAAAGTGATCTTGTCTTGATCCCACAGATGAAGCTTTCCTATCACAGTACACACTGTCTCTCCACAGACATTCTTATCTTCTGGTTCTTATGATCATTCCACTCCTTGTTTTCAGCATTTCCTGAGCCTCAGGTGCATGTGTCACACTGTGGTATATCACTTGAGTCAGGGCAACTTATTATCAGCTAAATGTCCTTCTTCTCATTTTGGCTAGTTGGGACTTCCTGTAATGGCCTCCTGCAGCTGTAAAAAGGAGGGTCTTTAATCAGAGATAAGTGTTACATTTCTCTGATGGCATTAGGATAAGGATTTAGAATGCAGTAATCAATTATATTGAAAAAAGAAAGTGTCAAGTAGCTGGTTCTCCTCTAGGATCCATGTCCTCACTAGTCAAGTGTATTTGGTTAAGCTTTCAGTGCCAGGCTTGAATTCTTTCCTGTGAAGTAGGGTGGAGTCCTATCAGACAGCCATTAGTCACTACCAAGGTATAAGTGCCACTATTTCATTGTTAAGAAGGTCTGGCCATTTTTATTGATTAGAGACACCACAGTTAGTAATGATTATTGATTTCTCTACTCCATTAGTTGCTTGCTCATTACCTTTGGTTACTATGAATAGTGATCATAGAGGAGGCTTTCAGATCATTCCAGCTCCAAGTCTTTGTCCAATGTGCACTAAGTCTTTATGGATAAAGTTTTCTTTTCAACTTTCAGAAGTAATCACGTGTTATAGCAATAGTTTATATAGTTTAGTAAAAGTATTTCTTAGAGGAAAAATAGTCTAGGCAACTTTAGGGTGTGTTCAAACCCTACAAATATGGGACTATGAACTAAATGATTAGAACCATTTGTGCTTCACTGGGACAATCAGTGTGGGACTAAAAATCTATAGTTGTTAAGCATTCTACATGGTTGAGATGAATTTGTCCATGTTTCATTGAGACAATAGGAAACTAGAGAGTATAGGAGGAAGATGTAAAGAATGAGCAACTGTGGTAAAGTAAAATTAATGGGCATATGTTCCACTTCATTAGAATCCTGGACAGGGTAGAATTATGTAGAATGGCAGATCTGGTGATTGAAGAACTAAAAGGATATAAATTGAGCACTAAGTTGACCTTAACCTGGATGTTCATTTCTGGCATTTTACTATCAATCACACTTTGAATAGCAAGTTTTCTGAGTAGTTATAAAATGAATCAAACAGGTATGTACATGGTTATATGTCAATTAAATTAATAGGATTTTGAAGGGATGCAGTGTGGAATCTGGAATAAATATGCATCAAATTCTAATGCAAGATATCTAATCAAGTCAAATAAAAAGGCAAAATGGAACATTTCGAAAATTAGAAGACTATTGCCTGGTAATGAATGTTAAATGTATTTCTCTAATGAAAGAAATTATGAAAGTAGTTTTGTCTAAAAAAAAAAAAACTGTAGCCTCATACAAATTTCTTTCTTGTATGTGCAAACACTACTAGACATTTTCATGTGATTTTAAACTTTTTTATTGTGAGCTAACAATGCTCACTCTGCTTTATTCATATGACTTTGTCAATTATATTAAAACAAGTGTGTTAAAACCTATTTAAAATGCATTTCAACGTGCTAGTTATTCTTCAAGGATAATAACCTTGTCACCTTGAAAAGTGAACAAGATTTTACTCTCACTGGTTTTTATTAAATAACATCAGTATGAGCTAGAGCAATTTAGGGAATATCTGACCAACTAAATGTGCTTTGTCATCTCCAAATCAATACAAAGTTCTGTCTTTATCTGCCAAAAATTAAAATTGTGTACAGGAGCCAGAAGAGTTATGATTCATTTCATTTTCATTGATTAATAAATTTCCAGGTTTTTATTTTGGGCTAGGAGATTGCTGCAGAATTGCAATCTTTTTGGATAATTAATTGGATAGTCTTGTTATTTTCCTATATTGTAGGAATGAATACATGACACCCAAGTTTAGGCAGGACAAATAGGTTTCTTTTATCATCTTGCTAACATTTTCCTCCTATTTTCTTTTCAATTACCATGCAAATGAAAGTAGCCTTACTAATGCTGCCAACAGATTTTATTTCAAAAGTAAAATGTAGTTAGCACCTTCATGGAGTGTATGACGAACACTGAAGTTTTCTACAACTTATAGAAAATAAAGTTAATATAGTATAATCCATAGTATAATATAAAGATTAACAGAAAGTACACAAAATTGTGTGTGTGTGTGTGTGTGTGTGTGTGTGTGTGTGTGTGTGTGTGTGTATTTACATTGGGGAGATTCTAATATAGATGTTCTAATATAGATTGTTGCTGTCTCCTGGAGCAGAAAGAACATAACCTTTTATAATTAAGGTTCAGGAAAGGCATAGCTCAATTCTTAAGAAACAAATTTAATCATAAATATAATGAATCTAGCTTATTTATGTTTTAAGTCTACTTTCAAGTATATGATATTGGCAGGCTGATTTATTAATACACTTATCCATTTATTATGTGAACCAGTATTATTCATTGTTTAATATAAATATGCAAAAATCTAAATGTTTCAAAATGAAAAGTAAACTATATAAATATTAAACAAACATATAGTACATTTAATATTCATTTTAAAATGCTATGAATATACAAATATAATAACTTACACTTGTATTTTACAATAGAAAGGATTTACCATACAATGTTCTTTGAAAAATACATGTCTTCTTATATTTGTACCTATAATTGGTTCTAATTTTGGTGTAAAATTTTAATTATTTGAATACAAATTAGTATCCTCAACAATCTATAAATAGAAAGATATTTTAACACAGACATATATGCTACTGCATTATCTAATGTGAACTGAGAATTTTTATAATAGAGATGTGAATTCTATTTATTTTCAGGAATAGGAAAATTATTATTGTTTGGTGTTGGCTCAGCAGCGTATTTAATTTTCAAGCATATTTACAACTACCACACATACCACTTGCAATAAAACAAACGAACATTCATTAATGACGAACCTTGTTATGAATAGTGCTTTTTATCCCCCTCATACTCTAACGACCCATGAAAATAGAAAGTTATAAAATAAATCCATAAGTTTCAGATAGTTCTAAAAGTGAGAGGAGAGATAGTGAAAACAGATAAGGAATATACATACAACTCCTCAGAATACGTTTAATAAGGAAAAGTTAAGTATTGTAAGGGATTAGGTTATAAGTAAATATTACTCTATATCAATAATTTCATGAAATATACTCTTTGAAATTAGATCAGTAACGGATTGTTACAGGGCTGGAGAGATGGCTCAGTGGCGAAGACACAGGCAGCTGCTCCAGAGGACCTGGGCCAGATCCCTAGGATGCACACAGCAGCCTATAGCTGTCTCTAACTCCAGTCCCAGAGGTTAGTGTCACCTTCCTGCCTCTGAAGGTATACATATACAACATGAACAAACACCCATGTACATCAAATGAATGAATGAGTGAATAAATAAATATAATTTTGGATATTGTATATAATTTTTGGAACACCATCAATACATTTTTGAAGGAAGTATTTTGGTTAAAAATGTTCTACATAAGAACATGTCTTTGTTTCAGCAGGTTATGATGACCACGTTGTTATGACTATGATGGAATGACCATGTTCTTATGATGTTATGACCATGTTCTTATGACCATTCTCTTAGGACCACCTTGTAACCATATCTCTGCTTCAAGGAGGCTGCTGTGAGCAACTTGTTATGTTTATGTCCTGCTTCTGTAACTCCAACTATTTGCCTGCCAAAATCTCCCATTTGGAAACTCCCTACTCATGAGTGATAAAATTCCTTATCTTCTCCAAGTCCAATGCTGATTTCTGGAACCCCACATATAGGGAGAGACAGTCCATGAATACAAATTAAAAAATAAAATATTGCTCTAATTAGCTTGATGATGATGACTTGTGCCAGTGGTCTTTCTCCTCATATATGTGGGATTAAGAATATATCCTTTTAAATGATGGTACATATGATACAGTGAGAGGAAAAAATTAATAAGAGCGTGTACAGATTTTATAACATTTTTAAAAACGAGTTCCTTTTTGATTATCAATATTTTTATATTTAAAATATAATCATATTTAATTATTGAAAATGTGAATTGGGTATAACGAGTTTTTAAAATTATTGCTGTCAATTCTTTTTGCTATTTTCACTTTTTTTAACTTTGGAGGTAACAGGCCTTCTTGTGTTATTTGACAAGGTTGATTGACTCCCCATCTCTTACTCATCTGCCCCATCCCTCTTCTCCTTATATGTGTGCTCCACATTCTTCTTTCGTATTGCAAGTGTCCAATTATCCTGGACACACATATTTACCAGTTATAGGGTAAGGTCCCAATATCTGAGAGAGAATATGATATTCAGTTTTCTGAGCTTGGATTACCTCACATAATAAAATATTTTCTATTTACATCAGTTTTCTTGAAAATATCTGAATTTCATGTTTTCTTTAAGCTGGATAAAATAGCATTGTACAAAGGTAACTATCATTATCAGTTTTTCTATTGATGGAGGTTCAAGTAACATTGCATTTCCTTGCTATTGTGAAAAGATCAACAATAAACATTGATTAGTAAGTATCTCTTTAGTAAGACCTGTAGTCTTTGGTGTAAACACTCAGAAACGGTGTTACTGGAACATATGGTGGAAAAAAATCTTGTGTGACATTTTAAAACAATTTTACTTCAAATAACATTTCTCTTTTTATCCATAGTTATTAGCATTGAAAGTTGTGATCTTTTCAGTTGTACACTCACTTCACATTCTCATCTCACATGCTTGGATTAAATAATGCATTTTAAACTCTGCATTGCAAAATAAAATTAAATACCAGGTAATGTGAGTTTTGAATAAAATTTCACAGACAGTAGATATATAATTTATTTTTAAAATCCATTCAATGTTTTTGTAAAGCTATATTTTTCATTAATATGATTAGTAAGATAATACCAATTTATATTTTAAAAACTGAACCATATTGCAGAAAACTAGGTAAAAAGGTAGACCTCCTCTCTCTGTTCACCCAGAATCAGTCTTACAGTCTCATCCCTAGAGTACAGCAGAACACTAGTTGCATCCTTCCTTACTCCCTGTCCACATCTCCTGAAGATCTCACAGTCCATCTCCTCCTAACCTGCACCCCCACCCCCATTTGTCGATGCATTCTAGCTCCCAAATCCAGCAGGCACCCACTGCTAAACCACAGGAGACACATGCCCTCAAACCAGGTAGGCTTCCTGCAGACCTCTGTTCCCCCAGAACTAATCCCCCAGTCTGGTCCCTAGCTATAACAGAACACACCAGCTACATCCTTCCTTTCCCCCTGCCTACATGTCCTGTGGATCCCATAGACCATTCCTTCTACCTTCCTGTCCCCTACTTGTTGCTTTGTCCAAGACTCCAACTCCAGCAGGCAACCCCTGCTAATACAGGGACTGCTCCTTCCAGGTAGCACCTAGGAGGAAGGCAGATGCACACCTCTAATATTGCTCTTGAGATTCAATCTCATCAGGGTTCAAAACTAGCTCTGTAGCAGGAAAACCTTTCCTTTCTGACTCTATCTCTAACAGGTCAGAAAGACCTTCTCCAGACTTCCTTCTCCCAACTCATCCCAGCATTCCAACCTCCAATGTCAGCAGGCATTCCCCAGGAACACACCAATTAAACAAGCCAGGAAAAGAGGCAGCACACAGCCATCACACCTCCCATCCCACTTCTTGGGAATGTGGGCATCATTTTCTTAATTACTTCCTGGTTTTGGGGGGTGAAGACATCTTTAGGGAATCCTGAAAAGAAAATTTTTGTGTTAATTGTCAAGTCCTGTAACATTTGTCCAGTCTCTTCATAATAGGAAAGTTCAAGGTTTGTCACAAGTCCTTGTTCGAGTAGTCTGTCAGGCTGGATCATCTCAGCTAGTCATCTTGAAATTGTCCTGACCGTTTTGTAGACCAAAGTTGATCTTTCTTGATCTTTCTGTGGTGTTAATCAGCTTAATGGCTTTACCATAGTCCATGTGGAATCATTATTGTGGGATCCTGTCACCTTTTTGAAGATTTCAGTTGCTGTTAAACATGGTTGTGGTTCCCTGAAGACTTTTTTTTTTTTTTTTTGTGCCGCCTCTGTGATGGTTTGGAGCAATATGGTAAATGTCTGTCTCTCAGAACCATGAGTGTTCTTCCCTAGAAGAGAAAAATCTTCACAGCAATTTCTCCCCACCATTTGTCTCACCAAACTTTTCCAAACTGACCTTTGCCGAGGCTTTCTTGTAACACGATGGTCCTGGCAATTCTCTGAACAAGCAGCAGTAAACCCTTTGTCCGAGGTAGCAGCATCACCAAAGTCACCAACAGGATGAGAAGGAGCCAGCAACTTGGAGCAGCAGCCGATGCCTCCATAGTCCCACAGCTGCCACCATTTGTGGCTAGGCCCCAGCCAAAGCCTCCTAGGTCAGCCTCAAATTTGGGATCCTCCTGCCTCTGCCTCCTTCAGTAAATTCTACCAGTGTGCCACCACAACCAGCTGAGGGTAGCTTGGGTCTGAGGTGGGCCCACAAGGCCACAGGCAAGAGGCTTTTTTGTGAATTTGTACCACAAACGTTGGGTGCCATATGTAGTAGGAATCTTAAAAGTTCTTATTAATAAAGTCAAACCTGAGGCCAGTTATTGGGGTGAATGCTGGAAGATCAGAGAATTAGAACAAGCCACGCTACCTCACCTTGCCAGTTCCTCAGCTGCTCCTATTTCCTCAGACTGGAAGCTTCTGAGTCCTCATCCAAATGAATCTCAGCTGAATTATGCTGCTCTGAAGCCTAAAAGCTTAACCAGCCAAATGTTTCTAGTTTCTGGTCTTGTTGCCTTATATATCTTTCTGTTTTTGCCATCACTCCCTGGGATTAAAGGCATGTGTCACCATGCAGGGCTGTTTCCAATGTGGCCTTGAACTCACAGAGATCCAGAGGGATTTCTGTCTCTGGAATGCTAGGATTAAAGGTGTGAGTGCCACCATTTTCTAGCCTCTGTATCTAGTGGCTGTTCTGTTCTCTGACCCCACATAAATTTATTAGGGTGCACAATATTTTGAGAAACACAATGCCACCACACAGCTCTTATATACTGCTCTGACCTCTGTGGCTTTTATCTCTGCCTTTGGCTCTGTGTTTCTTATTTAATAAGATTGTTACATCTACACTTGTGTGAGTGCAAACTTGTACAGGCACCATGTAACTTAATATAGAGGTTCCTCAGAAAGTTGGGAACTAATCTACCTCAAGACCCAGCTGTACCATCCTGGGCATTATACCCGAAGGATGCTTAATCATACCACTAGGATACTTGCTCAAATTTGTTCATTGTGGCACCATTCATATTAGTCAGAAACTGGAAAAAAACCTACTTGGCTCTCAACAGAAGAGTGGATAATGAAAATATGGTACATTTACAATGTGAGTATTACTCGGCTTTTTAAAAAATGACACCACAAAATTTGCAGGCAAATGAATATAACTGAAGAAAATCATTCTTAGTGAGGTAACCAGAAAGACAAATACAGTATGTATCCACTCATAAGTGGATATTAGCCATTAAATAAATAGTAAAAGAGCTATAATCTGTAGGCCCAGAGTGGTTACATAAAGTGTCTACAAAGTGTGCAGGGAATAGAGTAGACTAGACATCTGGAACAGGGCAGGCGAGGATAAAAGCTGGGGAATCAAGTTGGGAGTGAGAGATAGGATGAAAGGAGAGAAAGTTGTAATTGAGGGGCATTTGGAAAGCTGGTATGGAAGCCTAGTGGTGTGGACATTTCCTGGAATATAAGAAAGTGATCCTAATGAGGACTCTTAGTAATGGGCGATACAGAGTCTGAACGGGTCATTTCTTGCTGCCAGGCAAGGTGTCTAGTATAAGGACTGGGATACATTCAATTGAGTTGTTGGCCAAGGGGTCCCATGGAAATTCTAAATAACCCAAGCTGTGGCTGCCACTAAAAAGTCTCTTTGCAAACTGACAGCAGGCCATCGTTTGCCAAGGACAATACCCACACAACTCTATGAATATGAAGAAGTCAAGTTGGTTCCTATATTTAGCACTCACCCTCCCTGTGCTCTGGTCTCTTTGGGGTAGGAATATACCTTGCAGGCTACAGGAAGAGAAATGTGGATACCAACCCAGCCACAAATCCTTTCACCTACAATCTGTCCTTCCTGGAAATATTCTAGATCAACCATTCCACAGAAAGTGGGAAAGAAGCTACCAAATATCTGATTTGACTTAGGAAAGAGTCCACAGAACTGCCACTGCTTAGGGAACCAAGAACATAGAGACTAGAGAGACCTGAGACCTGAGGCAGAATCAAACACTACTAGTCTAAAGAAAAAGAAAATTAATGAAATGATTCCTCATTATATTTCTCTACACTCACAGATCAGTGCCTTATCCAGTCATGATCACACGGGCTTCCTCCAGCAGCAAATGGGAACAGATACAGAGGCCCACAGTCCAATACTTTGTGGAAATAAAGTCTAAACTCAAGACATCCATCAAATAGCTCCCCTCAAAGTTGAGGGAATCCTGAAAAGGAGGAAGCAATAAGATTGTATAAGCCAGAAGGGATGGAAAACCCTAAGTGTTAGGGACCAAGATGTCAGGAACCAAACATGAACCATAGAAAGTACTAGGCAGACCAGAGAACAAGTCATAAGCCCCTTCTCAGAGCAGTAACCAGAGGCCCCCAAAGATAAGAGAGCATCCCATATTCAGGTGCCAAGACAACCGAACGTAAAGAGCATTCCATGGTCAGGTAGCCTAGCAACAGAATAAACTGCCCCTGACCAGTGACCTTAGCCGACATCTCGCAGTTGCACAATCTGCCTCACACATCTTGCAGCCCTTCCATGTTCTACACGCCCTTTTTCCCCTTCCCTCCTTTCTGCCCCTTCCCCTCCTATGCTATATAAGCTTTGCAGATTAAAATAAAGATTGGCAGCTTGATCAGAATCTTGTCTTGCTATCTGTCTCTTGTGTCCCCTGTCTCTTTCATTCGCTCCCATAGGTGGGTCGCCCCGGTGAAACCCCGCTGGCTGGGGCACCTAAGAGAACAAGGCCATTTTAAGCAACCAAGCAAGGCTCACATGAGGTCACAAAGATGGAAGCAGTAAGCACAGAGCCCACTTGGGTCTGTACCAGGTCCTCTGTGAATGTAGTGTAACTACCAGTTTAGTAGTTTTCTGGAACTCCTGACTATGAGAACAAGGGTCTACTTGACTCTCATGCCTAATCTTGAGACTCTTTTCTTCCTGTTGGGTTGCCGGGTCCAACATGGATATGATAGCTTTTGCTTCATCTTCTTATATCTTATTTTGTCATGTTTGGGTATTATCTCATAGGAGCCTGTTCTTTTCTAGTGAGAGACAGAGAGTAGATCTAGAGGGGAGGGGAGGCAGGGAAGAACAAGGGGGAGTAGAAAGAAAGGAAACTCTAATCAGGATATATTACCTGAGAAAAGGTTCTGTTTTCAGTAAAAACTGAAACCACATAAAAGCATAATTACTTTTTAAAAGTTCATTGAATATATTTGTTTCCCCATTTTTTAAAATTTCATAAAACAAAAAAAAACCTTCTAAGTCTAGTTAGTGCTATTTATATTTCCCTCTGTGCATGGGTTAGGAACTTCTACTGAATCATTAGAAACCTACTAATAGTCACAGCATCAATAAGAATGACACACTCTCCCCCAGCAACTACCCACTGCCAATAGCTTCTTGGTGTGTAGTGGGTCCTAGAACTCATCTCTTCCCTCTGTACTAAGATTTACTCTGGCTTCATCTTTTCTAGTTTTGTTTCAGGTAACCCAAGCTGTTGTGTGCTGTTGGGATTATTTCCAGTCCTTCCTGGGCCTGCAGCCACTCTGACCCAAATAAACACACAGATGCTTATATATATATATTTTTTAAACTGTTTGGCTTAATGGCTCAGGCTTCTTGCTATCTAGATCTTACATCTGAAATTGACCCATTTCTATTAATCTATTAGTTGCCATGTGGCTTGTGGCTTACCAGTACTTTACATCTTCTCATGGTGGTGACAGCTAGCAGTGTCTCCTGACTCAGCCTTCCACTTCCCAGAATTTTCCTCTCTCCTTATCCCATTTACAGTATACTGGCCAATCAGCACTTTATTTATTAGTCAATCAGAGCAATATCTTCACAGCATACAGAAGGATATCCCACAGCAGTTGTGATAGCCATTTCATGTTCAGAAGACAGTGTTTCACAACACTCCTCCCCATTCCCAGCCCCTCATACTCTCTCTGTCTCCAATTCCATGATCTTGACTGACCATTGGTAGTAGGGGGGCTAATAGTGATGTCATCTTAAGGGCTCAGGACTCCCTCTGTCTCTAGTCTCTTTACTTTGAGCAGTTTCACATCTCTCTGTTGACCAACATCAACTGCAAAAAGAAACATATCTGAAGAAGATTTAGAGCAGCCCAGGGCTATGGCTTTAAACATAAGTTATTTAGACATTTTTCTGACAGCATGACCATTTAGCAAACTAACAGTATCAGGTGGGGAGAGACATGAAAATGCAAAGTAGAGAGAAACTGATTAGTCAGTTTTCTACCACTGTGACAAGACAGAATGATCAAAACAGCCTACAGAACAAAGAATTTAATTGGGCTTCCAGTTCCTGATGATTAGAGCCCACAATGGCTGAATGAAGACATGGCAGTAGGAACAGCTGAAAGCTCATGTTATAAAGCCCAAGCATGAGGCAGAAAGCACTTAGGGATGGGAAGGGATCTTCTGAAACTTCTATCCCCCTCTCAGTGACCCACTTCCTCCATTAAGATGACATCTTCCTGAATAGGTCCACTAACTAGGAACTAAGTATTCAGACGTAAGAGCCTATGAGAACTTTTCTCATGCAAGCTAACACAACATCTGTAGATTTAACCGGCTTGTTAAATAAGAAACACAGAACCAACTGCAGAGTTAAAAATCACGAGGTCAGAGCAAGAGCGGAAAACCTTACCCTTCACTGCTTCTGCGGTTCTTCCTCTCCGCAAGCGAGCTACTTCTGTGTGTCCTGTCTATTTAAAGACTTTCTGTTCTGTTTTCTCATTGGATGTAAACCCAGCCACATGACCTCCTCGTCACTGCCTGTTTGTACAGACCTCCAGGTCTTCTTTGGTTGGTATTGAGATTAAAGGCGTGTGTCTGCCATGCTGGCTGTGTCCTTGAACACACAGAGATCTGCCTAGCTCTGCCTCCCAAGTGCTGGGATTAAAGGCATGCCCCACTACAGCTCAGCTTCTGCTCTGGCTTGCTCTGACCTCAAGGTAACTTTATTGACATACAAATAAAATCACATTTCAATACAAATAAAATATCACTATAAACATCCTTAAGAAATTCTGGAAACCAATCATAAAACAACAAATTCTGCTGAATTTACAGGTCCCAAACCTGTGTATAGAGCATGATATTTCATCAAATTATCAAGCTCATATAAGGATTTTTGTTACTCTACACGTTAGGTGTTGTATTACATTATGGGAATTCGTTTATTTGCTTATGTTGATTTTTCTTTATTTAAAAAAGTGTAGCATATACTCATTTTAGAAAGAGATGCATTTCATGGAAGACTATCCTCTACTTTGAACATATTAACAATCTATTACCCTCACCTGTCACTGCTCCCTTTTTTCTCTTTCACCTCACAAATAGAATAGCAATGTTACTTCTTACAGGTCTCTCTCACTTTCTCTTTCTCTACCTCTCTCCCACTCTGTCTCTCTCTATCTCTCTATCTCTGTATCTCTCTCTCCCCCTGCCTGTGTGTGGATGTCACACACATATGGTGTTCTTAGGTATGGATGAATAAAATTCTGAACCAGAAAGAGAAAAAAATGTGGCATTTGTCTTTTTCACTTTGGGTTATTTTAATATGATAATCTTTAATTTTATCAATTTTTCTTCAAGCAATATATTGCATTCTTCTATATGTTGAATAGAATCCCTTTGAGTATTTAGGGCATATATTCTTGTATAATCATCTGTTGCTTGGTTGCTCCAGGACTAGGTCATGCTATTTATTTCAAACCTTCCGGAATTAACTCTTCAATTTCAGTGCCTGTCTCTGTGAGAATACAAGTTTATGCCTCTACACCTTGTCAATATTAAAATATTTTAAATGTAATTAATGAAACCCTACCTTTAGTGCTAAATGCCTGCAATTCTAGTACATGGTAAGGGAAGATAGAGGGAGAGGAGTTCAAGGCCAATCTAAACTACACAGCAAGTACCAGAATAACCTGGGAAAGAAGACATTATCTCAAGTAACAATTGAATATCTAGGAACCTAAGAGTTGGATATAGAGTACAAAATTTCTTTCATAGTAAAAAAAGATTAAAAGTTACTACTACAAGAACAGTTTTTAACCCAGGTTTAATTTTTCCTCAGTATTAAAAAAAAAACAAAAAAACAAAAAACCTCTAGTAAGACTGACTTCTCATAAGTGCTCAAATGTGGCATTTGTTTTGAATAATTTGGTAACATTTCCAGTCGGTAAAAATACTTTACCAAAATATATAAGGCATAGTTCTGGTATTATAATCCCAGCAGTTCCACTGTGGAATTGAGTACATCAGGCTTAACTTGACAATAAATATCTGAAGCAGCATGTGCTGCAAAATGTCCCTTTAATAGTCAATAAAACTGGCAAGAGCTATTGCTCACCACCTGATAGCTACTTGGTTTTCAAATTATAGAATTCATTTGTCACACACCACTTAGCATATCTATAACTTTCCCCCAAAGAAATGCCATCTCCAAGTAGTTATTTTAATGGGTGAAGGATTAAATGGTAAAATAAGAGGCAATCGAAAGGAAAGTGAAAGACAATTATGTGCTGTCTCTTAAGACAGAAATGAATTTCACCTGAAGGTGAAATCTGTTTTCTCTAATGAGTTTAAGAAATACATAGAAACAGAGAAAATAAATTGCATTCAACATGAGGAAGACTTAGTTTCATATGAATTTGCAGGTAAGGTCTTTGTAGGGTTAGGAGTACTTGTAACCTATATCAGTTTGCAGGACCTAAGACAAGGTTGCTGGGATTCACTGAAATGGATAAACACCTATATGGAAATGCAGAGCTCCGCTGCAGCATATCACTTTGCAAACAAATCTGCTAAATCTCTTTGCTCACCTTACATCCTACTGACATTCACTTGTTTGGACAGTAATATTTCATACTATAGATTAGTAATTCTTGAAATTGTATGTGTTGCTTCAGAATGATGTTGTCACTGATCATTCTCAGTGTGGCACAGAAATAAATTGTACTCCAGAACAAAAAAATTACATGAGAAAAATAAGAAAAAATTTTAAGTGTGAATAGCAATGTTCTTCTCTGAGTGCCAGATGGGACTATTTTGAGGTGTCTGTGGTGACAAAATTGTCATGCATTGATAAAAATATTTTAAATATAAATATTTTAATAGCAATGAAGATCCTGGCATGGTATTAGGATTCCTTATCAAGTTAAAGCGGAGAGAAGTCCACTAACCAGAGCTTGTGTTCAACTTTTAGTGGAGATTTTAGTATGAAACTAAAACACTGCATAGGATCTCTCATGGATTACCATGATGAAAAGTTCATATATTCTATGAAATATTCTTTTTCTAATAATCACATTGCTCTTGACTTACTTTTTTAAAAGGAAAAACTTTCACTGATATATTCTGGCCACTAAGTTTTAGCAAGTGGCCTTAGCTTTGAGTTAGTGAGGCAAATGAGGGAATACCTCTCCTCTTGAGGCAGTGGGCTGCTCAGCAGAGTTAAAGAACTATTAAAATTACATTTGGTGTTAGCGTTAAGATCCTTAGGATTATATTGGATGCTTTCTGTGTGAAGTTAGTTCATTTTGCTATACATAAGCAGATGCTGCAGATGGGCAATCTGCCTTCCTAATCAGTGCTTTACTTTCCCTTGCTGCCCAAGGAAAAAGCACAATAAATAAAGGACTAGCAGGAGGGCACATACACCACCACTTCCCTTTTGAACACTGGGTGCTTTGAGAACACAGAACGGAGATCTCAGCTGACTGGACACAACTCAACCAGGACACAGCCTCAACATCTGTAGCTGACTTTTGCCTGCTGACTCTCAGCCCTGCAGTCATTTCTCTGTGGCTAGAAGGAAGTGTTTCCTTTGGTGGTAAAGCAGAGGGACTGCTGTGACCCATGCTAAAAGGCAAGGTCATGTGGTCATGAGATGGCACAGAGATAAATAAAAGTACCTGCAGAGCAAGACTGAGGAGGGCCATAGTTTAATCACAGGAAAACATGATGGATGATGAGAAGTGGCTTACAAAAGCTGTCTTCTGACCTCCATATTCTGCTCACCTGCAATCCCACTCATATGAAAGACAGTAACATTTTATTTATTTCTTTTTAGATGTTTTTACTTTGGCATGTATATGTGTGTTTTGTATGCATGTATGCTTGAGTATCATCTGCACCTCTGGTTCTCACAGAGGACAAAAGAGGGGGTCCGATTCCCTGAAACTGGAGGTACAAAAGGTGATGCTGGGAAACAAAGAAGACTCTTCTGCAAGAGTGTGCTCTTAAAATTGAAGCCAACACTCCAGGAGGAGTGAATCCACTGGTTTACATCCATCCCCCTGTGCTAAGTATTCTGGAGATGCAAGAGCAAGCTCAATAAAAAGCTTTCCTCCAGAGGTCATCTGTCGGTTTTGTATGTAAAGGACTGAAATGGAAACAGAAAGGAACAAGAAAGACCATAGACAGGGAGCAACTGCAGGAATAGCCACTGCACTGACAACTGAGCAGCTGATGAATGAAGTGGTTTGAAAGAAAATGGTCCCCAGTGGGAGTGGCACTATTAGGTGTGGCTTTCTTGGAGTGAGTGTAGACTTGGAGAAAGTGCATCATGACTGAACCTCTGTAAGTAAATAAGCCACCACAACTAAATGTTATCCTTTATATGAGTTGCTACAGTCATAGTATCTCTTCACAGCAATAGAAACCCTGACTCAGACAATGAGAAAAAGTGTATAAGCAGCTAGGTATAGTGATATTTTATTTGTACTGAAATGTGATTTTATTTGTATATTAATAAAGTTGCCTTGGGGACAGATCAAGCCATAAAAATAAATAAAAAATTTAACACTATTGGTCTTCTTGTAGTCCCAGTTCAATTAAAACTTAAAGCTGACTTTGGAGTTGGAGACTGGCTCTCTCCTTTAAACTCAAGCATGTTGTTAAAAGGAAAGTGCAACTACCTGTATCATACCAGAAGAAAGAGCCATCTTCTGACACTGGACAGGAGAAAAACCAAATTAATTAAGGGACTATTCTAATACTAATCTCAATTCTTTTATTCTATTCTGATTCTTTAAACTTTTCTTAAAGTATGAATTTTATATCAAAATTTACAAGATTAATATACATATATATACATTTTAAATTTTGTTAAGATAATAATGGTTATATAGAGCACTAACTAATTTTAGAAAAAAGGCTTCAATTAGCTGCCTATACATGTCTTTGTGTTTGAGTCTCTTATCAGTTTTCTGCAGGAAATCACGGCCAGGCCTAACATCAACTGAAATCTCCAGGAAGAAGATGGGGCCCCACAACGACAATTCCACATGGACAATAATAATATCACTAAGCTGATAAACATCATCTACAGATCAGCTTTAGAATACAAAGTGCTTAGAGCTAGCTAAGATGATCCATTTTCAAAGACTGCTTGAATAAGGACTTGAGATAAACCCTGAACTTTGGCATTAAGGACAACAAAGAATATAGTTACCTTTCCTAGAACTTGATAATTAACCCAAAATAGAGTTTTTGTTTAAAAAAGAAAAAGGAGAATAAAGATATGAGGTAGATCACTGAATCTACTCTGAGAAAAAAGATGAAGAAATAATAGGATAAATGGGTAGATCACTGAATCTACTGTAAAAAGAAAAAGAAGATATAAAAATGACAAAAGGTAGATTGCTGAATCTATTATGAAAAGAAAAATACTTTTAAAATGGAACTACTTGTTTTACATAGGAAAAGTAACAATTTTTTTTTTTTTGTCTGAGTTTATCAAATGTTACTCGACTGGACATTGTCAAAATATATATAATGGAGTTTTTTGTCTGAATCTGTCAAATGTTAATGGACTAGACATCATTAATATAATCTTGACTGTGTATATTGTATGTACTTACTGGATATAATTTTTCTTATATTAGTTATAACTTTTTTCTTTTTATTAAAATAGAAAAGGGGAAATATAGTGATATTTTATTTGTACTGAAATGTGATTTTATTTGTATATTAATAAAGTTGCCTTTGGGTCAGTGCAAGCCAGAGCAGAAGCTGGGCAGTGGTGGTGCACGCCTTTAATCCCAGCACTTGGTAGGCAGAGATAGGCAGATCTCTGTGTGTTCAAGGATACAGCCAGCATGGAGACATGCTTTAATCTCGATACCAACCATAGAAGACCTGGAGGTTATAAGCTTTTTTAATTTTAGACAAAAACAGGGGAAATGTGGTGGTATTGTGATAGATAATTACAGGTCCACACGGTTGGGCTTGCCCAGCAGACCACCTAACTATTTCCGGTTCAGAATAGCCATCTCCGGGTCAGACATCTCGCGGACCGGGACTCTGTGGCTTTACGCGATTGCATAAAGTGCGCGCGCAGCCATGTAATCTACACGCATGCGTGGAGTATCCATAGGAGTTCCTGTATGCATGTGCGGCCCAACCTTTAAAAAGCCGGTGCCATCTTGCATGAGTCTCTCTCTCTCTTTCTCTCTCTCCCCCCACATGTGTTTCACACAGGCCTGTCACCTCTATCCTCTTTAATAAAACTCTTCTGTGGTCTTGTCGTGTTCGGGATGTGTTCCTAGCGCCGCTTAAACTGTGCTACACACACCAGGAACTCTGCTCCGTTCGCGACAGATCACTCTCCATTAGCCTGGTCGCACAAATCCGAATGCAACACCACTACTGATTGGTGAGTTTTCCGCTGGCCCCCATTGCGGGCCTGGATTTCTAGCCACCTCCCACGTCTGCAGCTTGAGATATTTCTTAAAGGGACCACCACCGTCAGGTGCGTCCTGGGTGCTGTGTGAAGCCGGCACGTTCTTCGCACTCGAAGGGGTGACTGAGCGTCAAGGGCTCCCGGGGAGACCTTGCTTCACACTTGGGGGGGGGGGGGGGGGGGACACAACTTATCGGCTGATGAGCTGATAAAGCAGCTTGTGCCCGAGATCTGTCCCGACCTCCCGGAGGTCTTGGCTCTAGATTTTGTTTTTCATTTTTGTCTCTCTGCTGCAGACATGGGAAATAAGGCTTCCAACTCCATCAGCCCTACTTAAAGATTCCTAAGCTTATCTGTCTCTGTACTGAGAGATGGCCCAAGTATGCTTTAAAAAAATAACAAAAAAGCCCAATCATTTACGGGAGTTATCTAATTCTGGCCAACGAACAGGCAAATGGAAAGAGTTGCTCTTTATCTTAGCTTTTTCTTAGCTTTCTCTCTCTCTAAAAGCTCTAAAAAGGTAACCATGGCTTGTGATTCTTCCGCCAACCAGCACACTGCACCTCCAGCTGGCCGTCGCGGGTGGTGGCCAGCCATGAGAAGCGCAGCTTTCCATTATTGATACCACCAGGATTTTTTTACATTGAGTCTGCTGTTCTAATGGCTGAAATCTGAGCTATATGTTTGTGATGGACAATCCTGGGGGTTGTCCAGGCTGTGCTGGCAAGGCAGGCACATTTTTGCTCAGAGCAAATTGGCATCTGGGGTCTACCAGGTGGACCCACGGCAGCACAGTTGCAGCTCCTCCCATCCCTTGACGAAAGTGGGAGGGACTTGAGCTGATCTTAGATCTTACTTCATTCTCAGGACGCCTGAGTTGAAGTCTGATCCCAGTTTGTTATTTTAATTTTTTATTTTCCACTCAGTTATAGCCATGGGACAGAGGGCAGATACCACCCACTTACATTGGCTCAAATGTGCGGGCTTGGGCAGTTTCTAAGACTAGCCCTAACCCATCTTAACTCCACCCACTCAGTCTCAAACTGCCTTGAGAACCACAGACAGGTATAAAAGCAACTGAGATCTAAACAATTAAGTTTACAATAATCGGGATGGCTCCTAAGCCAAAGAAATCAGCTTATAGCCTCAAGCAAGTCTTCCAAAGGATCGGTTTACAGTCTGCCTACTGGCAGATCTTCCAAAAGCTGTCCTTAAGCCACCAATCATCAGGAAAAAATTCAGGACACAGTAAAATCTGTCTCTTGTTCCCGGCTAAAGTTAAGTATCTGGAGAACAAGGCTCCTGACCCCACGGGCAAAAGAGTCATCTGTGGCGGTTAAGGTGTGCCAGGAAGGAAAAGCCCGAAAACAAAATTGCCAAATGCTGGCACTCACTGACTCCTGAAAGCTGTTGGATCCCTGTTTTAAATGAAAAAGGCCGCGGGCTAGCGAATGCCCTGCCAGGCCATCAACAGCCTTGTCCTTGTGCTGCCTAGAACGACAACCAGTCAGCTGACTGCCCCCAGGCGCCAAGACACATGGGTACAGCAAGCTAAGACCTCCAGCAACCTAGGCTTGGCTACAGACACAGCAGGGAACCCAGAACTCAGCAGGGAAGCGATCAGTTTCATTCCTTCTGGACACCAGAGCCATTGACTCAGTCCTGGGAGTTTCTATTGTCGGGAACAGAGGAGAGCCTTACTTACCTCACCAGATTTAATTGTACTTTCAGAGTTACTTAATGAGAAGGATTTCCAACTAAGATAAGAGCTCATTGTCTCATTTCAAAGTTACTGCCTGTGTTTCTCATGTGTATACAGACAGGGCCATGATCTTTGCCTTGTACATAATTAAAAAAAAAAAAAAGTTCTCTTCTACTCTCAAGCTCCAGAGGAATAAGGTATCACCCCTTTCCCAACTAGGGCCACATAGAGCCGGAGGCAAAAGGGACCATCAAAATATCCAGGCAGTAAGGATATAACAATCTATCACTGTTCAATACTCAGCAACTGATCACCTGTGTTTCCCAAACACTAAACTAGCAAAACAAACAGGTGCCTTAAATAAACTGCCTTAAATAAGGCTTGTCTCAGATAAAAATTAAACATCACAGCCATTTTTTTAACATGTCTCCATCCAGACAGGACAGATCTACCTCAGATAAATGTCAACTCCAAAAATAAAAAATAAAATAATGAGTCTTTTCTCTAAGCTTTTTATGTCACCAGTGTCTTGTCAGATAGAAGGATCCCAGCCACACCATGGAGGATGGACAGCTGCAGGACTTCATCCTAGGACCAGCCACACCATGGAGGACGAACAGCTACAGGACTTCATCCCAGGACTTCAGGCAGCTTCCCCATCTCCCCCAAGAACCAACCAATTTAGCCTGAAGCAGTCTTTGAGAGAAACGGCATCCCATACCCATCTATCCACGTTTTTTTTTTTTTTCTTTTTTAAAACATGAGAGTCGGGAATGATAGATATTACATGTCCACATGGTTGGGCTTGCCCGGCGGACCGCCTAACTATTTCCAGTTCAAAATAGCCATCTCCGGGTCAGACATCTCACGGACCGGCGCATGCGCAGCCATGTAATCTACACGCATGCATGGAATACCCACAGGAGTTCCTGTATGCATATGCGGCCCAACCTTTAAAAAGCCGGTGCCATCTTGCATGAGTCTCTCTCTCTCTTTCTCTCTCTCCCCCCCTTATCTCCCCACCCACATGTGTTTCACACAGGCCTGTCACCTCTATCCTCTTTAATAAAACTCTTCCCTGGTCTTGTCGTGTTAGGGACATGTTCCTAGCACTGCTTTTAATACTAACATATTGTATTCCTCAAAATATTGTGTACCCTAATAAACTTATTTGGGGTCAGAGACAGAACAGCCACAATAGTATACATAGAGGATAGGCAGTGATAGCACACACCTTTAATCCCAGCACTTGGGAGGCAGAGCCAGGCAGATCTCTGTGAGTTCAAGGCCACATTGGAAACAGCCAGGCATAGTTAATCCCAGGGAATGGGGGCAGAAAGAGAAAGATTATATAAGGCGTAAAGACCAGAAACTAGAAGCATTTGGCTGGTTAAGCATTCAGGCTTTGGAGCAGCACAGTTCAGCTGAGATTCATGTGGATGAGGACTCAGAAGCTTCCAGTCTGAGGAAACAAGACCAGCTGAGGAACTGGTGAGGTGAGGTTGCTGTGGCTTGTTCTGTCTCTCTGATCTTCCAGCATTTACCCCAATAACTGGCCTATTAATAAGACCTGATAAGATTCCTGCTACAGCTGGGAAACTAAGGTGGTCAGAAGCAACAGTCCTGGCAGGGAATGTTGTAGCTGGAGTTTTCCTGCCTGGCCCACAGTCAGGACAAATCTCTCTTACCAGCCAGTCCCACAGTCTCTCAGACCCAACCAAGTAAGCACACAGAGACTTACATTGTTAACAAACTATATGGCTGTGGCAGGCTTCTTGTTATCTGTTTCTTCTATCTTTAATTAACCCATTTCTATTAATCTATAAGTTGCCACGAGGCTTGTGGCTTACCAGTACCTTACATCTTTCTTGTCATGGTGGTGGCTGGCAGCATCTCTCTGCACCAGCCTTTACTTCCCAGCATTCTCCTCTTCCTTGTCCCACCTACACTATCCTTCCTGCCTGGCTACTGGCCAATCTTTATTTATTTTAACCAATCAGAGCAACACATATGACATACAGAACATTCCACAGCAGAATGTCTTAGAGGTCCAGGTGTGTACTGTGCCTGAGCGAATTTGGCAGCAGTAATGTGTGGTTGGTGGCACATCTATCAATGGTTACTGAGATTGTATACTTCTAAATGCCCTCACTGGACCTGAGACAACAGCCCCTGAAGAAAAGTTGTGTATGGTGTCTAACAGTTGACAAAATGGATGAACAAACAGACAGCAGCCAAGACAGAAGGAAACAAAATAGAAGTAGACAACTAAGTCATGAGAATCATGAAAATGTTCAGATTTCGGGAAGAGAACATGCAGTGCCTAGCTACCAGATATCTTTCAGAGAGTTTTCAGGTCTGAGTACAGAGATAAATTACCATAGAATAAGCTGTTTCTAAGTGTCAGGCTATGTGGGGCCTGTATGAGGACTATGACACTAATTAAGGCTAAGAATGATAACAATTAGGTCAGAACAACATAACACTAGTGGATAGCACTTGCTGCTGCTTGCCTAACATAGCAGAGAGGCAAAGCTTCTAGAGACCAGCACTTATGAGTGTTCCCTTTGCTTATTTTTTTCTTAATTTGGCAACATCGTTATATCACTAGTTTATGATTCTCATGCAAAGCTTGAATAAATGCAAATTATTTTGCTTCTCTTAAAAATTGCCATTATCACAACGTAGAAGGAACATTTTCCTCCCACATACTCTAATTATCATTAAAGACTAAAGTTTCCAGTTAGAGTGAAATGATAAATGGTTATTTTTAGTTTTTGAAACCTGTTTCTGTAACTACAGACTTCCCATCCCTGTCCACGTAGGACAATACAACCCTCTGCAACATGCAGACCTGGTTGCCATGATAATGGTCAACCGCCCTTAGCAGACACCTTCCTTGTCTGAGAATACTTTGACAAGCTAAGCCACTTGCTACTCACTCATATAAATGTAAAGACAAGATTTTACTCCCCAAAAAATGGCAATTATTGTGTCTTTCTGGAGGCCATGGAACAAGAAAATTTCTTTATTTGCCTGTTTAGTACTTCCAAGGGAAATATGAACAATAGTACCATGAAGAGATGGGAATGACTGAGAATTCTTCACACTCTTGTACAGGAAATCAAGGAATTTTTTTGAAGGAATATGATGGAGAGATGTAAAATTGGAAGGCAACCACACTGAAATAATTGGAATCTTGCCTCCCCTATATACGAAGAGAGAATGAAGAGTGAGACTTCTTTGTGCTTGTTCCAGTGCTCCCGAACTCTGTCCTTATTTTTTTCTTAATTTGGCAACATCATTATATCACTAGTTTATGATTCTCATGCAAAGCTTGAATAAATGCAAATTATTTTGCTTCTCTTAAAAATTGCCATTATCACAACGTAGAAGGAACATTTTCCTCCCACATACTCTAATTATCATTAAAGACTAAAGTTTCCACTTAGAGTGAAATGATAAATGGTTATTTTTAGTTTTTGAAACCTGTTTCTATAACTACAGACTTCTCATTTTTTTTTTCAAGTAATTTGGTATATTTCTATAGATATACAAATTACAAATTCTTTAAAATGGTAAAAATGAAGACAACTAATTCTTCTAGCTTTACATATATGTCTTCAATAACAGCCTAAATTGTTGGAAATTTAATGTTTGATGGTGAGGTTACACTATAATTTTATGAAATTACTCATGCATTTCTATCTTTTAGTTGATTTCTTTTAATGTATTTTCTTTTCAACCAGGTCAACTTTGAGCTATGGCCTCCTCGCTTCTCTACATGCTCAAAGAAAGCAAACAAACATGAACAGACATTTATTATTTGAGTTATTAAAGATTTAGGGTTTCTCTTTTTTTTTTTTTTTTCTTGAGACAGGGTTTCTCTGTGTGTCCCTGGCTGTCCTGGAACTCACTCTGTAGACCAGGCTGGCCTCGAACTCACAGAGATCCACCTGCCTCTTCCTCCTGAGTGCTGGGATTAAAGGTGTGCACTGCCATCACCACCACCACCTGGCTGAGTTACTAAAGTTATTAACTCCTTAAAGATCTTATAAAATTAAGGAAACAATTCTGTTCTCCTTTTTTCTTTTTCTTTCTCCTTTCCAAGACCCTCCACACCTCCTTATCCATTCAACATCATGTCCTTTCTCTCAGATTAAAAAAAAATCAAAAAACAAAACTCAGGACAAGTAAATGAATAACAACAACAACAACAACAAAACATTATGATATAAACAAATGAAACAAAAAGCCTGTAAAAAACCATGTGGTCAGTTTTCTGTTGGCCATCTATCTTGGCCATGGGACCTGCCTTAGAGTTGGTGGATAGAACCCATGATACACCCTTACAAAAAGCCGATTTTGTCTTTCCAAGCAGATCTCAATTACAAACAGCTTCTCGGATAGGGGAAGGACTTTGTGTCCACCTCCCCTTCTCAAGGTTGGGATGTTATAAAGTTTTAACTTGTGTAGATCTTTTGCATGCTGCCACAGTATTTGTGAGTTTATTAGTTAGTCCATTGATATCATCCCTGTTGTGTCTGAAAGAAGATATTTCTCAAGCACACAATTTTAAAACGTATCTTCACATAAATCAAAGGCAATTTACACATTTAATACTAAATTGAAATTCTTATGTAAAGATGCTGTAACTAGTCCTGGGAGCAAGGTAACCAGAGAAAAAATTAATTTGATGCAGTTTTACATGTGACTTTTGACTACAGTATTATGTGTAATTAATTCACATATCAATCTTCATGCATTATTAGATAAATATATGTCAATAAGTTAACTTGGAATAAATGAATTAAATAATTGAATTTGGAATTATTCACAAAAAATAAATGTGTAATCACTGAATTTTTAAAGTATGTAAATATATTTGGAGTTCACATTAAGCTATGATTCATCAGGACTTAATCCAGTATGGAGTACCCAGGGTAGGGATTTCACCACATCCAGCATGGGATATCTGAGGGAAAAAAATCTACATACTCTATGCTTTTTTGTCTGTTAAAATTCCATCTATTCAGCTAGAGCTTCATCAGGACAAGAATAAATCTAGATGCACCAAGCTTGTTGTCCGTCTACTTTATTTCTCTGGGATGAAATCCTGTCTCCATAGCTTCAGTTCCATCCTGAGACTCAGTTCTGTTTTGTCCTCCCTTTTACTGTTCACTCAAAGTCCTGCTAACAACTAAGCTCTTATGCTTCCTGTCTCATCTTTGTCCTCTGTTTCTTCTCCCTCCAACTCTACTTGCTCTCCACTCCTGGCTCAAGAGTTCTGCCTTACCATCTCCATTACCTCTGTGTTCTTCTCTTCTTCCTGGTCATGCCTTTCTGTCCTCCAGAAAACACCTGTCCCCCTCTCCCTGGCCACTTAGGAATGTTGCTCTACCTTCCACTTTGATATGTATAAACAAACCTCTTTTGTTCTCAGTCAGTTGCTCTGGAGAACCACTAGGCCTCAAGGCAAGGGGATGGTCTGAGCTTCATTTGCACAAGAAACAAAGCTATGTGTCTCCAGCCAGTTTGATTGGAGGGTAGGAGGAGTTAGTTACCTACAAGCTCAGCATGTCTGGGGAGCTGAACTGTTTGTCAAATGGTCTGGGAATATTTGAGCACACAAGAATTTTACAGCAGAAGACAGCTGAAATATTAAAAGCTGATTAACACCAAATATTCATAATAACTGGCTTGCCTCTTTACAGACCTTTGGTCGGTCAAAGTATAGCTTTAATACACAGCTGAATCTCTATAATTTTTTCTTGTGGCCCACCACAATCCAGGGAAACAAAACTTTTGTAATGTTTATCTGGATATAATGTAAACTTTGTCAGAAAGATATGTTATACAATTGTGGGAAGGGGTAAAACATATACTGTCATTATCTGAAGATGGACTGTATCCTGCATTGCAGATAATTTTGAAGGAAGATGCACTTGACCTGGAAATCAAAGAGAAGTAGGAACCCTTAGTCACATACTGATCCCATTTCTGTTTTTGGATGGCTGATGTTGATAGCAAGGGTTTCTTTTAGGTGAACATTGTACTTTACTGTGCTCCATGCCTGGCTCAGACTTTGGAAAAACTGGGGATCCTGGGTAGGATGGAGAAGCTGTATGCATAGCAGCTATCACACAAAGGGAGTGAACAACAACAACAACAAAAAGGTTGAACTTCTGAATAGCTACTCTTTCATTCCAGCTCTTCAGATCACCAACAAGCCCCTTTTATCCAGCCTACTCCAAAGAAAACATCCAGAAATAAGAAAGCTGGGAAACAAGTCAATACCATGGAGTCGCATTAGCAAAAATCCCACAAGAACCAGGATCTACATTTAAATCCTTTATTTAATCCTTAAATTATCTGCTTGCTAATCTGAAAACTTTTCAAGATTGTTTTAAAAACTAAATTAACATATGAATACAGTTTATTTGTTATCCTGCACTTTATATACATGGTACTTAAAATATTTTATTAAATATAACCATCCTAATATTTATTTGATAAAGAAGTAGCTAAGAATTGTTTGAATAAACATGTGAAGTAGCTATGGTTATCATTGAATACAGGGAGGAAGAAGAAAGATATCTCTTTCTGGTATAAGGAATATATTTAAATAACGCATCCAAGAAGCTAAACAAAATGAAGAAGGTTTATTATTCATATGTTAAATGATCTGTAAAATAAACTCTAAATGGTGTTGCTCTTTATAATCATAATGCTCTCATTCATGTTCCCAAACTAATCACCTGTCATTTTTTCAAAAATAAAACATAGCATTTATAGTATTATTCATAGTCTTTTTTCATTTTTGTAGCTTAAAACTGCCATGAAGGGAATATTTATTATTAACTTTGAATTTATTATGTGTAAAGTATCTGATAACTTAGAAATTCACCAAGGAAATGGCAATTCACAAGGGCCCACATTTGTCTGTGCTCGCCTTATAAAATATGTGTATCAAGTGCATTGTTTATAGTTTCCTATGTTCTTTCTCTCCACCTTTTCTCTTGAAGTTTTTTTTTTATAAATAAACTAAACAGAAACAGTGTTCTGATTTTTTTGGGGGGGTGATTGGCTTAGAATAATGCCATTTCATATGTTAATGTAGAAAATGTCTGAAGTTCTCTCCAGTGCATAACTTGAAGAATAGTATCTTTAGAACTTAAACACACCAGTTGAGAGCTCCAAGATTAATTACCATGGATAATCCCCCAATGCATAACTAAAGGAGTTCTCCATGAGGGTGCAATATGAGCTCAGGAATACTTTTGGCTCCTGCTGGGGACTTGCTGGCCTCAATTGATTCTATTTTTGCCACCTCACCTCTTCCCTGGCCTCTGCTGAACTGGCTGTCATCACTGACCCTCAGCTCACTGCTCAGAGCTCTGGATCCCTCAGGGTAAAGATATCCTCTGCTGACCTCTCCAAAAGACACATTTCCCCCATTGACTCTACTCTACAAGGGCCAATAAAGCCAGCAAACCCATTTGAATCAGTTACAGTAATTCCTATAATGTATTTCACAAATTCACAAATGTTACTCAAGGGACTCAGAGATCGGACAAATAGAATGTAGAAATTGCAACCTCGATTTTGTTAACTTTTTAAGATGATATTATTAAAATCCTAAATTCAAATGTCAAAGATCTATATATCTGGTTTCAGTAGTTTATTAACAAGGTGAAATTTGAAAATCTGTATCCTTCAGATTTAAAAACATATGTATTTATATTCAATAAAAGTAGTTTCATATTTTAGTAAAATTTAGTTATATATTCTCATTTATTGGATACATATTTCTTATAGAAAATGAAAATATTAGGCCTATAAAACTTACATGAACAATAATTTTATAAACATAATGTTATGCCCTGATCATGACCCCAAAGAGACCACCAAAGACCATGGATGTCCAGAATGCAACAGCAAGGTTTATTTTGTTTAAGTTTACAAGTCGCCACAGGGACAGGAAAGATTGTTCCAAAACACTCCTCATAGCAGTGAGGCCGGGAGGAGCCTGCTCTTTCTTTGTGAGGTTAGCTTTTTTTTTTTTTTTTGGTGGAGCTGAGAATCAAATCCAGGGCCTTGCGCTTGCTAGGCAAGCGCTCTACCACTGAGCTAAATCCCCAACCAAGGCTAGCTTTTTTGGTTTGTTTGTGTTTTTTTTGTGTTTTGTTTTTTGTTTTTAGAGACAGGGTTTCTCTGTGTAGCTTTGCACCTTTCCTGGATCTCGCTCTGTAGACCAGGTGGGCCTCGAACTCACAAAGATCCACCTGGCTCTGCCTCCCAAATGCTGGGATTAAAGGCATGCGCCACTACCATCTGGCCAAGGCAAAACTGCAAGCCCTTCCGGGCAGTTGGGGGGATTGGTTTGGGTGCTACTGGGATTGGTTCTTTTTTATCTTTGAAGGTCTCTGTTCTCTTTTAATTGGGTGAGGGTATGTAACCTTTGAATTTATTGGTTGGGGGTTACAATTATCATTTTGGGGGCTGTTTGGGACAAGTCCCAGGCTTTGTCCTTGAGCTGCCATGGGGGCTGTCTGGCCTAGCATGTACTGACTGTGGGGGCTGGCTCAGTGGTCCGGGCTCTGCCCTTGAGCTGCCATGGACATAGTAAGGGGTCCCAGACAGTAAACAACTGGCTAAATCCTGAGCAGTCAGAGTCCGTGCAGAAAGGGAGCTACTGCAAGGACTATGTCTTTTGTTCACGGCCCTCCGAGAATCTGCTTGCTCAAGTCTCAGGAAACTGAAACTGACGCCTGATCTCTGAGAGAAGACTGAGCAGCCTGTTATGGCATCTGCTTGGTCCTTTCACATTACTTATTACAAGTTTATATAAATTATTTATAAGATTGTTTGCAATATTTTTTCATTGTTAATATTATGAACTGGTAAAGGATTATTTTATTATGAATAGGTTGGTTCTTTAAAATGAACATTAATTTTCTGCCAATAATAGAAAACAAATTACACTAACTACTGTAATAAAAAAATAACAATACTCCCTTTTTTGTGTTTGTTTTTTGGTTTTTCGATACACGTTTTCTCTGTGTAACCGCTCTGTCTGTCCTGGAACTCGATTTGTAGCCCAGGCTGGCCTTCAACTCCCAGAGATCTGCCTGCCTCTGCCTCCCGAGTGCTGCGATGAAGGCATGCACTACCACTCCCAGCTTACAAATAATATTCAAATACTGATATCTGTGCTTAAAATTGTTCTAAGTTGTTCACATATATTATCATATTTTTGCTTTTTAGGAAAGAACACTGAAATGCTTAGAGGGTTAAGTCAGTTTTGCAAACTCATAGTCAGGTTTCAAAATAAAAGAACCCTACATGACTCTTAACAAACAAGCAATACATTTTGTGGATGTAACTTCTTTATCAAGTGTCCTATTAAATATACTAAAATTTCACATATTCAAATGATTTAAAATGTGTTTTTTAGTAGCATGAAATGTTAGGAAAGTTTAAGTTTTATGACCAAGATTCTTAATATGTTCAGTACATAATTAATTTCTCAGTAATCTTTAAGCAACACAAAACCACTTTGAGTATTGGAGGGGCAGAGATACTTAGGGTGGCAGTCTCATGCTAAGAATAAAGTCTTCTATAAAGTTTTTAAGATAATGAAGTACCCCAGGAGTCAGGTATGGTATCCCACACCTCTAATCCCAGCACTCAAGAGGCAAAGGCAGGCAAATCACTATGAAATCTAGGCCAGCTTGGTCTACAAAGTAAGTTCCAGGACAGGCCAGGGCTACACAGAGAAACCCCAGCTGTTGCTAAAGATGAATAATTCACAAGTTCAACTTCAAAAACTGTAGAAAATCTCCAAGAGGGGAGAAATTCCACAACACTGTTTACAATGACAAATAGAACAAAAGTTCCTTTCCTTAATGTAACCTTTATTGTAAGCATGCAGTGTTCTCAAATGTCTGGGCATCACTGTTCTCCAGAGAACTAAGCCTGCCTTCAGGTGATCTAATGTGTATGCAGTTAATAACTTGTATGTGGCATAAGATGCATGTGGAAACAGACATTTTGAGAAGTAATAAGGAGTTACTACTGCTAAAAAAGAAAAATGTAAGTAGAATAGAGGCTGAGTTCATGATAAGCTGGTATACTGTGAACTTAACATAAAGTGAAGCATTTATAAGGATTGTTTATATAAATATAAACACACACATATAAATATGGATTTTTAAGCAAAACATAAACAGTAAGAAATAAATATCAGCGATATGGAAGAATGGATAGATAGGCAGACATACAGGGAACTTAAAGAACTTGTCGGGGTTGACTTGTGTGATTGTAGATACCATAGACATTTTGCTGGGAGCACCCACAGGCTGAAGACAGTGTGAATACATAATGGTACAATCTTAAAGGAAAAGTGATCATCAACAGGAATTTCCTCTTTTTGCTCACTCTTGCGACCTCCACCTTTGCCCCTATTTAGTGTCCAACAGATTAGATAAAACGCATGTACAATATGGAAGGCAATCTTCTTTACTCCAAACATTATTTAAATGTTAATTTTCCCTTAAAATGCCTTCACAGAAGCATCTACAATAATGTTTGACTAAATACTGGAATAGAGTTATCTATCAAGTTAATATAATATAAATTATAATAATATAATACCAACAGTCACACGTTCCATAAAAATATAAAAAAGTAATAATTATTGTTAAATTCACTTTTATTGCATTAATTAGAGATGAAGTATATATATATATTTATATATATATAAAACCTGTGTGTATCTTTGTGTTCTTGCTACCAGTCTCTCTATTTGAACAGATACATAGAAGTATTAACATATGTAAATACATCTAGAGTGTAGATATATAAATATCAACTATATCTAGTGTATTCCAAGATAATGTCAATGTTTTACACATAAAATAATAGTTCATAAATGAATAATACTCAGTGTATTTCTGATATTTTATCTTTTGTAATTTTTGTATGCCAAGCATTCTCAGGTTTCTGTGTGGAGGAATTATCACTGAATAGTGTAAGGGAAAGTGATAAGTGAAGTCACTTCAATAATTCAGCATCACTTTATGCCTAATTGTCATGAACTCTCCACAAACCCACGAAGACATTCCCAAGCCATACAAAGTCAAAGGATTGCTCTAAATTAGGATCACTCCATTGATGGTAATTTAGAAATTCCAGCACTAATAAATAGTGACATAGGTGAATGAGCATTTAGAATTAAGTAAATTACCTATACAACATACACATACACACACACACACACACACACACACACACACACTCACACATTTCAGTCATTGTGAAGTGCCTTTAAAATTTTTATCATAGTTTCTTGAGCTCAGGGGAAAGATTTAAGTGTCCTTTATCATTATCTCTTTCTTCAAATAGAATTAATATTTATTATCTTATTATTAGGCAGATACATATGTTGTAAGTGATAAAACTCGTGTTTGTAACCAAGTGGGATGAATACTAATAGAATTTTCATTTCAGAATAACTCCTTTTATCAAAAATTATAGATAGTATGTACTGGGGATTCTGTAGGAGTCATGTAAGATATAAACTTTCTATACATTAGTTAATAACCCTTTATGGAGTAATCATTTTTCTCATTTCCTTTTATCACTATTTCATCCAAGACTATATGCAGGTTAACAACTTATCAAGGGCTCATTATCAAAAGACAAAACTATTTCTTGCACAAAATCAAATTTAGGTGAAATCTCATTTTCATGTTAACTATTATTTATTTTCTCTATTAACACCCAAAACTGATTTAATAAATGATAAAACTTAACCACAGCTGTGTAATAGACTTTATATCAGTTACAAATTAGAAAGCATTTGCAATTAAGAAGTACAAAAATATATCCAGCAATTTATCTTCAAGACAGCTAAGTCTTATTGTCTGTGTAACAAAGCTTCATGTTAATAGCAGTATGGAGGCCCTCAAGAACCGGTGATTCCTGGTGGCCTGGCTGGTGGTTCTGTTATAGACAGCTGACAAAAGCTAGATTCTGAGGGATGTCAAATCTAAATCAGGTTTAGTATCAGGATATTTATTTGGAAAAACTATTTAATGAGCATCTGTGTGTAAAAAGTAAAGGGTGTTAGAAAGGTTAGAAAAACAGCCTTAAGCATGTCTGAGAAGTTTGTAATAGTTCTGAGATATGCAGGAATGACTAGAGGGTCTCCTTTCACACTTACCATTTTGCCAGATTCCACTAGTCATCACTAAGGCCTGTTCAATAGGGACATAACCTTGAGCAAGTTAAAAGTTGTCATCAGAAATCAGTATAGCCACTAGGCCACTATATTATAACTTGAAGGGAATTCTAGGTGCAGATCATATGAAAATACAAACTAACTTTAGTACAATTATGAGCTATATTTTCAGTTTTTAAAAAACCAGATTAGATTTTGTACCAGAGTCACCAAATCATATGATGTACATATTATACCAAAAAATATTATATTATAGCAAATTAAAAATGTACTATTTTATGATGTGCTACATAATATATTTATATATTATACTGTACATATTAACATGTACTTTTTATTTATCCTCCTTATGTTTTGCTGACTCATAATAGATCTCATATATATATATAAAAAATGTGTGTGTGTGTGTGTGTGTGTGTGTGTGTGTGACTGGAGGATATAGCAAAAGAACATATATGTGTCTTACAAGGCCATTCAATAATGTTGTTTAATCCTTAAATTACTTAAATATTGTCAATTTTAAATTATTCTCTTTCCTATTTATTTTTGCAAACAGCCATGTCAAAAACTGTTCTACTTAGCCTTTAAAGTTGAATAAAATGCAACATTGGTTTGCAGTAATTAGTACAGACAGAGCTCCCCATCTGACCTCAGCAGTTAAGGACAGTAGAAGGCTCTTCTGACCACTGGAGCCTGTCTGTCTGATTCACCATCATTAAAACATCATGGCTTTGCTTTTAGAAAAAGATTACACCTTCCTCTCTCTAACAGTTGAAACAGAATTCAATTAGAACAGAGAATGGGAATCTGAAGTTCAAATAAAAGGCTGTGTTGTTATGAAGTTTAAAGGTGAGTTTATACAAATATCAAAATCTAATTAAGGAGAATAGGTGATATTTAACTTATTTGAAACTTCAAAAAGAGAAAATTGATTTTTGTCTCATTGGATTAAATTACATTTTCATATTGATTGACACAAAGAGCTTCTGTTACATCTCTTCCAGACAGGGTAAATATGCCAGCTGCTATTTATTCATGAAACCCTGTCTCTCACAATTTCAGGGAATGTTATTTTAGCATTTTATTATTGAATAAATATTTTGACAGGTGATGATATTTTGGAAGATAAACAGAAAAAAATCATTCAACTACTTTTACTCTGTAATTTAGACCTAGGAAAGAAGGCATAGATGTGGTAGGAGGTATCCCCAAGTCAATTTTCTCTGTGTATAGTGCAGATTGTGATCAATGGAATCAATAAAGCTTAATTAAAACTTTGGCCAGTAATATTTTTGACAGTCTCCAAATGAAAGTTTTGAGCAAAGTGTAGCAGTTTTTAGGTAATCATTTAGTTCATTTACTTCTTTGATGTTAGAGAGAGAATAAGGAGACATAGGCCTAATAGAATATTAAACTATGAGAAAGTAAAGAAACATTTCCTAAGAAAATGGATGCGGTTTTAATATATAAATAAAGAAAAGATGAAATCCACAGACTACGAAACACCTTAGGATCCTCCTCTCTCTAAATGAAAATTTAAGTTTAAAATAGTTTGACAGTCTTCTCTGGAAAGAGACAGTGGAGTGATGGACAGCTTAGAAGGTGGGTGAAAGACTGTGTAATAGCCAACAACTAATGTTGAAAACAAAATACTCTTCTGGCCAAAATTCTAACTCTTGTTGTGTTGGTGGAAATATAAGATAAAGGCAGTAAGGGGTTTCATGGGGCAGAAGAAGGGATGCTTAGACATTGGTGAAATAAGCCATGTGAAGGCAGAGCATACCAATACCAAAAAAAAACAAACACACAAACCAACCAACAAAGATCCCTCACTAAAAGCTTAGCTCTACCTTATGAGAAATTTTATTATTCTATTTTGTATAATCATGTTACTTTTTAAATTATAATTTTTGAATGGTTACCTGTAGTGGATAGCCATCCCAGCATTGGCCTGGAAGTTCCAACCCCCATTGAGGCTTCAGTAATGGTCATGCCCACAAGGAAGGGCAGAAGAGGAAGCAGAAGACCGAGGATCCAGAGGAGGTCTCTCTCTTGGTTCCAGGACTCTGGACGCTGGAGGTAGACCGAGCAGAGTTCTCCAGAGAACACCGCCAGACTGCGCTATACCTTTGCCAGACCCTGCAACCTACCCCTTCATTTGTAAGTTACCCCACAAAATAAACCTCCCTTTTAACTACGTGGAGTGGCCTTAATAATTTCACCAATAGTTACCTACTCACCCTGAGCCTCAATATACTTAATATTCTCTAGAAGGTCAGAAAATATTTTACCATTAGCTATTTTTTTTCTGAATTCATTTCTTAGTCATATCCATAAAGGCAAATCTTATTGTAATCAGAATGGAATTTTTACAATCCAGTGAGTTTTGGATTTACACTCACAAAGCAAGAGGGTTATCCAGATAGCCACATTGTTTTGTCTGTCATTTCTCTCAATGCTATGCTCAAATATTATTTTACCTGCATATGTGAGTGCATAGTCTGACATCATAAGTGGGACATGTGAGGGGTTTGGATTATGGTCCTGGGGATTAAACTAAATTCATCTGTTTTGGAGGCAAGTGTCCTGTCTTTCCTTGCTGGCTCCTCTCACCAGCCCTTATTTAAATTGAGGGCTCTATCGTGCCTGGGCTTGGTAAATATGTCTATGGCAGGTCTTGTCCTTTCTCCTTTCCTCTCCCTTGCTAAACTGTCAGATTACATTCCTAAAGCTACCTGCCAGGTCTGTTCCTTTATTTGACCACTTCCTAATGCCTAACTCATTCCTGAGACAAAATACCAAGGTTCAGAAATCAAAACTCATTATTTGGCTACACTATCATGTCCCATCAAAACATACCAACTCATCCTAGCAAAGACTTCCCCTTTTATCCACTCCTGCATGCCAGGCAGTGGTGGCACATGCCTTTAATCCCAGCACTCGGGAGGCAGAGCCAGGCAGATCTCTGAGTTTGAGGCCAGCCTGGTCTACAGAGCAAGATCTAGGACAGGCACAAAAGCTACATGGAGAAACACTGTTTCAAAGAACAAAATAAATAAATAGATAGATAGATAGATAGATAGATAGATAGATAGATAGATAGACAGATAGATAAAATAAACTACTCTGGCAGAAACACATGCTGCTGCCTTTGGCTGATCCAGAGGAAGCAGACAACCCCTCATGTCCCTCCCCTCCTAGGTACTAAAATTTCCTTTGTGCTGGGAATGCAGTGTGAATGTGTTCTGTCCCAACTCTGAGGCCCTTTCACAAACATTAAAGATTCCTAGATAGGGTTCCTTGATAGTAACACACAGATCTTACCATACTTTCTGTGCCCTCTCTCACTTTCACTGGATTTGTATTTACACAGTTATCCATCTTTTGCAATGTATCTATCTCACTTGCCTAACACTTAGAACTATAGGTTGTCCAGGAGTGTCCTTTATTCCATGAGAAAAGAGAGAGCTGTTTTTTTTTTTTTCCTTTTAACCTCTCTGGTTTTTTTTTTTTTTTTCCTTTTTACCCTGATATCCTAGTACTTGAAGGAGTTCAGCAAATATTTTTTTTTTTGAATGAAGGAATTTCCTCACCATTCTTAGGATAAATAAACTATAACTTTTTACATTAAAGTATATATATATATTCTTGCTGTGGAACAATCCTTTTATACACTATGATGGGCTCATAGCTGGGCAGGAAGTTAGGCAGGAAAACCAAACAGAATGATGGGAAGAGGAGGGTGGTGTCAAGAGATGCCAGCCAGCCAATGTGTAAGCATGACATGTAAAAAATGAGTTAACAAACCACTGTGGCAAAGCACAATAGAAATATGGGTTAATTTAGGCGTAAGAGTTAGTTAATAACAAGCCTGAGCTATTAGCCAAGCATTTGAAAGTAATATTAAGCCTCTGAGTCAATTATTTGGGAAGTGGCTGCCAAGTATTTGGGAACAGATGAGCAGGAGAGAAATATCCAATTACAGATTCTCTTTCACTGTTTCTTTCATTTTTAATTTAATTTTTTCATAGAAATATCAATGAATAGGGTTGGGGATTTAGCTCAGTGGTAGAGTGCTTGCCTAGCAAGCACAAGGTCCTAGGTTTGATCCTCAGCTCCAAAAAAAAAAAAAAGAAATATCAATGAATCTATTATCAGTATTTTCCAGCTGTAGTAAGGGACATGTTCTGCTAGAAATACTGAAGACACCTAGTGTATTTGATTGCCGATACACTTGAGATAGAGGAAACAGAATCACTTTTGAACACAATACATAGAGCACAGAGAACAAATATCTTAGTGTGGAAACTAGCCCCTTTCCCTACTTAAAGCAATATTTTAAATCAATACACCACAAAAGGACAACCGGCAGCTCACGTTACTACCAACACCTGTTAAAGTGATAGAACATTTTAACTTGAATATTATACTTTGAAAAATTGAATTTAATTCAAGAAGTTTAATAGTATTCCACTGTGCCATGTGGATGTAATGGTCTTCTAATTTCAAAATAAGTACTGCAGAAGTTAAAATTCTCCCTTTTCTCATTTATAATGCTTGTCATAACGCACCCCAATCATTAGTATTTGGCTGTGCTAATGGGTTGGCTGAAAAGATGTAGAGAAAATATATGGAAGTATATTCCTTTTAAAGAAGTTTTTAGCTGGACATGGTGGCACACACCTTTAATCCCAGCATTCATGAGGAAGACACAGATGGATCTCCATGAGTTTGAGGCCAGTTACAGCTAGGACTGTTATGCAGAGAACCCATGTCTCAAACAGCAAAGCAAAACAAAACAAAATGTAAAGGGGGGCTTTTTGTGGTCAGATAGATAGATACCTGTTGCAAAGTAAATTAGGAATCTACAAGGGTGACCCGAGCTAATACTCCTAGTAATCACAGATACATACCATCATGAACTGGCCATATCTTGTAACCAGGCAAGACTTCCAGTGGAGGAAGTGGGACACTAAACCAGCCACATCACCTTCAAAGCACAGTCTTTTCTGCCTATGGGATGAACGGGTGAAGGGTGGCACAGATACTGTGGCAGTGGCCAACCAATGACTGGTCGAGCCTGAGACCCATGCCACAAGATTGAGCCCAACCTTGACCCTGCTTGGAGTGCTAGGATCTAAAGGCTGGATGGAAGAAGGACCTAGGATAGAATCAAACACAACTGGAGGGAAACAATGTCCATGTAATGATGTCTAATGATACTCTGTTATACTCATAAATTGGTGCCTACCCCAATAGTCATCAGAGAAGCTTGATCCAGCAACTTTTAGAAACAGATGCAGGTCCACAGTCAAACATAAGGCTGAGCACTGGATATCCTGTGGAAGAGAGGAAGGAAGGAATGTAGGAGCCAGAGGGGTCAATGACACCACAAGAAAACCCAGATAATCAACTAACCTGGGCTCATAGAAGCTTACAGAATCTGAATACACAATCAGGGAGCCTTCAAGGGACTGACAGACCCTCTACATATATGTGACGGTTGTGTATCTTGGTCTTCTTATGGGACTCCTAACAGTGGGAGCAGGGGCTGTCTCTAACTCTTTGGCTTGCTTTGGGGAATGTAGTCCTCACATTAGATTGCCTTGCCCAGCCTAAATACAAGGGAAGGTGTTTAGTCTTACTGCAACTTGATATGTCGATATTTTTTGTTTTGTCGATATTCATGAAAGGCCTGCCCTTTTCTGAACAGAAATGGAGGAGTGGATTAGAAGAGGGGAACAGAGGGAATGTGTGGGGAATGGGAGGAGAGGAGGAAGAGAAAACTGCAATCTGGATATAGAATGAATAAATAAATTTAATAAAAAGAAAAACTAAGAAAAAAGGACAAAAATGTTACTAAAAGTGTGTTAGTTATATTTTTTTTAAAACATAAACTACCTGCCAAGTCAAGTCAAAGTTCTCATTCGCTACCTTTTCTACTTTTAAATTTCTGTTTACAAACTGACTTATCAATAATCAATAATATCAAAATGCAACTCTCTTATATTATCTACTGAATAGACCTTTGTAAAAATGTATCTATTAGATTTAAAAACTAAATATACATTCCAAAAAATGAGGTCAATAACAAACAATCCCATTGAATAAAATAATATAATGAAGTGCTAGTTTAACAAAGGAAATAAAAATATGAAAGAAGTCTAGTGTAAGTAAAAATGAGCTTTATTGAAATCTGTCACTGTGAAAGATGAATACAGTAGGAAACATGGTGTTTGTGTTTTGTTGTTTTTAATTTTAGCTTTTGTAAATCATCTAAGTAACTTGCAAGACTCTGTGACTTGAGGCATTCTCTCACTATAGGCAACAGCCTAGCACAATCATTGTTTTGATTGAACCATTTGACAGTCTAGATGTCAGGTCACAGCTGAAAAGACAGCTGGTGTTAGGCATTACCCATCACTCACATGCCAAAAAAAAAAAAAAAAAACCGATGTGAGCTCCTCTTTGAAATGCTGGAGTGCGTGCTGATCAGATCCAATTTCTAACACTGTATGAGAAACTAGAACAGACTGTTCTCACAGAGCAAACTAGCTTATGTCCATGTCTCATGAGGAATTGTCAGGTTAGGTTTTCAGAACTAAGTTTCTCTAAGCAGCTTGGCAAGTCCTGACAAAGAGGTGAATAATTCAGATACTGTTTAATATGAATGACTGGAGAATATTGAGGTATCAAATTTAATTGATTTAATTAGCATGATGATTGTCAACTTCCCACCACTGTGTATATTTGTATGTAATTATAACTCTGGGAGTACTATATCTGAATCATGAAAAGATTGTACTTATATTAAAAGAAAGAAACAGTTTGCCATGAAATATATTTTAGTTACTAAAATATAATTTTAGAGAGAGCAAGGAGCACACACAGCAAGGAGATGGAAAGACAAGGGGGAAGTGATATACTTTAAAGATATATACTCACTGTATGTAACACATTTTTCTATAGTTTTGGTTAATTACTTGTGTTGACTTTTTAACGATTTATTTATTCTATAAGGGTAAAAGGAGGGAATAGTTTAAGAAAAATAGATGTATTTGCTGTTTTTTAGTTTCATGTATTTTTAAAATAAAGGTTGCTGTTTTTATGTTTGTGTAAATATATACATATGAATACACAAGAATAAAAGTAGCTTAAAGCAATACAGATGATTTACTACAATTTAATTTCTTCTAGCGATTATCTTTGGTTTTCAAGCAAAGGCAGAGGGAGGAATTATGGATTTATTTTTTATTTCAGTTTACATATGGATAATTAAATAAATAACAAGCTGCCACATGTTTTCATAATTTTTCAAATCTAGGACAAACAGAATTCTTTTTAGTGCATGTGTACAGAAATAACTTTAATTGTGTGTGGAAATAAATGAATATAAGATAATTTATTATAGTGTAACAATTTTATCTTTCTATGAGTAGCCCAAACTGAATTTGGTTATTAATTATACAGAAGAAAAAGAGGAGAGAAAAAGAGGATGAAGTTTGGAGAGTATGGAAGAGGGGGTGTACCTGGTAGTAGCTGAGGACAGAGCTGAGGTTGAACATGACCAATACATATTGGATGTATATATGACATTTTCAAAAAATTAATGAAAATAAAATTAAAAAAAACAAATAGTGAACTTGATTCCCATCATAATCCTCCGAACACTGATACATTAATTCTCTGTATCAATTGTTAAATATAAGTTCTTGAAGTCAAAACATTTATATCATGCAAAGTGTTTTATAGATCTAAACATGTATGATGTGTAAAATATAGATAAATGATGTGTAGAACGGTACACAGGTATTAGAAAGACTAATAAGCTAGAATCCTTAAGGAAAGGATAGCATAATTTCTATTCCTACAAAGTACTAGTGCACACTAAAAGCATAAATATTCTGAAGCATACTATCCATGAGACTGTTAAAGAAATTGACTATTTTTATAGTAAGAATCAAGAATACTCTGGAATTCTTACTACTTCCAACAGTTTTTATGGTCTTTTTTTCTTCTACAGTTCAGGATTTACAATTAGACTGTCATTTACATGCACATGGAAACAATCTTTCCCAAAGATGATACTGCTAAGGAATCAGTATTGGAGTGTTTAGAATAAATGTCAGTGTTAATTTGGTCTGAAGTGCACACAACCATCATTAATAACATTCTGGCAATTTTCAGTGTGATGTGATTTCCTTCAGGCAAGCTTCACATTGGAAAGGAGATTCAAAGTCTTTAGAGACATCCATCTAAAACACTGAGTTTCATTCCTGATATTTCAAGAATCATACTATTTATTTTCTCATACCCCTTCACTATCACAGAGAGTCTTTAGAAAACTCAAAATCAATAACAAATGTAACTAGAAAATGAAAATACTTATTTCAAAATCATACTATTAATTGTTTGCTGTAAGTTTTACTTCTGTTTTATAGCTATTGGTAATGCTGTGATTACTGGTGTAGATGCCAGGTAGTTCATGGTCTACTGTCATACTCACTTATCCTTAACTGATTCAAGGTCATGTCACTCTGAAGCCAAATAAATGAATAATGTTCTCTTAAAAACATCAAAAAATTGAAATGGATTAAAGCTACAAGGAATAAAAGAACACATCTTATACATTTTAGTCATTGTTATTTGTCTATTTCAAATAGTTTACATTTACTCAATCATTCTTTCAGATATGTATATAAAAACACAAAGATACACACACACACACACACACACACACAAATGCATACATGTAAACAATTAACATTTATATCCAACTGAGAAAAGCTTAAAAATGATGAAACATTGCCAGCAAACACATAAGTATCTATTTCTCAACATAAAAAAAAAGATTACCTAAACTGGGCAATGGTGGCACACACACGCCTTTAATCCCAGCACTCTGGAGGCAGAGCCAGGCAGTGAGTTCCAAGCCAACCTGGTATACAGAGCAAGATCCAGGACAAGCACCAAAACTACACAGAGAAACTCAGTTTCAAAACACACACACACACCCACACACACACACACACACACACACACACACACATACACACAAATATATTTACTTAATAAACCTATTAAATTTAAAAAGTTGAATTTAATATGACACTATGGTGCAACCTACCATTTTAATCAAATTTTGGCATTTTTCTTAAAAATTTTCTTTCAAGATTTTAGTGAACCCTGTGGATTCCTGGGAACTTCCCTAGCACCCTGTTTCCCCATCCCAATGATGTCTCTCTCCATCATGGCCTCCCCCTCCCCTGGTCTCCTACTCTCTCACTATTCCAGCTCGACCATCCAGTTCCCTGTGCTTGGAAAGGTGGTTGTAAACATGAGTGCAGCACCCATGGAAGTCAGGAGATGGCAGAGACACCCAGGACCTAGAGTTACAGGTAGTTGTAAACCGCCTAACATGGGTGTTATTAATAGAATTTGCATACTCTGGAAGTGCAGTACAGGCTTTTAAACACTGAGCAATCTCAGCAGCCTTGTAGGTAAAATTTTGAGCAAAGAGCAGAGCAGCTGATTTTGACCAGAAGAAATCCCTCATTGTTTAAGATGTCCTGAGGACCCCTCAAGTGTTGTGTCTTCTGAGACAGATTTGAGAAATGGTCCAGTAATTTAGCACACCTATTGCTCTCCTGGGATGAGCTGAATTAGGTTTCTAGCACCCAGGTTTCAAATTTCAACTCCTTTTTTTTTTTTTTTTTTTTTAGTTTTTCCAGACAGGGTTTCTCTGTGTAGCTTTGTGCCTTTCCTGGATCTCGATTTGACTCCAAAAATAACAAATAAGGAAAAAACAAAGCCAAAATAAAAGGTCATATTATCTCTATATGCAGATGATATACTATACAGAAGAGAACCCGAAAAGTCTATCAGAAAACTTCTGATACAGATCAACAATTTTGGCAAAGCAAAGCAGCAGTCTAAAAACTAATGTTATGGACAGAGTGGGAGGGCAGGGAGGGAGATACCATGATAAATGAGGACATCTTAGGAATAAGAGGCAGGATGCTGGCGAGGCTCTCAGGAATCCACAAGGATGACCCCACCTTGGTCTGGTGGCAGTGGTCCAGAGGGTGACCTAGCAAATAACCTAGCTGTCATCATAGAGCCTTTATCCAGTGACTGATGGAGGCAGATGCAGACATCCACAGCCAGGCACCAGGCTGAGCTCTGGGAATCCAAATGATGAGAGAGAAGAGAGATTCTGCAGGTGGGGGACATCAAGATCATGATGGGAGGACGTGCAGAGATGACTGGCCACACTAGTGGAAGCCCATGAACTGTGGACTGGTGGCTGTTGAGGCCCCATGGGACTGGACTAGGCCCTCTGGATATGGAAGATGGTTGTTTAGCTTGAACTCTTTGGGGACACCTAGGCAAGGGGAATGGGATCCAACCCTGGTGCATGAGCAGGCTTCTGGAATCTGGTGCCTGTGGTGTGACACCTTGCACAGTCTTGGTGCAGTGGGAAGGGGCTTGGACCTGCCTAGGCTCAATGTGCCAGGCTCTGCTGACTCCCCATGAGAGTCCTTGATTTGGGGGATGTGGGGATGCAGGGTGGCTTGGGAGAAAGGGCTGGAGGAGACAGGAGGTGGGACCTGTGGGTGGTATGTAGAGTGAGTAGGACCTTTCTTAATAATGACAAATGAAAAAAATCATCTTTTCATATATCAATAACAAGCAATACTGAAAAGAAGTCAGGGAAGCAAACCTATTCACAACAGTCAAACAAACAAACAAATAAGCAAACAAATATCAAATTAAAATCAGAAGAAGCCTAATTGCTGTTGATTGTTTTACTTTTTTCTTCTTTTGGGGGCCTGCCACCCAGTTTCCAAGTAATCACACACAGAGGCTTATTCTTAATTATAAATATCTGGCCTTAGCTTGGCTTGTTTCTAGCCATCTTTTCTTAATTTAAATTATCCCATCTGTCTTTTTTAATTTAAATTATCCCATCTGTCTTTTGCCTCTGGGTTTTTACCTCTCTCTATTTCCATATATCTTTTCTTTCTTTCTCACTCTGTTGCTAGTTGGATAGCTGGGTGGCTGGCTACTTTACTTGTTGCTCATTGATTTTCTCTACCATGATTTCTCCTCTTATTTATTCTCTCTGCTTGCCTGCTCTGTCTATCCTTTCCCTGTCTCACTATTGGCCATTCAGCTCTTTATTAGACCATCAAGTATTTTAGACAGCCACAGTAACAAAGATTCACAGAGTTAAACAAATACAACATAAAATAATGCAACACATCTTTGCATCATCAAACAAATGTTCCACAGTATAAACAAATGTAACACATATTAAAATAATATTCCTCAACACCTAATCAAGAATATGAAAGACCTTTACATTGAAAACTTCAAACCTCTATTTCTATGAAGAAATAGAGAAGAGAGAAAACTCATGCTTATGTGTTGTTAGGATAAATATTGTGTAAATTATTTCCCTATAAAAAGCAATACATACTCAATTCAATTGCAATGAAATTAGTAACACACTCTACAACTAAGGTCCCACATGCACATATGCTGTGTTGTAAATAAGAATTTTGTTTTGCAGGATCATGTACTAAATGTATGATACTCACCTGATGACATATTTTGGTAGAAACTTTGACATATGATGGTTACATTGAGGACTTGACTTACAGAGACATGACGTTGGCAGTTCCTCTTCCTTTCCAGGCTACAGTAAAGACAATGGTTCTCTCCATACAGACTTCTGCAATGATTATGTTCTCAATAATTTCATTATTTTGAGCTGAAAATTATATCTATTTATGAAGATGATCATAGGGAATGTTCATAGTTTTCTGAAGACATACAAAATATTTAAAGACCTTTGTTGAAAAAGTCAAGAATTTTGTGGTTCCATTCAAATAAAAGTTTGCTTTTAAACTTAATGTCCTAGATATTATCTTTGCTAATGAGCATTACATATTTAATGAGACTAAAGACAACCCAAGTGATATATATATATATATATATATATTTAGCTGAGGATCGAACCCAGAGCCTTGCACTTGCTAGGCAAATGTTCTACCACTGAGCTAAATCCCCAAACCATGATTTATACTTTTAAAAGACAATCAAGCACTTTCTATAATCTTTAGGACACATACTATACCCTCAATCTGACAGTTTTCTCTTTTGACTCTGTAACTGGGAATGTCACTGACACTCTAAAGAAGTACAAGACATTTTCCCTATCAAATTCATGCTCTGTGCTACACTGGCACTGAGATGAGGTACTTCTCACTGCATTTCTGTGGTTTGTCTGCACATCCAGGAATGGATACAGTATAGAGAAATCTGTTACAAAATATTTAAAGTTTCTGTTACAGAATATTATACCAGAAAGTGTAAAGAAAAATTTAACTTATAAGTTAATGTGTACTCAAAACTATGCTCTTTTTTATTTTTCTGGCAATTGACTATTTAAAAATAATTAGATATATATCAAGACTTTAGGAAAGTAAAATGCATTGACCTTGTGTCTATATTAAACGGCTCTATGATTTTTTCACAAAAAAAAACAAGACCATTTTATTGACATGCACCTAACATATCAACACTGACTCAATAAAATTGTTTAAATATTCCTAAATTATGCACATAACATGTTTAACTTATAGGTCTGACACTTTTATAAACATTTTCATAAACAACCAATAAAAGCCTGACTAATAATCACAGAACTATAAAATGCTTCCTCCTCATTTTCACCAGCATAGCACCAAAGGCCCATTTGCCCATTTGCCTAGTGCTTTATGTCTGGCTATCAGGAAATATCAGGATGTCCTAAAAGACAAAACAAATAAGTAAATAAACATGTAAATAGACAGAGCAGAGGTCAGTATAAGAAATGGCACAGATACTGGAATTACCAGAGAGCTAAAATCAACTCTATTTAATATGCTAAGAATTCAAAAAATAAAACAGGCTGAAATAAGGAACATATGGGCAACATTAATGGGGAATAAACATTCTAAGGAAAAACAGTAATGATTGAGAATGAAGAACTTGGAAGGCTATGTGCCAGGGTTTGGGGGTACTACCTATATTCCCTCCCTTGATCCCCCCCTCTCCATTTGATCATCCTGTTCCTGCCCCACACCTTAATCTATCTTTTTTTATTCTTCTCTCATATATTACATCCAGACTCAAAGTTTTCCCTCTGTCCACTCCTCCCAGTCCTTCCCCTGAACTTCCCAACTTCCTCTGATCCACTTCCCCTTTTCCTTTCACTAAAGAGCAAGCCTCCAAGGGATGTTAACCTAAAGTGGCCTACCACATTACAATAAGCCTAGACACAAATCCTCATTTCTGTCTCTCCTTTCTAATCCATCCTTAAATCCCTAGGCCCCTTACTCTCTACCTGACATCTGTGGTTATACAGATTGTAGTTAAGATTTAACAGCTAATGTCCACTTTTAAGTGTATATATATCATATGTGACATTCTAAAACCAAGTTACATCACTCAGGATGATTTTTTCTACTTATATCTGTTTACCTGTGAATGTCACGTGTGTGTCGGTATGCATGTGAAGATTGACAGTTTCCAGTAAATGGTTCTGGAATGACTAGATATTTCCATGACAACTAATGGATTCAGAGGCAGTCAGAGGCAGGCTACTTAATTTCTTCGACAATTAATTCATAATGTATAATATATTTAAATGTAAATTGTAGAACTGCAAAGCTTCCAAAAGATATAAAAAAAAATCTGGAACTAAATGTAGTCTTAGCATAAGATCTAAGAAATCAGATCCTGGGTATTTACCTAAAGGAACTGAAAAGTCATGTCTATAAAAAGCAAACAGTGGATGTTTATAGTAGCTTGAAGATTAGTTGCTAAAACAGAACCAATCACTGCCTTAGTTAAGGGTTCTATTGCCTCATGTCTAGCTATCTGGAAAAATCAGGATGTTCTAAACACTATGTGGGAAAGGGTTTGTTTTATCTTTTACTTGCATGTACCTATCTGGAGGTAATGTGACCCATAGTGAGCTGGGCCCTTCCAAATCATTCACCAACCAAGAAATGACATTTGACAATCTGTTAGGAGCATTTTCTCCATTGAAGTTTCCACTTCTCAAATGATTCTATCTGTGTCAAGTGGAAAAAGAAAGCCAAGAAAATTGACCCTTTGTCTACTTGATACATTGACACTTTAATATCAAATCTCAAATTTTCCCTTATAGCCAATATAACAGTATAACAGAAAATACTTTTAGGTCCTACAATCTAAAAAATCCAAACACTTAAGTTTAAAATTTCAGACCATTTAAAATATCTAGACTCTTTCAGTGCCGAAAACATTTATTCCCTCCAAAATGTCTCTAAAATGTCCATCTTCTCTCAAAACAAAACAAACAACGAAGCAAAAATAAGTAAATGAGTGAGTGGGGCCTAACACTCTTTTACTTGAAGAATGAAGAATCAGGGCATAGTCGCAATTCAATCAAAGGAAACAAAAAATCAACAGTGTAAGTATTCAACAGTACTAGAACAACTCACTCAGAGTCTTTTAGACTGCCAACTTCCTTGGCAGATCCATTTCTCTTGCTTTTTCATCCAAAACACAAGTAAGGGAAACACTAAATTGACTCAGTGTGATGTATGTAAAGAAGAAGATATCATGTTGTTGAAATCCAATAAGAGGGCACAGTCAGAATTGAAGGGGTGAGAGTGAGAAGTGGAAATTATGTCAATACAGTACTTATGAATAAAGTTCTGAAAAAATAAACTTTATCAAATTAAAAAACAAGCAAAAGGAAAGAAACATCATTCTTTCTAGTAGTCACTATCAATGTATCCCTTTCAGGAACCTTGGACAAACACTAACCCACCTTCTGTTGTTAAACTCATTTCAATTTAGTAGATAATTGTACTTTTATCATCCCACCAGACATTTCATTATTAATCACTTTGCCTTTGGTTTTGCATAAAATTTGCAATGTTGCTGTGGATGCTCATGTAGCAGTTCTGCGTCATCACATGCCTTCATTTCTCTTCAGTACATTCCTAAGTGCTGAGGTGGCAAGACCCAGAGTTAACTCTTTATTGAACATTATGCAAAGCATAAGATAATTTTTCTTTATTGATAACATAGATACATATATCACATTAAATTACCCCTGCCAAGTTCCGATTTTGACAGATGTCAGAGAATATCTGACATTCAAGCTACTACATTTACTTCATCTACATTTTCTCCATACTTTCTATTGACTAGAGGGCAATTCATCAAGAGCTAAAGTGGACAGCTATGCAAGGAATGGACTTGGAAGACCTTGAAACAAGGTCTCTCAAGCCTTGATGATCAGAGTGTTAACTGAAGTCTCTCTGTTTTTCTTTTGATTGTTTGGTATATTGCTGGTTATAAATGCTTAAACCACTATTTGATGAGAATAAAGAAAAAGGTTGTGTAAAGTATGTACTGAGAGGTGGCTAAAGCTTAAAGACATCTGACCTGAGACTTGCATTTGCTGCTTTGTAGAAAATATTTTTGTAACAAGTAGCCTTTTATTAAATTAGCTTCCTCAAGATAACTCATTTATACTCCATAAAATTCTTGGGGAGGTTGATACACAACCTGAAAAAGGTGAACTGACTGTAACAAAGTATGAAACGTAGTCCTGAAATAACTTGATCAAAATTAAATTAAAAATTTTCAGAATAATAGAGGAAGAACATTTATGAAGTGGGTTTATACAAATTACTATCACAACTTACTTATTGCTTTCATTGTAGCTTCTTAATTTTTTCCTCAGATACCCAACCTGTTTTAAACACAATAGACACACCAGGATATATCTAACTTCACTTGAGCTGAGCTGATAAAATTCCACTTCACATGTTCATATATAATTTCCAAAAGCGGCAAAATAAAAGAGCTAGGAAACTAAAAATTTCATTTTTTTCCACTGAATAAATAGCTTGATGTCTCATCAGATTTATAGGTTTGTCTTAGAAACATAATGTATTTGCTAGTACTATTTTGGCTCTTATGCAACAGAAACATCATCAGCTTAAGCTAAATTATTTGCTAGTTGTAACATTAATGATTCACTATTTTAGGGTCAAAGGTGGTGTTTTTTTAGGTTTAGAGACTCAAACACCATTAAAATGACATCATTTTATCAATTTCATTGTTTGGAAGAAATCACTTTGTTCTAATTAACACATATAATATATGACATACTTCATTTAAAGAGGCCACAGATTTGCTTAACCACTAATTTCTGGGACACCTCACTAAACTTTTCTCTAGTCAGAACAACCTCTACCATGTTTATCTCAAAGAAATTGAGTGCTTGTCAAAGGAGAGATTTAACATCTGGTTTTAACATTTATAGGATCACTTTCAATTAACATTTTCATAGTAAAGTAAATTGGTCATCAGTGCTGATTTTCATGTCTTCATTTTAGCATTTTGATTAGACAAATCCATTTGCAAGTCTGCACTACTTTGGTACCTCATGGAACCCTCATAAGGCTCAATATAACATTGATAACACTCTCCAAATCATTACATTTCAAGAAAGCATGAAAGGGCTCACTAAGTCTCCTGCTCAGTGACATTACTCTTTCCATCTTCAGACTTATCACCTGACCAGCAGTTCCCAGAGATGGTGTGTCTTTGTGTGTGTCACAAACACACCAGAAGCTGTAGTGGCCATCTAGGTCACAAGAACTGGCTGTCCGGGACCAGTATCATGTCTTTAGTATACCCCTGAGCTATTCTTAAGGCTTATACAAGCTTGTCGGAAGAGCAATATATGAACTACAGCATCCCTTCACATCAAGAAACATAGAGTTCAGTAATCATCACATTCTTAGTTCTTCATGGACATTGAGTAGATTTATTCTGTTCTAGCTTATTAATATTGATAAGGAAGTATGCAGTTAAAAGTGTAATGATGCTGAGACAAAGCATATGGCTATAGAAGTATAACATTTATAGTCTCATAGCTAAATTCTTAAAACTGAAAGGGTTATTTCTCAAGTATTCACCTCAAAATAGTATTTAAATAGAACTTCAGTTCACACACCATGCTGTTTGCTGATAAGACAATCCTGATGACAAGAGAAAGGTTGGTCTTATCTTGGACACCCAAAGGAAAAATTTACCCACATTTAAAAGATTACATAATATAATGTAAAATATCATTCCCATTTCATACAAGAAATGATAAAAAAGGAAATAAAGGAACTTGTGCAGAAGTGTTAGATGCTAGAGATACCATTTTTCTGTGGCTAGGAAAGATTGCTGTCAGTTAAAATAAGAAATAACTAGTACACCAAGTGCTGTTCATTGTAAGTGAAGATACATTGGGAAATTACTGTACATTCAGTCATTTATGAAAATTCGGTAAATATCTATGAGAGCAAAGAGGGTAAAGCTAAGGGAAGGAAGGAGCAGACAAGGAAAATAGAATACAAAATCACCCTAAATAAAAACTCTTCCTCAAAAATATTAGCAATTTTTATGCTATGATATAGTATTGACAGTACTACATGGGCATCTTAGAATATGAAGTGAACTTATTTGTTTACAAAAATAATTGTTGGTCTAATGTTTGAGAGACTTCTCTAGGTATCTTCTATTTAAATGCTACAAAAGTCATGGAACTGCTCATACCTACATTTAATTTAAAGTTCCTAAATCTGTTTGAAAATATTAATTGACTAGTCTCTCTCACAGCAGTTTTGGAAGGTGGAAGATAACTGTATTTCTTTTTCCACCTGGATGATTCAGAAGCCGAAAGCTTAAGTGCTTTTGTGAAAAAAATATATACATTCAGTCATGTGGAGAAGCAGCTATTGATAGTAAGGATGGGCATTCTGCCTGCTTCCTTAGCTGTCCACCTAACTGGCATTCCTTCACTAGAAAGCCAGTGGTTGACACCCTTCAATTCTTGGAATTTAATTACTTGGAAACATATTGGACTCTGACACCAATTGTCTGTTGAATTTATTTTTTAAAAGCTTATATTTCAAAACTTTCAGAAAAATCTGAATTCAGTATAAGATGTTTCTATGTTATATTTGGTATAACACAATGCCTTTAAAAGAAATTTAAACTAATAAGTGTAAGCTAAATTTTATGTTGCAACGTGGGAATGAATGTCTTGAAGTTGATTTCACCAATGGCTTAGAGCTTCTAAGAAAAACAATTTGAGGAAAAAAAAACAGACATTAAGAAAACCAGACAGAATGAAAATACCTACATAAAAACAGCTCTAAAAGGGAAATTCCATGAAGCAACAATTACAAGAGAGGACTCGTAAGACTGAGATTAAACAAACGTTATAGATGTATGTGTCAATGACAGAATGTTAAGTCCTTTACATAACTGCCTGAGGTGGTAGTAGATCAGACATTGAGGGGAAACTCTAGTGAACCAGTGACATGCAATTGCAATAGAAACGTATGACATGCTTGAAACAGAATTGGTTTTTAAAAGTTATTCATATATTCCAAGGAGAAATATGCCCAGTACATTCTGTTATTATATGCTAATTGCTCTTAAACCATATAATTTATCTTCAGGGAAAAGTACATAATGACTTAGTCATCATAATATCCGATGGAACTTGAGATTTTAATGGTGTTGACTGTGTGAGATTGGGGTGACAGTATATGAGAGTATAAAGATTTAAAATAAAATTCATCTGAATTTAATATGAGAACTAATTTATGTTTCATGTTGATAAAAGTGTGCTGACTGAACTTTACTATGGCTAAATCTTGCAGTTGGTAGGCAGTTGAATGCATGACTTGCTCTGGGCTGTTGTTTAAATATAAAATGCAAAATAAATTTTATAGATTATTATAAAATGAGTAAGGGAAAATATCTGTGCAACATTAATCTACGTAGTGAGCATTCATCATACCAAGTTTTTGTTCCCACAACAAAATAAAATTCTTTCATTACAAACAAATACATACAATCCTATTTCATCAAGTGATTTAATATATATTATGTAATTGCATACATAATATATACATTACATAATTGTCTCAGTCACTATTCTATTACTGCCATGATCAAGGCAACTTATATAAGAAAGCATTTAACTGAAGTTTTGTTCCCTGTTTCAGAAGGTTAATAGATGATTCTCATGGTGGGGTGGGGGCAGAGCAGCAGGTAGGCTGGAATGCCTGTGGTGCTGGGAGAGCAGCTCAGAGCTTATATCCTGAGCAGCAGGCAGGAGGCAGAGACTTAGTCTGGCCTGAAATTTTGATACCTCAAACTCAGTGACACACTTCTGTCAATAAGGCTACACCTCCTCCAAAAAGCCACACCTCCTAATCTTTCAGAACAATGTTACTAACTGGGGACCAAGCAGTCAAATATAGGAGCATATGGAGAGCATTTTCATTAACATTAACCACAATAATCTGTAATAAAACATAATTTTAATATGTAATATTAAGTTATTACATATTAAAATATGTATTGTTCTTTACTTTTTTGTTTGTTTTTGATACAGGATCACTCTCGTGTAGTGCAAGCTAACTTCATGCTCATTATCTAGTTATGGTTGGCCCACATTGACAATTCTTAAGTGCTAGACTTACAATTACAGGCCACTGTCCCTGGTATAGCTGTGCCATTTTGATTAAAAACACAGATCCACAGGAATCATTTTCTAAAATCCCATTCTTGAAGGAAAAAAAAAAAAAATCAAGGGGCCACATACACTTTATTTTCTCACCAGAATGATGGAGCAGAATTGTTTTGTCTTAAACTTTACCCAAGAGTATTTGAATTCTACAAATGATCTTTACTAACTTGTCACTTTCATTTTAATTTTTTAAGTTTATCTGTACATCATCTTTACATAAATGACAATAATATTGAGATAAAGACATTAAAAATAGTGTTCAGTTCAATGTTTCTTTAGAAGGTTCTCGTATGTACAAATGGGTTAAAAGTGCTAATAATTTCTTATGACTCCTCAGCTAAGAAAGATTGAGGACAATAAATGAAAGATTACATTATAATATCTATCCAACAAAATACTCTAAAAATACAAGGAATTACTTGTTAGAATCTTGGTGCAAATAATTTTGTTAGAAAATCATCATTGTGTATTCATTCAGCCAAAGATTTTGTATTTTTGGGGTTTCCTCAAATAATTTTCAGCATTGACACGTGGAAAGGTTGATAAGCTGCCTCCAATATAGCCTTCTACACACATAAGCTTCCTTTTTTATGCAGTCCTGGTCAGAATGTAAATTTCCTCATTCAGTCTACCTTTCTCTTATCACCACCTCATACGTTGGTACTCCTGACTGGTTAGTGTGTATACTAACAACTTCATATCCTGCCTAACTCTAAAAGTCTACTCAAGACAAACAGTCCCTAAGGAGCTTGGTTTTGCTCCTATGGATTTCATTACAACCATATTTGTAACATTCGTTGCCCAAATCATTGCATATTTCAACAGTTAATAGCCAATTTTAGCTATTTTACTGACTAATTTATCCATTTGTAGTACAAGAGAGATGGTTCAGTACTCAGGAGTGCGTCCTATTTATTTCTGCAGAAGAGCATGCTTTATTCCCAGCATCCATACAGAACAGTGTACACGCTCCTGCAACTCCAGTTCCAGTGGCGCTGACTCTCGTTTGTGGACTCTGCAGGCTTCTACTTCTGCACATGTGGTATACATGAACTCACTCAGGCAAAGTTGAAAGTATATGGTATACAATAAACACGTGAATTTCTAGAAATCAGGCATTTAGATTCTCACCAATAGTTTTATGCATTGAAACTGGGGACATGGATTTTTTTTTTTTAATTACTATGATTCTCAAAGATCTGGCAACACAAGCCAGCATCATCAGAAAGCTGTTGGGCTCTACTATGGTTAGAGTATTTTATTTAGAGTTATGTTTAAAGAAATATGTTTGAGTTCTTACTGTAAGATAAGAATTGTCCCAAAACAACACTCTGACAGAAGCTTAAAGAATTTTAATTATAACAAGTATGGAAGAAATTGCTTTGACTTTAGTTTATTGTAAAGGTTTAATAGATGATGCTAAACAAACATTAACTGAACATATCTTAAAGTAAAAGCAGAGATCACATGCTCAAAATGAGGTCACTTTAACTTTAAGAATACTCCATTAATTAGGAATACCCAAGGTTAACTTTAAAGAATGAAATCTTAAAGTAATTGGAAAATAAATAAAGAATCTGATGTGAGACAGGGAGTTATATTCATTTCACTCTGTGGTGTGTGTGTGTGTGTGTGTGTGTGTGTGTGTGCATGTGAGTGTGTGCTGATTTATATTGCAGTTAAGAGGGGGTGAGAAAGTTTAACACATGCTATGAATTTTATAAGCATTTTCCCCAGATCATTAATGATATCTGGGATGTAGGTTTAGGAAATTATACCATGGATATTTGTAAAAGATTGTTTAATATAAGTCAAGATGTCAATATTGTTAAAATTCAAGTTTTACTCGAGAAAACAACAATCAGGGCTATTATCATATCATGTTGATTTCTAGAAACAATTGATGGCATTTTCAGTCTACCCAATTAAATAGATGAGGGAGTTTGTGAAATGTCATTTAATGGTCTTCTAAAAATTGTACTACAAAAAGATATAAAAGGTCAGAATCAGTCTGTGGTTCATATGGTCTTTGCATCAGTTTAGAAATGAGATATAGAAGACAATATTCAAAGCAAGGTCATTCATGAAGAAAAATAACTGGTGATTAAATAAAGAAGAAAATATTTGTGTAATCACCAAAATCATCTAATGTGAGTTAATTTTTAATGTATTTAGGTAAATGTAGGTTTGAATAAAATTGATACTATGAGTGTCTGGTTTAATAATCAGTAGAATTCAGTGCTGTTCATTCAGATTGGAACATCAGTACCAATTGCATTCTAAAAAACTGTTTCTTTTAGATACAGAAGTTTCTTTGTATAGAAGCCTATATAAACTTTAGAACTTTAGTAAAGTGATTTAAAAAATAACTATCTCTAATACAATATATAATGATTATTCCTGAGGAATATCCATTTGTAAATTGTTCTTCCTGATTAAACTCAGAATTGTGACTTTTCAAATAAAGTAATGAATGATAAAAAAATGATTCAAGATAAAAAACTAACGATTGATGATAAAAATAGTGTATTTTTAATCTTTGTCAACTAAAATTTCTATTTTCATACTTTTAGAAGTTTTCTCAGTGGAGATTTACTGTCCATGACAATATGAATATGAATGTAAAGATTTCCAGCAATTATGGTCATATTATAAGTAATGTACTTACATGTTTTAATCCAATGCTAGTATGACCCCATTATGGTAATATTTCTTATTCAGCTACAACAGTTAGCTATTTTATACTCTCAAATGATGTACAAAAACAGAGGTAAAATAGCAATATTATAAATTTCATCAAGTTGCTTTAATTTACATACATTATTTGTTATTAAAGAAATATGTAGGAAGAGTCTCTTAGAAATATATTGAATGACTTAATACAAGCTTGTCAACTACAGGGCTTGCCTTCTGGATGTAGAGCCAAGGCAGAAAGAAAATGCAAAAATTAAAGTATTTATTAACTAGTTAGATTAACTGGATGTAAAGATGGAGATAATGTGGAACAGGGCCTTCCTAGGCAGGAATCTGATATGCTTCCTAGCCCTTGACTCATATTCTGTAAAATATACCAAGTATATCTAAAGTTCTCTCATTCTCTGTATCCTCCAAGGTTTCCTCAAGGATGAAACTAGGCAGTGATTGCAATTCACAAGAGCCTCCTCTACTAGAGCCAAACTGACAAAAGAGCCACTGTATCTTCCATGAGAGAATCCAGACAAGGGGGTGGGGACACCTTTAGAATTGCTTTCCTGGAGTTGTGAGTAGCAGTCTAGTCATTCTTTGTTTTACATCTAGTATCCACCAATGAGTGAGTGCATACCATGCTTGTCTTTTTGAGTCTGGATTACCTCACTAAGGATGATACTTCTAGACCCATCCATTTGCCTGCAAACCTCATAATGTCATTGTTTTTCTCTGCTGAATAGTACTCCATTGTGTATATGTACCACATTTTATTTATATGTTCTTCAATTGAAGGGCACTACCTAGTAAAGAGGACCCTAAGAAAGACACAGGGATCACCCAACAACAGAGAAATGGATGATATCTACATGAGCAAACTGGACATGAAGGGAGGTAATGAAGGGCAAGGGTCTGGGGAAAGAGACCTTGGGGGAGTGAGAGATTCCCAACTGGATCAAGAACAGAGACAGATAACAAGGAAAGAGATACCATGATAAATGAAGCTCCCATGGGAATAGGAAGAAGCAAAGTGCTGGAGAGGTCCCCAGAAATCCACAAAGATACCTCCACTGTAGACTACTGGCAATGGTCGAGAGAAAGCCTGAACCGACCTACTCTGATGGCCAAACACCATAATTGTCATTACAGAACTCTCATACAATGACTGTGGAAGCAGATATAGAGATCCTCAGCCATGCCCCAGGTGGAGCTCCTGGAGGATGTAGTGGATAGCCATCCCAGCATTGGCCTGGAAGTTCCAACCCCCATTGAGGCTTCGGTAATGGTCATGCATGCCCACAAGGTGGGGCTGAGGGAGGTTCTAGGCCACTCCACGTAGTTAAAAGGGAGATTTATTTTGTGGGGTAACTTACAAAATGAAGGCATAGGTTGTAGGGTCTGGCAAAGGTATGGCACAGTCAGGCAGTGTTCTCTGGAGAACTCTGCTCAGTCTACCTCCAGCGTCCAGGGTCCCAGAACCAAGAGAAGCCTCTCCTCTCGATCCTGGGTCTTCTGCTTCCTCCCTTAGCCCTGCCTTGTGGGTGTGACCATTACCGAAGCCTCAATGGGGGTTGGAACTTCCAGGCCAATGCTGGGATGGCTACCCACTACAGGAGGCCAATCAGCAAGAGAGAGGAGGGATTGTATGAGCAAGAGTTGTTGAGACCATGATTGGAAAAAGCACAGGGACAAATAGCCAAACTAATGAAAACACATGAACTATGAACCAATAGCTGAGGAGACCCCATGGAATTGGATCAGTCCCTCTGGATAAATGAGACAGTTGATTAGCTTGAACTGATTGGGAGGCACCAGGCTCTGGGACCGGGACCTGTCCTTAGTGCATGAGTTGGCTGTTTGGAACCTTGGGCTCACACAGGGACACTTTGCTCAGTCTGGAAGGAGGGGACTGGACCTGCCTGGACTGAATCCACCAGGTTTAAATAAATCCCCAGGGGAGTCTTGGCCCTGGAGGAGATGGGAATGGAGGGGAGGGGCTGGGGGGAGGGGGGGGGTGGTGGAAGGAGGGAGGATGGGGGAATCCGTGGCTGATATGTAAAATTAAATTAATTATAAAATTAAAAACTAAATAAATAAATAAGGAAGAAAAAAAAAGAATTGCTTTCCTTTGACAAACAGAATCAGTTTGAGTCCTTTTGTCTGCTGCCCTTTTCCTTTTCTCTCATTGCAAACTGTTTCCACACAGCCCTCTGAGTCCTCCTTTCCTCTCTGCCTCAGATTTTACTGCTCTTTTTACTCAGATGGAACTTGCCTTCTACCCCCTTCTATTCCAGTTCAAATGAGGAGCCACGGTTCAGAGCAGAGAGCTGGCATGATATGAGGTTTTATTTAACAATATTACTTTGACTTTTGCTTTCAGAAGGTATCGAAAGGAAGCCCAGATGGATGCAGGGAGGTTACTCTGGGCTCTTAGAGTGATTTAGGCTATGAAAAGTACTGACTTGAACCAGCATGATAGCAGCTTGGGAAAAGAAAGGTGATCAGAGACAGAATACGTGTTCGGTGCCTTACTTCCAAGATTCGCTGACACTGTGAAATTAGAAAGAGATGAGCTGGTTCAATAAGAGATTTAGCTGAGGATGAAGTTTCCATAATTGACCTGAGTTATACAAAGGTCAAAATAGAACTGAGGTGGTAGATAGGTTCAGATGAATTTTAGATAAGTTTGATTTGAGATATCTACAACCCTTTAGTGTAAATGAGCTGTCAGAAACACAGATGTATACATATGGTTCCTTTTAAAAAGTCAGAGTTTACAGAGCAAAAATAAATTCTGAGTCATATCTGCTTCATTGATTATACATCACCAACCATCTTTTATCTATTATTTTTAAAATTACAACATCATTACATCATTTCCCCTTCCATGTCCTCCTTCAAACATTCCCATAGACCCTTCCCTTGCTCTTTTTGTAATTTATACCCTATTTTTCATTATTTGCTGTTACATGCATATGTGTGTATGTGTATTCATAAATGTAACCTGATCAGTATGTCTAATGTTACCTATATGTATGCTCTTAAGGCTGGCCATCTATATTGGACAACCAGTGACATTACCCCTTGAGAAGACATTTTTCTCCAATTCTCACCGTCCCTTCATTACCTGTCTTGCTCTGTGTTTGGCTGAGGCTTCCTAAGCTTTCCCCCATCCACTCTGGCATGTATGTTGTCTTTTTCCAGCTCATGTTGAGGCAGTCACGGTTATGGGTGTAGTTCTAAGGTTACAAGAGGAATCAGTCTCACGGCAAATTCCCAGATCCTGTGGCTCTTAAAATCTCCCTTCCCCTTTTTTCTCAATTTTCCCTAAGCCTTAGATGTGAAAATTCTGTGGATGTATCCACTGAGACTGGGGTCTTTAACTCTGCCTTGCCATTGATTGATTGTACTTTTTTGTAATGCTCTCTGTTTGTTGCAAAGAGAAATTTTCTTAATGGGCTATGAGAGCTAAAATGACCTGCCTGTATAAGGACAAACATTTAGAGTAAGTAGAGATTATGATGGTTTAATAAAATGGTTGTAGGTTCTCTTGCAAGACTCATGACTTAACTATCTCTGGGTAGGTTTTTCAGTACCAGGTGTGATTTTTACCTTTTGTCGAGTATTCTTAAGTCTAATTAGAGAGTTCTTGGTTACCACCAAGTTATGTGTACCATTACTGCAAACTTGGGGTTATGACCAACTGGTCTTTGTTGCAGCACATTGACATAGTATCTAGGTAGGGCTATATATAGCTTGCTTTCTTCCTTTAGAAACTTGCATGGCAACATCTAATACCATGAGAATTTATCATCAGGGAGAAAGACATTCTCGTTAGTGCCAAATCAAGAAACTCTGGATTTTGTGTCTGAAATGCATGATATTACTTTTTAATAAGGACTTACCTTCCACCTTTTGGGAACAACTAAAGACAATAGAAATAGCCTGTAATGTTTTGGGAGTCCTTTAGACAACTTGTCCAACCACTCAAAACAGGCTTTTCATGCTTAGTGTTGTAGTTTTTGTTAGACAGTCTTCAGCTCTTGGAAGGAGTTTTGTCATTCCAGATGAGAAAATTCATTACAAATAAGTGTGCATAGTTATATACAGAGTTATGTGTATATATAATTATTATATAACAACATAATATGGTGATTTTAGGTAATTCCATTCTTCTATCCTGGCAATGACCTTATTACCTTCCTGATTTCTGCAGTTACTCCAAGATAAATACTCACATTTGAAGATTTGAAAGTAGAAATCTCTAATGAGAGGGAATTTTTTTTTTCATCTTTCTGGGTATGGGTGACCTCATTCATTATTGTCTTTTCTATTTCCATCCATTTATCTACATTAAGTTCATGATTTCAATTACCTTACAGCTGGATAGTAATCTGTAATATATATGTGCCACATTTTCATTATGCATTAGTCAGGTGCAGGGCATTTCAATTTTTTCCATTTCCTAGCTCTTGTGAATAAAATGGCTGGGAGCATGGCTAATCAAGTATCTGTGGAGAAGGTACCAAGTTATTTGGGCATAAGCTAAGCAGTTCACCAAGCACACTTAATTTCATTTGAGACTCATAGCTTTTGACAACACAGTTTCTTTTTTTCTAATCTTAATCATTGGTATTAATTTTCCAGACATGCATTATACATCAGACCATAAGAGACAGATCACAATGTGGCTATGAATAGGCGACAATTGGTACATGAGTCCCAGGGACATTAGAGAAGACAAAATGCAGAGAACTGACACAGTGATGTCAAAAGAGTATTATTATAGGAGATTAGATAAAAGCACACTTCTGTTCAAGTCACAAAAGTCAGTCAGGATACACAGCAGATTCAAGGAAAACATTGATTCCTCACATACTATATCTGCCTGAGTGATTTCGCTAGGTCATATCAAGCAGGAGAGTTGGAATATCATTATGTCTTAATTATGTGATGCAGACATTGTTTGGCCTAATATTATTTTTCTTCTCAAAATGCCACCATGATACCCTGACCATTGGCTGGTGCTTCCTTCATATACTTCAGGTCAGAAGTTTGCAACTTTCATGGGTCTGGCATGTTTGGAAAGCTCATGTCTTCTTTCTCTCTTGTGACTTGAAGACATGCATTGTGTCTGTGCAGTCCCGTTTTAATCTGAGTTTATAGATAATGTTATTTTATTTATATATCAGTTGGCACAACATGGATTTTGTTAGAAATTTGTTACTGTTTACTTTCAAAATTGATGTAATTTTTTTTTGCATCAGCATTTGCATTAAAAAAGGGAGCAAATCTATGTGCCTTATAGAAGGAAGTCACAAACGGCAAGACAGTTTGCAAGCTAGTAGTCTGTACCCTGTGGTATGACTTAGATCAGGACCTGGTTTGATGTCTACAGAGAACCAATGTAGATGCTAAGACAATCACCTGTTGGTCAGGAGAAGGGTTCGGGCTTGAGGAGAATTTGAGATTCATCGTCATTTAGTCCACTTAAGGTCATAGAACTCTTGCTCCACCTGCCTGCCTCCACATACACACAACGTCTAAGAAAGAGAACTATAACACTATTTCAAAGATGAATCAGAAATAAGGTTTAAAAAATCACTTCTTAAGTGACTTAGGAAGAAGAGAGAAGGGTACAGTCATAGACAATGTTTCTGGTTGTGGCAGAGACAAGCATGAATTTGCAGACATGACTACTGGACTTAGTATATATAAGTTATCAGTGATTATGACAGAGCTACTTTGTAGTGTGACACTGCTGACAAAAAGCCTAAGGCAAAAGGTTAAGAGGATGAGAGAAAATCAATTTGAAACAGTGAATATCAGCAATTCCTTTAAGGACTTTTGCCCCAAAGTGAGGGTTCCTACAATGTAAACAGTTATGCATTATGAAAAGTCTCTTGCTGTCGTCTCAAAGCGTAAGTGTTAGAAAATAACCTTTTATATTTTAACAACATACCATGATGCATTATTTGATGACGAAGTCAGAATTGGACTGAAGCTTATACCTCCTTTGACATATTGTCAAGGTATTATTTGAAGGAAACGCTATGTTTTGTATAATAAAACTAAGTGCTTAGGACATCAGAGTAACGCAAGAACTAAATATCATTACAATGTGCAAGACAAATAAATCCAAGTGGTGAAACATTCTAAAGAAGTCCATGTTTTCCTTCAGCTAACACAAGAGTCATGTGAGTGAAGGCTTAGTAGTTAGTTGAAAGACTGGATTAGATCACAGTTGTCTATTATCAAGCATTGCTAATGTTTCATTCATGAAATATTCATATAACACCTACTGTATGCCAGCAGTTCTTCTAAACACAGGGAATACACTGCAAACACAGTGGCAAATTTCCTGTTCTTGAAAAGATTATGAAGTGTCTGGGGAGAAGAGCAATCAAATAATAAATTTCTAGTGTAGGGGCTCTACAGACAGGTAGTTATTTTCCTACCTGGGAAACAAATATCCTACTAAGACAGTAAAAAGGTCTACTTAACTATATGTGGCCTATCAAACAACAATTAAATAGTCATGTTTGGTAGAGAGAGACAGAGATTGAGAGAGAGAGAGAGAGAGAGAGAGAGAGAGAGAGAGAGAGAGAGAGAGAGAGATTAAAACATTATTAAAACATTAAACTGACAGCTTGACCAGAAGTCATGTGTAGTGGGTATTTGTTCCACCAATGACCTTGGGCTTCCTGGCCTGATAGGGGCAGTGCTTCTTGTCAGCTTACGTGACCTCTTCAAAGGGAAGAGAAAGTGGGGTCACACTCTTTCTTGGGTGGTGAAGACCTGGTCAGGCGGCGTGAAGCAGTGTGTGATCTATTCTCAGCTTTCCAAGGACTCGAAAACCGGATTTACCATATCCTTTATTTGTGAGTGAGTGTATTTCCCCATTTCATATCTTAATAAGTCCCTGCTACCAATTAAACAGACTCTTGAGGATTTTGCTACCAGTCATGTCTGTGGAGGTCTGTCTTATTATGTGGTGCAAAAAGATGTAGCTCACTGTGGGTAGTGTCATCCATAGGCACGTGGTCCTGGATTGTAGAAGAATGATCAAACTTGTGGACAGGCCAGGTAGGGAGATGCATTCCTTTGTGATTTCTGCATATGTTCTTGTCCTTGACTTGCCTAGTTGGAGATCATATTGAGTAGAAGAGCAAGCAGTCCCACCTTCAGATTTTTGCTTTGAAATCCTGTCCAAAATTCTCCAAATGTTGGCCTGCGAACTGTAAGTGTAAGACAAAGAGCATTATTTACTCCCTGCTTTTCTTCAGAGTGTTTTATCACAAAAGCATAAAGGAAATTGAATGAAGTAAGCAGAGAATAAAAAAAAAAAGAAAAGAAAAATCCACTGTTTTATTTGTGATTTTTTTCAAGGTAAAAAGCATATTTACAGAGTTAAACATTAAACTTTTTAAATGTATTTTCTTTTATTTTGAGATTATAATAAAATTACATTCCTTGCCCTTCCTTTTCTTCCCTCTAAACCTCCCTTACATCCACTTCTTGCTCTTTTTTAAGTTCATGGGCATTTTCTATTAGATGTTTTTCATTCTTGTGTGTGTGTGTGTGTGTGTGTGTGTGTGTGTGTGTGTGTGTATGTGTGTGTGTGTATATGTGTGTGTATGTGTGTGTGTGTGTATGTGTGTGTGTATGTGTGTGTGTATGTGTGTGTGTGTATGTGTGTGTGTATGTGTGTGTGTATGTGTATGTGTGTGTGTGTATATGTGTGTGTATGTGTGTGTGTGTGTATGTGTGTGTGTGTGTGTGTGTGTGTGTAATATATGTTACAGAGTACCTACTCTGAGTGCCAGTGTGTGTGTATATGTGTGTGTGTGTGTGTGTGTGTGTGTGTGTGTGTGTGTGTGTGTGTGTAATATATGTTACAGAGTACCTACTCTGAGTGCCAGTTCATGTTCATAAACATCTTAGCACATTTTGAAGATCTGGTGGCTCAGTTCATTTTTTATTGACGTTATCCCCAATCTGTAACTCATGGAAATATTTAAGTATGATCTTAAATAATTAGATCAGTTATTATCATTACTAAGTTCAAATCCTAGAACCAAGCAAGCAAAGCATGTGCTAGCCAAGCTTTCTATCATTAAGGCACACCCCTCAACCCTTGTCATTTTTTTTTTCATGTCTCAGTACTGCTAATAGTATCATAGTTTTGATAACCATGGAAAGTACAGGTTCTAATTCTGTTAGCCTGTTTTCTCATGGATTCCTTGTCCATGTCTGCTATGCCAAATGTTTTACTTTTCTTCTCACTACTCAACATTTAAAATTTTGAGTGTTTTTCTGGGACTCTGGAACGTATTGTTTCTTTGTTTGGTTTCTGTGGTTTGTAACATCTGGATGTTGTTCTGAGAGGATTGGTGCTGCATTTTTCTTTCTATTCTAAACTCCACAGCAGCAGCTCCTCTTTGGTTCTGCCACATATGGTGTGTATATGCCAAGAGAGAGAGAAAACAATAATTCAAGATTCAAATTAATATTTATGCCATATTTTTAATTTCATTCTGCCTGGTTACAGGTGGTTTAGACACACACACACACACATGCAAATACTGTGTTTAAACTCCTTGAAATATTTAAATATGACATTTTCCGGGTCCAAATCTTATACCCAAAAGGAAATTTCAAATGTTTTAGATTTTTCAAGTGAGCAGAACTTAACTATCCTTTCAATAATCCAAACAGAGCTGTAGAAAGTTGTGTGAAGTTAATACAGATGATTGGCAAAAGAGAGAAAATTGTGATGCTTAGCCAGTATGAAATATGTTGTTACAAGATAGTAAGATAAACTTACTTTTACTTACTGGGGCTTTTGTCTGTTTCTTGATGGAATATGTGATATGAATGTATGTTTTGCAGCATTGTATAAACATATTTGGTGCAGGAGTGCTGAACCAGCAGAAATAATAAAATAATAACATCAGTAAGACTTGATAAGTATTTTTGGATAAAAATAATCAATAGAACTTAATGTCCTGTACCTAAAGTCAGAATTTAAATTTTGTCTGTTTCAATGGCTTTATGCTGTGTGTTTTGCACTAAAGTCATTCATGCTGACACTGATGTTTTCTGAATACATTAAAAGCCATGATAACCCCCAAATTTATTGCTGTCTCTTAGAAAATAATTTATTCACAAGAAACAAAAGCATGGCCTCTTGAAATGGCTGAGCCTTCATCTAATATACATATATATTGTTTCTTCTTCAAATAGTTCTTGAATTTACAATAAAAATTGGAAGACACAAGTATTAGTATTTACATAAACATGATTGAAAGAAATAGCTTATTGAGCACAAAGGATTTGAAGAATATATAAAAGTGAAGACAGATAAGAAAAGGATGCAAAATAAAAGTGTGATGGAAGTGAGGGAAAAGTAAAATTGATCAAGTCAGAAACGGAAGAATCCAAAAGATAATACAGTAGAGATGATCACCAAAGCACTCGGGGAGCTCTTAAAGCAATGCTCTTTTCTTTATAATGCGTTTGACCTTCTAGCTGCACACACTTCTTCTCATCTCTGCCACTTGTATTGAATTACTTTAGAACAATGGGAAACCTAACTGGAAAATTACTTTTTTAGGACAAAATTGGTCTAAAGGCCATTGGGAAGCCTTGTCCTAGGGCCCTGGCATCCAACTCCAAACCCTCTCTTCTATCCTCCAAACACTGTTGTTGCCTTTTCCACTGCATGGCAAGTCTAGAGATCTCACAGAAGTCCTTCAAATACTTCAGAATCACTAGTCTCCTCCACATCCATTTATTGTAATCTCACCTTAGACGTTGTTTATTTTTACCAAATGAGGGAGGTAATTACTGGAAATTTGTAAATTAAACCAGCAGCACCGACAAGTCTTTGTATGTGGCTCCATGTCTTCTAAGGACTGTTGCTTGTGAAGTCTTCTACAATACTGAGTTATCTGTAAGTAGTGGCCAGGACTGCAATGGGATGACTTCTGGCTTGTAATTGTCTGGTCTTCCTTAGGACACAGCGACAAAACAGGACAACTGGGTGATCTCTTAATTCCTCTTAAGAAAGTGGAGATTCAGTTTATTATCAATCATGATATTTTTTAAGTCTTACATTACCAAATGCAGAAAAAAATGTGAAAAATTCTTTTTAATATTTAGAGAAAATGACAGGGAAAGAGTTGGTATTTAGAATGAGTTTTGGAGGAGGTAGGTTTGTCAATTTGAGATTTTATTCTGAATACACTGATAACTCCAATTAATATCTTTCCTATTTTAATAAGAAAAACCAAACAATTAAAAGTGTTATTATCAATTACTCAGGTAACTATCTACAGGTGAATTTACATTGAAAATCACCTTAGCTGGAGACAGCAAAGGCATTTTGCATTTTGTGTCAGTATCCCAAAGAGCTAGAGTATCAGCGCCACCTAGTGGATGCATCTCAGTACTGGAAAAACGAACAATTTGATTAGCTTGCACTGTTCCTACCCTGGATCAAGAGATACACGCAATAATTATTTCTAAATATTATTACCAAAACCACATTTTACTTCTCTAGTCAAAACAGTATTCACAAATACTTACAATTCCTATGGAATAATTAACAGAGATTGGACATTATCTGGTCTTTTATTTGACCAGAAATAAAATTGTTTATTCTATTGAGTAAAGCCCATAAGATCTTATATATCTACCCTCTCTAAAAATTCATCTTTCCTTCACCAAAACAGAGCCTAGATAATGTTTGATATGTAAACGTCATTCGGACTAGATCTTTAAAGATCTTCATTTTTTCTGAAATGCTTGCCTCAGATATTTACAATGTTCTATAGTTATGCTGAAATGAACTCCATACATCATTGTCTACCCATTACATTGATTTTATCTGTCGGTTTACTTACTGTTGCTATATATTTTTAAACTTTTAACATCAGAGGAAGAAAAACTGAAATCAGTACTGAATTGCACTTAGAGGGTAATTATACCAACAATATAAGAAAATGTTAAAAGTGGGTTTTACTACAAAAATTTAATGGGTTAAAGGTTTTTCACTGACTCTGACAGAACTTAAAAGAGACTCATAAAACAATAAATCAGAATAGAACTAGACATACTGCCTCTTCCTCCAAGATCTAGCCTGTAGATGTAACCGTCTTGTTAAATAAGAAACACAGATCCAATTGAGAGTTAAAAACCACGAGGTCAGAGCAAGAGCTGAAAACCTTACCCTTCACTGCTTCTGCTGTCTTTCCTCTCCACAAGAGAGCTGCTTCTGTGTGGTTTTTCTCTTTATAGACTTTCTGTTCTGCTTTCTCATTGGTTGTAAACCCAGCCACATGACCTCTTCGTCACTGCCTGTCTGCACAGACCTCCAGGTCTTCTATGGTTGGTATCGAGATTAAAGCATGTCTCCATGCTGGCTCTATCCTTGAACACACAGAGATCTGCCTAGCTCTGCCTCCCAAGTGCTGGGATTAAAGGCGTGCACCACCACCACCCAGCTTCTGCTATGGCTTGCTCTGACCCCAAGGCAACTTTATTAATATACAAATAAAATCATATTTTACAAATATAGTATCTCCACACTAGCCTTAGAAATGTAGTCTTTACCAATCATTTTTGCAACAGATGGAGACCATTACAGAAGAGACACAACCAATCAAAATGTAGAATTGAGGAACCCAGTACCAATGGATACATCTATAAAATACACACACACCTATTTTATTTTATATTTTATAATGCAGAGAAGCAATCATAAAGACTGTAAGGACTAAGGATCAGGGAGTTTGCTGTGAGGCTGTGTCTTAGATCAGAAGTCTCATCAAAGTGACTGCTGAAGCATGAGCTGAACAAGGATGACATCCAGGACGCACGGAGGCAAACCCATGGGACAAACAACTGAGAAAAGTTGAAGTGTGAAAAATGGTCTTTCAAGGGAAAAGAGCACACTGATTGGTTGTCCAGTACCCAAAGATCATCCCTGAAAATAGACATACACTTACATAATACGGGGACAACAGGTTATATTTAGGAATATATGTATATGCAAATACATATATGCATTGATAACAATTAATTTTAAAAAAGAAGCCAGAAGTGTTATATGGGAGTGTTCTGATGGAGAAAAGGGAATGTTCAAATGTATTTAAATTAAATTTTGAAAAATAAACAAACTAAAAATGTGGAACTTTAATATACTTAAATATGGAACCAAATCACTCAGCATATACTTGTTCTATAACATCTTCATTTTTTCTGGTCTGCCTTCCTTGTCTACCACCGTTTCCACCTCATTATCATCATCTGTGATGATATTTTATCTGTGTCCCCCAATAAAGCTTATCTGAAGATCGGAGAAAAAAGCCAGACACTATATTAGACATGGAAGTCAGGCAATGGTAGCACATGCCTTTTATCTTAGCATTCAGGAGGAAGAGATCCACCCAAATCTCTGTGAGTTCAAAACAACAGACCCAGGCATGGTGACACACACCTTTATTCTCAGCACTAACCATAAAGTCTGGAGGTCTGTAAAGACAGACAGGAAGTAATGTAGCTGGGCAGTGACAGGAAGTGAGATGGCAGGGATAGAAAGGCATATAGGTGTGGGTATACAGGAAGAAGCTCTTTTTGGAAGCTGAGGAGTTGGTGAGGTGAGGTTGGCTGTGGCTTGTCCTATTCTCTGATCTCTCAGGTTTTTACCCCAATATCTGACTCTGGGTTTTTTTTTATTAATAAGACTATTTAGCATACACTCATCCTCATTTCTCTCCTCCTCTTATTATGAATAGCATGCTGTTCTCTGATATATAGTAAGGTTCTGACTCTGCCTTGATAATGCTAGGGTACAGGCATACACCACCACACCTGACTTCTATTCTTAATGTAGACTAAAATATTTATTATGTTTATACAAAGCAGTCATTAGAACTTGCTCATTTTTTCTCAGATAGTTCCCATTCTAACTCACAAACCTTTTATTTTTCCTTACCTCCCTCTTGGACTAATATTTCTTTGATTATTGCATTTGTTAATTCAATCACATTTTTGAGTCTTCTCTCTCTCTCTCTCTCTCTCAAGAAAGCAAGAAATTATATTAGTCAGGCTTTTGTTTACTTTTTCTGTATTTCTCAGTGTACTTTCTGTGTTTGGTTCTTGAGGCTGGATAACTTCACCTTCAGGCAGACTATTGTCCTTCACACTATAAGTCTTTTAATTCCAGAAGCTTCTATAAAACTGTAGACTATTTATTGTTTTGTTGATATTCTTCATTTTGATGATTTCTGCACAGGTAAGGGAAAGACGGATTGGAGAAGTAGCAAATTACTTTTGTTAAAGTTTGAACTTCTGTATGAAGCACTGTGGAATTTGAATTCTAGGCAGCAAATCACTAAAGTTAAGACTGAGGAAATCACACTTCTTTAATACTTAGCTTCTACACTGATAAACTGTAATGACTCACAACCTACATTTTGATGTTTCTATTTAAGTGAATGAGAAGAAATGCATGTAATATAAATAGCATGAATGTGTATTATGTGAGTATATTATATTATATATACTACTAAAATCTTTCTTTGTAAGTTCATCTTTGATACACTTGTTCAATTTCCATATATTTGATTTTACTTTTTATTATGTTAGGAATTACATTCAAAATGTTTTTCATAGATTTTTAAGAGTGTCTGGAGAGGTGGTTCAATTGGTAGGGTAGTTGCAGCCAAATCTGGTGATATATGTTAGCTTTTCAGACTGTGTGGTAAAAGTTGTCATTGTTCATTGTGATAACACAGAGCACAATGAATCTTTAATACATTTTATTCTCTCTGTCTCTCAATCTCGTGTGTGTGTGTGTGTGTGTGTGTGTGTGTGTGCGTGCGCGCGCGCGCAAACTGTTGTATTTGCATATGCACCTTTGTGTTAAAGTGTAATTGAGCACGTGTGTGCATGTTCATAGGCATAACATGGACACACATATAGAGGAAAGAAGTCAGCCATTTTGCTTTTGGGGGTGCTGATTCTTTAGTAAGTAGGGAAGTGAAGCTAGAATGCTAGGGTAGGCTGACTAGCAAGCATGTCACAGGGTCATTTTGAACTCTGCCTCCTTAGTTCCAAGTTTGTAGGTCTTCACTATCAGTATATTTACACAGGTTCCAGGATTGAATCTGAGACCTCTTCCTTGCAAAGCAAAAAATTTCCAACTGAAATGCTGATCCATATCTAATACTTCTGTCTTATTACTAAGCTTTGGATAAGATGTGTTTGTATTGGTATGTTGAAAAAATAAATGAGAAGATGATTTTTTAAAGACCAAGCATCTTATAAAATAATAGATGAGGACTAAAGCCAGAATTTTCTGTAGGCTAATAAATCAAGTCTTCAAGTACTAAATCTATGCATTTTATTTACTCTTTAAATGATTTATTTAACTTTATCTATATAGTTATTTAGCCTGGATGTACTTCTGTGCATAAAATGAATTTCCTTTGAAGACCAGAAGAGGGTGTCAGACTCTTTGGGACTGGAGTTAGTAGTGAGCCACCATATGGGTGCTGGGAATCAAACTTGAGTCCTCTGAAAGAACACCAAGTGCTTTTAAGTTCTGATCAACCTCTCCATCCCTTCTGTAATTTTTTTTAAGTAGAGTTGTTCAGGTAAATATGATAAATTTACTGTGCGTGTATTCTTTCATCCACTGTTTTGTGTAATTTTAATAAGTTAACTCATCCAGCTGTATAAACACACCTTGATAAGCTAACTAATTCACTCCATTTTATGGGAGTTATATCTCATGAGTAAAACTTTTCCAAGGACATGTGCCATTATGCAGAAAAGAAATATGATTTGAGTACCATATGCCAGCTCTAAAACCCAAACAAATTAGTATTATAATCTAGTGCTTACTATGAACTAATGCAAACATTATTTCCCATGCTACCATTATTTGAAATTAAAAATTAAATAACAAGACTAAAACCTAAACATTGAATCCCTGGCAACCTATAGGAATGACAACAAAGCAGTAATAATTTAAAATAAGCTTCCTAATATGTCATGTGCAAAACAGGGGTTTATAATGGTGCTGCACATTTGACAATGGGCAATTTTCAAAGCTCTCCTATGCTTAAATTCAAGATTACATTTAAAAGTGGCTAAGTATTATGTTCATTTACACAGTGATGCTGTGGAATAATGCTTTTGTACACTGGGGTAATAAACCACTGATTGGCCAGTAGCCAGGCAGGAAGTATAGGCAGGATAAGAAGACCAGGAGAATTCTGGGAAGAGGAAGTCTGAGTCAGGAGACACCAGCCTGTCATCCAGGGAGCAACATGTAATGGCAGGTAAAGGTAAGGAACATGTGATGAAACATAGATTAATAGGTATGGGCTGATTTAGGACATGGAGCAAAAAGCTGGAGCCATGGCCATGCAGTTATAAATAATGTAAGTGTGGGTGTGTGTATGTGTGTGTGTGTGTGTGTGTGTGTGTGTGTGTTTATTTGGTCTGATAGGCTGTGGGACAGGTGAGAGAGATTTATTCTGACTGTGGGCCAGATGGGACACAAGAAAACTTCAGCTACACAGTGACAATTAGTAACTACAATAGTGTGCAATAATTCTAAGGAAAGCACAGAGTTATCTTATGAAAACAAAGCCACCGACTCAGGTCCTCGGCCACACACTGGATTAAAACACAAAAGGCAAAGGGAATACTCTCCTAGCTTTCATTTGTTGCTTTCTGGAAATGAAAAGACAGAAGTGCTGTTGTACGAACAAAGGCCATGCTTTAAATCAAATGATTTATTATTAGGATGTGAATTATGAAATGCAGAAAAGAAACCTGAGAAGAATGAAAATATACTGTAATCTAATAGCCAGCTGCCATGACTCATATTATCCATTAATACCAAGAAGAAGAACCAGATAGTTACTAAACTTGTATGACTGTGTGGAAATCAGTGTCATTTATTTTGTCTCACAGTTTTGAGTATTCTTAAGTGCTGGAGGTGTAGCATGTCATCTATATTTTAATTCTCACAACTGTCCATAAGTGCATGTATATATGTATGATAATGGGGGGGTGTATCCAGGGCTGTCTTGTTGCTGGTTGATTTTTTTTCTCTTTTGGGGGACCTGCCACCCAGCTCCCAAATAAATCACACACAGAGGCTTATTCTTAATTATGAATGCCCAGCATAGCTTGGGCTTGTTTCTAGCCAACTTTTGTTTTTTAACTTAAATTAACCTGACAATCTTTTCCTGTGGGATTTTCCTTTTCTATTCCTGTAGACCTTTGTTTCTTACTCTGTGGCTTTGAAAAAGCTAAAAGAAAAGGCTACAAAATAAAAATAGTATTTTTTTCCTTCTTCCATTCCTAAAAGATAAAATTATTTAGACAGAAAAGGGATTTTTGAATACCTCCTAGATGCTGATGAAACTTGACAGCACTATGCATGGTTGAAATCAGAAGGAATTTCTGAGCATACATCATTATGTACAGTTCCCAACTTACTCTCTGTGGAAAGAACACCACACTTCCCCAAAGAACATAGACTACTCAAAGCTGTCCTGCTGAAATCTCCTATGCTGTACCTTATTCCATATCAGCATTACTTAAAATATTTTGACAGTCTTAGTGTCATAGATACTTTCATAGATAAAACAGATACTTTATACAATATATTCAAATAATGAATTTATAATGATAAGCCATGCTAACATATATTAAAGTACCAGGTATTTACCAACTTCCAAATGATTTCATTTAGCGTCAATTATATTCTTTTATAAGAGATACACACATGTAGTTTAAAGGACATGAAAAATCTTACTTATACCAATTTCTGATTATTTATTGTCTTCTAGATAATCTCATTCAATTCTAGACATGGTCCTACAATATTAATATTGCTAAAGTATGGTGCCCACAGTGTTTGTTTAATTTATCTATTAATTATTGATTAAGCTATTTTGTACTTGGTACAATAGAATAAATGCTAGACATTACTGTGTTTTAAATCAATTTTATGTGTCTTCCAACCTGCTCAATAGGTGTCTATGCATGTCTAGGAGAGATTGATCTTGTGATGGTCCTGACTCTGTATTCATACTATTGGGTGTTACAGGTATGTGCTACCATGCTCAGAGTAGATATTTCAAACTATATCTTGGTAAATACTAGCACTGCTGCATTGTCAAAGAATTCATTTTCATTCTCAGTTAAAATATTAGCTCTAGTTTGAGATAAGGTTTTGTTTCATTATTGCATTCATTGCCAATTTCATAAACGTATATAGTGAATTCTGGTAATTCTCAGCCCCGCCCTTCCCTTATCCTACTCTTCTCCCGCTTACAACAACTCCCCTCCTTACGGACTCTTTGCCATATTAATCGTTTTTAAATTTCTCTTGTCACCCACTTAGCTTAATGAGAGCCTGCTCTGTGTGACCATGGATTTTGAACTATCTATCGGTAATTGGTAGGCTGACCAGTGGGTTAAACAACCAAAAAATATAACTCTCCTTGAAAAATCTGTTAGTAGCCACCAACTAAGTGATTTTTTTTATTAAGGTACAGAACAGTTTCTAGGCTGGGCACCTAGTTTCTCAATGAGAAAAGTGCCTTTGAGGACTCTGCCCAATTCACAGTAGTTGATGCAGCTTTTACTCTGGTGATAAAAGAAGGAATTATGTTAGCCTGTTATGGGCATTATCCTATGTATGCAGTTGGAGGCTATCAAACTATACTTCTTTGAAGAACAAAATCCTTATTTGTTTTAAATAACAATTATATTGTACTGGTTTTCTGGTTTCACTTATGTCTATCAGTTGACCCCATCCTTTTAATTGAAGGAAATTTTGAATTCGGAAAATTAACATGCTTAAATGGTGATAAAAGTTAATTAATATTATTTTTATCATAAAGTTGTTTCACATTTAAGATTAAATTCTCCAGTTAGTTAAAATAAAAGATGAAAAGAAGGTTTTTATACTACTTGCCTGGTATAGACATTATATCAATAGAGTATCCAAGACAGTAATTATAATATTTCCCTTTAATGTTTTTGCTAAGAATCTCATTGCTTAACTCATGTACTTTGATTTTTTTCCTTCATACAATGAGAAATTTTAACAAAGAATTTTAAACTGAATAGAACTCTTTCTGTTGTGTGTATGTATTTAATTCTAAGTGAATTGCAGAGTCAAGACGGAGACATTCAAAGTCAAATAATTAGCTCTTGCTCCTCACAATCCAGTCTTGAGAGTTGAGAGGAAGGAGGAAACCAAAAGCTAATTCCCTTGTCTCTTTAGTCTCTAGACAGAGTCAGCTTCTTTTGTTGCCCTTGTTCATACTTCCTCACTCCTCTTTGGTTTCATCCCTATTCTTTTTATAGTGCTTTAAATGTGTTTTGTCTTTTTAGAATTGTTCTTTTTCTCTGTGTGTCCTTTCTTTGCAGTTCAATCTAATCATTGCTAATCCTGAATCTAATATGCTCATCCTGAATCTTTGTATCACTGTACTCTCATCATAAAAAATAGTGGGTTTTTAACAAAAATAATGTACTGCATAAAACTATGGGTCCAAAATTAAGAATCGCTTCAAACTCTTTTAGAAATAAGATTTAATCAACTTCAGGACTCACATTTACCTTTATCTTCTTTTGTTTGGGATAATGTGACCTGTGCAGAGGCATATTTCTAATTATTTTTGAGATAGTCCAAGGAGATTCCCAATTTACTATTAAGCAACAAAAGAAACTTTACTTTCTTAAATAAACAAGATAAAGAGTGTAAATTTCATATTCATTTCAAATATGAGTATTGAGTATTTTTTATGTGTGTCATTCTATCTGAGGCCTAGTATTTGTTTTGTGTTAGGGTCCAGCCTTGACTTATTGAAGGGTTCTTGGAGGGAGGAGGGAGAGATTGAGAAATAATAGGAAGAAACAGAGATGCAGATGTAGAAAAAGACAGAGACCCAGGATAGTTTTGGGAGGGCCCTTGGTCAATACCCAGCCACCCCAAGTTTATTCATGATGGGCTTTGTATACACCAGCAAGGGCAGGGACAAAAGACCTCCCACTTTCAAGGTTGAGGAATAAAGTACTAACAAGTGTAGACTCCTCAAAACACCTAGTGACCACTCCTATGCAGCCCTGTTGGGCAAAGCAAGCTCAGACTGTCTGACCTTGAGTTTGGCCTTACTAGCAAGCCTCTATGGGACCCTACCGTTTTGACAAATCAGCAGGTCAGAGAAAAAAAATGTAGCAATGATGTTTTTTAAAGCCCTGTATGTTGAGAAAAATCACATAGGACTTCAAAATTAATTAAGCTTCATTCATTTTCCTTGGGTTTCATTTTGAAAATACTGAACTATATTTTATGATTAATGATATACTCAATATTTATAACTTTACTGTGATGAAGGATAGCTTAAGAGACAAGGCTCCAACAATTTTCATTTAAAATATTCAATGAAATCTGTTTATAAAACAAATGAGAAGTTGGAATATGTACTTTAAAAATGAGCAGTGCTCACTGCTCACTATTGTCTCATTTGAAATGCTGTTTGACAGGGTGGTGGTGGCAGCGGCGCACGCCTTTCATCTCAGCACTCAGGAAGTAGTGCCAGGCAGATCTCTGTGAGTTCAAGGCCAGTCTGGTCTACAGAGCGAGATCCAGAAAAGGCACCAAGACTACACGGAGAAACCCTGTCTCAAACACCAAGAAAAGAGAAAAGAAATGCTGGTTTGGTTGTAGAAACAACACACACACACAAATAAAAAATCTTATTTTAGTCATAATTTACTGGCCTGGAGTTAAAGTATTCCTTTTGTTCTTGTATGATGTTATTTAAATTTTTCTGAACAGAGAGACAGAATAAATAATATTTTTTTACTAATGAGCATGTTTCAATCAATACAGGTAAGATTGCAATGTTATTTATACTTGTTAGAAGGACAGACAATTGAACCTTATTGATACTAAATTGTACATGGCAAGCATCATAGATATCATATGAACTGTAATTAAAGTGAATAAAATTTGACAGTGGATATTTCTTTTTCATAGTTTCAGTCCTTGGGATTTATTAATATTGCTAAATTAGGTAACATCAACTACAACATGATTACAAAATCTTATCCACCTTTGAATGAAGGTCCCTCACAGTGGCCTTGATCAACCTGAACTTTAAAACTCTATCTTCTCCCTTTCTGTTCTTGATCCAGCTGGGACCTCCTGCTCCCCTAAGCTTTCTTTCCCTCAACTCTTGCCCTTCATTACTTCCACTGTCGTCCAGGTTGTTCATGTAGATCTCATCCATTTCTCTGTCATTGGGTGATCCTTGGGTCTTTCCTAGGGTCCCGATTTCTAGGTAGCATCCCTGGAGTTGTATAGCAGTCTAGTCATCTTTGTTTTACATCTAGTACCCTCCTATGAGTGAGTACATACCATGTTTGTCCTTCTGAGTCTGGGTTACCTCACTCAGGATGATTTTTTCTAGATCCATCCATTTGCCTGCAAACCTCATGATGTCATTGTTTTTCTCTGCTGAGTAGTACTCCATTGTGTATATGTACCATATTTTCTTTATCCATTCTTCAGTTGAAGGGTATCTAGGTTGTTTCCAGGTTCTGGTTATTACAAACAAGAACAGAAAGGGAGAACGAGGAATAACAGACCATGATAAATGAAGACCACATGAGAACAGGAATAGGCAGGCTCCTCGAGAGGTCCCCCAAAAATCCACAATGATATATCCTATGTAGAATGCTGGCAATGGTCGAGAGAAAGCCTGATCTGACCTAGTCTGGTGATCAGATGGCTAAACACCCTAACTGTTGTGCTGGAACTTTGGTCCAATAACTGATAGAAGTGGATGCAGAGATCCTCAGCCAGGCCCCAGGTGGAGCTCCAGGTGTCCAACTGTCGAAAAAGAGGAAGGTCTGCAAGAGCGTGAATTGTTGAATCCAATATTGCAAAAAGCACAGGGACAAATAGCCAAACGAATGGAAGCACATGAATTATGAACCAAAGGCTGTGGATCCCCCAGCTGGATCAGGCCCTCTGGATAAGTGAGATAATTGAATAGCTTGAACTGTTTGGGAGGCATCCAGGCTGTGGGATCTGGACCTGTCCTTAGTGCATGAGCTGACTGCTTGAAACCTTGGGCTTACACAGTGACAGGACCTGCCTGTACTGAATGCACCAGGTTTAAATGAATCCCCAGGGGTGCCTTGATCCTGGATGACATGGGAATGGAGGGGAGGGGCTGGGAGAGGGTGGGAGTGGGGGCAGAAGGGGGGAGGACAGGGGAACCCATTGCTGATGTATAAAATTTAAAACACATAATAATAAAGAAAATAATAAAAAAAATAGCAAGAGGAAAATTAAAAAAACAAAACAAAAACAAAAAACAAAAAACCCTCTATCTTCTACTGAAAGACAGGTCCAAATAAACACCTGTAGTGTTCTTGTGTTCTTTCCCCAAGACTGAAATGAATTGTCACTATATAATTATTTAGTGATACGTAGTTTCAACTATTCATTGAGTAATTAAAAATAAAATAAACTAAGTCAGGAGGATCAGAAAATATCAGCAAAATTATAAAATACTAAGAGAAAAACACAAAATGGCCAGGCCGAAGCTCTGTACAGTTTACATTCTTGGGAGCAAAGTAACGAGAATTTAAAAGAAGAAATCTGATGCTTCAGCAGGTGAAATAGTATTTGGCTATCTAAACCTTATACCTCAAACATTCCTTGTTTTTGGTTGATAATGCTTTTTATAAGTGTGAATAGAAAAGAAAACAAAAGTCCTACTTGACACATGGAGATATATCTCAAATGTTCAGTATTGGCCTACAATGTAAGACACCTTGGATTTAATTCCTAGACTTGGAAAACATAATCTGCTTGAATAGAAAACACATTCACAGGTCACTTTGTAGGAGCTTTGCAATTTTTGCACTGAAGTAAAATTGCATTAAGATTTTGTAGAAGTTAAGACTAAGGAACAAATTGTGTAGTGTTCAAAATCTTTCTTTATGGCCATTTTAGTCCCCTTGGTTACCTTTCAAAGATTTTTGTTGCTGTTGTTAATCTATCTGGATGGTGTTCCCTAGAGATTTGGCTATAATATTTTTTGCTGTTAGTTCAAATATGAAGCTCAGTTGTGGATCTCTAGGTTTTGTTTCTTGGAAATGTTATGTTTTCTAGAATAATCAGGATCTGTTATTTGAGAAAAACATTCTGCCTCTTGGCTGTTATTTACTATCAACTTTGCTTGCTTCATATAAGTATACCATATATAAAAATGATTGTAAAAAATGTTGATTTTGTAATACGAATTGAATTAATAAATAAATAGTATTATTTATATATCAAAACCATTTAAAATTGTAAAATACTTTACCCTTGGGAGTATGGTTTTTCATTATATCGAACATATCTGCAGCTATGTACAAGAACTAGAAAAGCACAGATTTAAATTAAAATCATTTTTCTTGTCATGAGGATGAGAACAAAACAAGTTTTCCTTATTTTTTGTTTTCATTTTTCTCATATTGTTAGAAGATTGTGGGCAAATATCTTCATAAATCAGCTCCTCTAAACTTTCAGAATTCACTTACAATCAAAATGATGGGCTAAACATGGTTTATTAACTACAGCCTTAAAATTATTTCATCATCACCATGGGGAGACTGCCATGACTCATATATAATAGGATAGAAACTGCACAGAGCAACAGTTAAAACAACCTGATAAGCTTAGCATAAAATTCTTTCTGGGAGAAAAGTTATAAATTTTCAGGCAAGAAAAATCCTGCAAAGGTTATAAGATATCGTATATGCCATGAAAAGTAATTTGTGATATAAAGCCAAACAGGGTAGTGAAAATCGCATGTTTTGCTCTATATATCATAAACTGTACAATAAAGTAAAAATAGAACAAAATATAGATTGTTCAGAGAATATAATTTATGTGAGCACACAAAAGTTTATCAAAATTGTATTGTGATAAATGGTAGTTATATGCAATTCATCAAATTATATTAACTAGATAAGTAGAGGACCAACAATATTTAAAACACAGTACTAATGTCAACAAATCTTGTTTTCTAAACCGTACATAATATTTATACAATGTCTTGATAAAATATGTTCTTATGAATTTTTGTAGGTAAAAGGTCACATTTAATGCAAGGAATAAACTTATGACTTGTCTTGTACTCAGCTCTTAGAAGACGATGCATATTCAGTCCCTGATAAACCATAAAAAAATATGTTCTCAAGAAAAATCATTAGGATTGCTAGTACTTCAATGACAAGATATATGATAATCTAAGGAAAATAGACAAGTACCAAAGGTTCATTTTCCCAAATAAGTGAGATTCATGATTATATTTGATTATCAACTTTTTTTTTTTAACTTTCTTGATTTGGATTTCTAACCAAATTATCAGCTGAAGCCAGCTGCAGCACATTATACTATAGAAGATTTGGATTTTGACTTAGAGGCCACATTCTTGTCCTAAACATAATTAGTTTTGTTTTTCCCCCCTAATTATCCCCATGGTCTTTGGAAAATCATAAAACTTATCTAGGTTCTGGTTTTCTATTGAGTAAAATATGAGGGCTGAAATAATGTCAGAAGCGAAAGTCAATTATGTCCACATTAAGTCAGGAAAGAAATACATAAGAAAAACACATGGAACAAAATAGAAATGTTTCTATTGTCAATTTTCAAATATTCAGATATGGAAAATCAAATGGTTAATTACTTGTTCAACTAATATCTTCTTTTTATATAAACTGTCACAAATTGGAAGGCTTATTCTTTGAAATATATATCAAATTGTCCAACTCTATGTTTTGTGTGTGTGTGTGTGTGTGTGTGTGTGTGTGTGTGTGTGTGTGTGTGTGTGTGTGTGTGTGTGTGTGTATGTGTGTGTGTGTGTGTGTGATACCACACATCCATCTGAAGATATGCTAATGCAGTAAGTGAGTTATGCACATAACACAGTGAGATGCAATTGTGAAATAATATTTTGGTACATGGAGAAGTGAAGACCTAGTGGGGAATGGAAGTTTTTACAGGAAAGTTCAGAGATTTGGAGGAATCTAAATTATTAATGGCAATTAATCCCAAAACTTAATTCTTTAAAAATAACAGTTAACAAAAAATAATTACTAACAAACATTTTCTTTTCTGGTTTTTCAAGACAGGATTTTCTCTGTGTAGCTTTGCACCTTTGTTGGAACTCACCCTGTAGCCCAGTCTGGCCTTGAAATCACAGAGATCTGCCTGACTCTGCCTACTGAGTGCTGGGATTAAAGGCATGTGCCACCACTGCCCGGCCCAACAAACATTTTTTATATTAAATTTGTAAATTCAGCACTCATCTAGATAACTTTTTTATGCCTTAGATGACATTATCTTAGGTAGATTAACAGAGAAATCAAAGGACTTCTTTAAAAATGGCTTACTCGCATGAATTGGAAGACTCAGTGTTGTGAAGCAGAATGTGTTTCTGCGTTCATTGCAACCTTACAGCACAGAAGCTAGGTTCTAAGAATGAGGCTCTAAAGATGTGTATAGATTGTTTGTATATAGATGATTGGATATGGTTATGAAAATAAATAAAATAACATAACATTTTAGCTTCTGTCATAGGCCTGCCTGAATTCCCATGGACTTTTCCAAGGGAGGCTTGTAGAAGCAGACGGAAATGAGAGAGGTAGCTTGCGAATAATGTGGAAAAGAGCAAATAGCTACAGAAGTGCAGTTGGCAGGTATTTTTTCCAACTTAGGGAGAATAAGTAAGAATTATTGCATTAGTAAATTATTACAGAAAGGGGCATCAAAGAAAACTTACTTGGAAGAAACCTCGACTCAGAAACAAATATTTTAAAAACTGGTCAGTTTTCATTAATTTTCCCTATGGTTCCATTTTTTTTTCAAATGACACTTTAAATATCAATTGTAAATATACGTGGTTATTAAAACCAAGTCCTATAATAGCCTTACTCTCATTAGAGGTAAATGCATATCTAACAAATTTATTATATTTGAAGTATAATTTTTAAAGGTGAAAAGATCATTTCGATCAAGACTTCTAAATGAAAATAAGGAAAAAATAAAGCAACTATTTAGTAAAGAAGGAGAGTGAAACCTCATAATCAGAACTGATTTGTTATGAATGGGCAAGTTTAAGGATATATGAGTTAGATGTATCCTTTACAGTGCTGTATACACCTTAGCTATCAGTAAATACAAATAATATTCTAATATAATTGTCATGAGTCAATTTCATTTTGAAATGCTGATATATAATGTCAGAAGTCAATCAGTTAGTCATTCTCATATTGCTGTTAGCAATTTGGAACACAGCAAAATTTTAGAAAGAAAAAGTGTCAAATATGGGTTTGGCTTCTTTGTTTCACAAAAGTTAATATTACTAAGCTTAATGAATATTGTCAGGAATCAAAGGCATGTAACACAATGCCCATGCATTTTTTTATTCTTTTTTAAAGACTATATCTGATTACTCAATAATTTTAATGGTATATTTTAAATACACAAGTAAAAGAATTTTGTTATGATATTTTCATACACCTATAGAAGAAACATTGATAATATTCATCCACTTATTACCCTAATACACTATATTCCTTGCTCTCTTTTCTTTTTATGAATATCAATAACATCCTTTTGATATCTGTGCATATTTTACCCTAAATTCTCTGTGTGAGAGAAAAATGTGACATATTGATTTTTGTGTCTAGCTTATATCACTAAACATGATGGACTCCAGCTCCATTAAATTTTTCTTGAAAATTACATAGGTTTTTATTAAATGCCTGCATTATATATCACTGCATATATACATCATAGTTTTATTGCTAAATATATAATTACTGGACCTGATTTAATTGCTCTATTATTCTGAAAATTACAATATGTGTGACTATGCAGGTTTTTCCTTTGTATGCTTCTTTTGATGCCTTGGCTATACTCGGCAGGGTTATAGCAGATAATTCTTGGCAAACACTCTAAAACTGAGCCTTCTCAGGTAGTTGCATTTTTAATTTCTAGAAGAACCTCCACACTGATGTCTGTGACTGTGCTATTTTACTTTACAACCAGGAATAAATAAAGATTACCTTTTAAGTGTACATAAGATACAATATGGAGCATTTTACAAAATCCCCTCTTCATAGGAAACACTTTGCAGTTGTTTGAGGAACTATGAGGCTCCTCAAACGTGAGCTGTTGCTCTTCTTGTTGTCTTCCAAAATCGAAGAAAAGACCCTACTGCTGAATATACCAGGAATGTCAGAACCAGAACTTAGGAGAGTAAAGCGGGATCTTACTTCTCCCCTAAGGACTTGCTCTTTTAATATCTGGAAGTGCTATGTAAGATGCCAATAGACAGGAGCAATCAAGAGGCCTGCCTAGGTGTAAAACGTGTGACTTACAATGCATGCATGAATCAGCAAGATATCCCAAGCAATCTTGGCACTTGTGCCTTGGTGACAACCAACAGCTATTTAAATACTGGACTTAAGACATGCCTGATGGACAGGAATCCATGCATGATGCTGTAAATATAGCCCGAAACCTGTAGATAAGACAACCATAAATGCAACAGGAAAATCTGTCTCTTTTCTAAGCCAGTATAATTTCTAACTGCATACTAAGTATGTGTTCTTATATCCACAGATAATACAGCAATCATCCTTCATCAAAATCAAACTTAGGTAGCAGAAGGAGACACTCACAGAAATACACAATTTCTTGATATTAAGAGACTAGGTGTTGAGGATGCCCATCCCATTGACGTATCTGCATTACAACTTCTACATTCAAGGTAAAGAAACAACGTGGAAGAGGGGTTACAAAGATTACGAAAAGATACTCAGTGGAGGAGAATGCATGCTGATAGGTAGGGTCCCTAGACACGATTGGTAAAATGGACTCATGAACTCTTAGCAATATGGTTTCTTGTCCAAGACAAATACAGTGAAAATACCAGCAGACATGTCAGGGTGGAGAGAGGAAAATGCACAAAGTCCCATTCTTAGATAGAGAGCTACAGGCAATTAATGGTTACTGAGAGAAGGAAAATCAATTTGTTCTTGGTATGAGATCCCCCATAGACTGTGAAATCCCACATGGCTGGTCTTAGATACATGTACAGAAAAACAACATTCAGTGATATCAGGAGGTTATAGATGTGTGTGTGTGTGTGTGTGTGTGTGTATCCATTTATGCTTGTGTGTGTGTGTGTGTGTGTGTGTGTGTGTGCAAATGTATATACGTGACAATAATGTTTAAAAAAGAACAGACCAGGAAGTTTCAAAAGATAGGAGTGAATCAGAGGAGTCATGTAGCAGGAGGAAAAGAAAATATGGATGAAGTATTCATACAAAAAAATTCTTAAAAAGTACATGTGAACTCCTGAAAGGCGTATAGTGTATCCATTACATTCAGAATAACCTAAGTGAAAACACAATTGCATCACTACTACCTATGCACCCTGTTGAAGTCATGGAACCTTGCTAGGCCATGACTTATGCACATGGGCCAGCAAATATCTTTGATAAGACTTTTATATCCAAGCTCAACAATAATTTACTTCCATCTCAGGAAGCACTCAAATGTTATGAAAAAACAATAATTGGCATGATTGCATACTAAACAGATGGTTCTATCTACTTTGTCCTTGTATTGGTGTGTTTATAAGAAAACAAAGCAAATGGCAACCCAAAATGGGGTTTATTGATCAGAAAATACAGGACTTTGAGAGCTTGTTTAATGATACTAATACGACACAGAAAGTTGAAGGTCCTCGATAAAATCCTGTAGTCACGGTTAAGTGTGTCCTTTTCCACTTTGCTAGCTTGTTAGTGGGCCACAAAAAAAGAACTATGCTACACAGACAGGGAGTCAAAAGTACATTTAGCAGTGATATCTGCAGCCAAATACGTCTATGTTCCATATTTCTGAAGAACTGTTGAAGCAGTGTGCAGTGACTATCATCTCTAAGTCCCAGTGATGACAAAATCCAGGAACTGATTGTAATCCATATGAGGCAAGATCAAGGATGACACCTTAGGCTTTGATAATCATAATAATCCCAATACCTCAATATTTACATTTCTGGAAAATGAATCCTTTTAGAGGAAAGAAAACCAATATAATAATGTCAAATATCAGTTAGTAGTTAGCTACTTCTAAGATAATAGACTCTTAATTCTGCTCTTAAATACTATATTTACTATATTAGGAACTTCCAGTCATGGTGTGCAGAAAACTCTTTGTGGTTCCATGAATAGAAAGCAGTCAGACTGGAACACAATGTTAAAATACCTGTTAAGAAAGTCTAAATGATCAAAAAAATCCATTTTAAATAGTGGCACAGCTTCTAATCAAGAAAAAAAAAAACATTTCCACAAAAATGTCACTGGCAGGTACAAAGGACCTATTTAGCTGTGATCAATTATAATTCTACCTAAATTAAAAAAAAAAAAACACAATCATAATGCTTTCTCTCTCTCCAATATAATTGGGGTTTCAGCTTCTACATATAACTGGACAGAGAAAGGGGAGTTAAGAGGGAAGGAAGGGGAGATGGGAAAAAGGAGGAAGAATGAGAATATTGAACAAAAGTCCCATGAGGCAGCAGCCAAAAGAAAAAAGAAAAAAAAAGGAAGTAGTGATGCATAGAAAACCCTCTCTTCTAGACACTTGATTAGTAGTAAGTATCCAAGTTAGCTTCTAGGCTGCCTAGACCCTTATGTTGTTCACTCTGGGATGTCAGAGCAAGTGTTACAAAACCATACAATGAAGACTTGGTTGTAGAATGCTTGAAATGTGAGGGAAATATTTTTGATTCAGAAATACTTAGTTTTCTATGAGGTAGAAAAATGATCTCAGCCATGGACTGTGGTAGAACACACACAGAGAGGCTTGGTACCTGTAACTATACCAGGCACCATTAAAATGTAGGGTTCTTACATGCAGTACCATGAGAAACCACTCAGGGAAAAAAACATAATCAAACCTACCAAACAAAGAGAGGCTTATCGCCTGCATCCAGGAAAGAGAATGAACAAAGACTCCATATCTCCATCCACTTCTCTATCCTTCACTTGTATAATCTCTTTGTTTAATACCTGCTTGAATTTAGTCATCCAGCTTTGTGGGGCCCAATTAGCTACTAGTATCCCCATATTCCATAAAAGCTCTTCTAATGAACAATAGTTAGCTTGTAATTAAGGGGTTTTCCATGTCTATTCATATAAATCCAAACTTTGATTTAGATTGTCAAAGATCTTTCTTTCTTTTTTTTGCTTGAAGATGTCTTGTTTTTCTCTTCATTTATATTCTCTCTATTTATTTTTGTGTCTTTTACTTTTCTACTCTACTCTGAAGCCTACTTATCTTACTGTGATGATATTTTTGGCAATACATAGTAACTAAACACATAGGAACCCAGTTCATAGCCTAATCACAGATGTACATGCTCCAACACAGAAGCATAAGAAAAATAAAACAGGAAACTTAAAGCCTGCCAAAACCACTCTATTTACACCAATGAACTCCAAAGAAAGTGAATAAACAAAATACAAATAAAGAATTTAAATGACACTTATAAGAATTGTCAAGGAAATGAAACAACATGAAACAAAAACCAAAGACATTAATGAGCTCCTGAATGAACTTAAAGAGTGCATAGATGAATCACTAAATGAAATGAATGAATGAGTACAGGATATGACTGAGGAATCAGTACAGAGAAATATCACAAAAAAATTGAAAGTTTAGAAACGAACAGCTTAGAAAGTAAAAATAAAACATATATTTGTTTGAGGCTTCAACAGCTGAATTGATCAACTGAAGAACAATAAAAGGGCTAATGACAATATACAAGGAAGTATGATCGTATGCGAATTAGATACTCTTAAAAACAAATCTACAAATTATCAATGAAGAAGCAGACATGATCTCTAATGATGCATAAAATAAATTTAATAAATTATACCAGAAAATTTCCCGAATGCAGTAAATTTAAAATATAGACAACATTTAGAACAAAACAGTAAGACCAGCGAAGAATCTCTTCATGTCCTTCTACAGTAAAAGACAAAGTACACAGACAAAAGAATATAGAAAGTTTAAAGAAAAATACCAATGGGCCAGGTAGTGGTGGCACATGTCTTTAGTCCTATCACTTAGGAGGCAGAAGCAGGCAGAGCTCTGTGAGTGAGAGGCAACCTACCACCTAGTCTACATAGTGAGTTCCAGGGCAGCCAGGGATACACAGAGAAAACCTGTCTAAAAAGAAAGAAGGAAGAAAGGAAGGGAGGGAGGGAGGGAGGGAAGGAAGGAGGGAGGAAGGAAAGAAAGAAGAAAGGAACGGAGGAAGACAGGAAGGAAGAGAAGAACACATCAGAATATCATCATATAGCTAAAGCTAACATCTCAACTCTGATGTCTATATCTAGCAAAACAGACAGGAAAAGAAAAACTTTACATGATAAAAATAAAATTAAATAATTCAAGACAACTAAGCCACTCTTACAGAGCTATTGAAGGAATTTTACACACTTAAGAAAACACACACATACACACACACACACACACACACACACCCTTATCAACAAGATCTAATAAACAAAATGAGAATTATAAATAATAAATGAGAATTTGGAATTATTAAACTTTATAACCATATAATGGGAGAGATTAATATGTGTCAGTCAATAATAACTGAGCATAACAGTGTCAATTATTCAAGAAAAAAAATCACAGGTGAACAAATGAGGAGACTAAATGAAAAAGGACCCATCTATTTCTTGTCTACAAGAAACACACACACACACTGGAAAAGCAAACATAACTTAGGGAAGGGAGAAAAGAAGAAAAGACATATTCCAAACGTATGTATATATAATATATACATATATACATATTATAAATATACTAGAAAGCAAGAAGCTGTAGTAATAAGAATACATGACAAATATAATTTAAACCAGAATAAATATGAAGAGACAAATAATATCAACTGTTATTACCAAAGAAAAAATTTATCAGGAGGTTATGACAATGCTAAATATACCTAGATGAATTGTTGACACACAAGTCTTCATAAGACAAATATTGCTGGATAAAAAGGACAGTGAGTACTTTAAATACCCCACTCTCATCAATACGTTATCCAATGCTGCCAATGAATCAGCAATCATTGGAAACACCTGCTTTTCTAAAAACCAATTCGAGTTAGAATTAGGGCCACAAACAGAATTGGAACTGTACCAATGAAGTAATGTGAAGATAGGTTTCTTTATCAATCAACTTGACTTTATAAGAAGCATTAATGGGAACACTAGCCAATACTGAGTCTGCTTACAATGCAAAGGATGTTGTAATAACTATTTCAAGCATGGTTTTCACTGAATGCTAATAGAATTATCAATTTTATAAGTTTACAAATTAAACAAACAACTAAACTTGATAAATCTACAATAAAGAAACAGTTGTATTTATAACAAATTTATAAATGTTTGGTCTGGCCTTTGACTTAACCATGTATCACCAATAGATGACAGCAGTACTGTTACTTTGTCAGTTTACAATTCCCCATCTGTTAATAATTACATATTTTAACAATATTTTAGCAATAAAGTGATATCGTTCACAAAACTGAACCAAAACTAATTAAGACATAATCAATCATTGCAGTCCATTGTTTTATGAATGCAATAAACATGAAAGTCCAATCTCAGGGAAGCAGAAAGATAAAGAACATATTCTCTGATCATCAAGATATTAGTACTATATTAAAGTAGATCATGATGGGTATATAGGTATGTTCTATACATTTATTTTATGTCTCATAAAAATTAGCAACAAAAATTATTAAGGATATTGTTATGTGTTTTTTAAAGGTTTATTTCTAATTTGTGTGTGTGTGTGTGTGTGTGTGTGTGTGTGTGTGTGTGTGTACACATTTATTTCAGTGTAGATGCTTAGAAAACACAGAAGGGTACATTGCATTATTAACGACTGGAATTACAGAGAATTCTGAACCTCATAACATGGACACTGGAAGCAGGTTCAGGTCCTTTAAAAGTACAGTATATAATATTAACAGTTGACATTTTTTAAGCCTTCCTACACTATACAATTTATAAATTCAGAATTTATTTGAAGGCTTTAGAAAACATAGAGAATTCACCAAGCTGTGGTGGAGTATGCCATTAATCCCAGCACTGGGGATGCAGAGGCAGGTGGATCTCTGTGAGTTTGAGGCCAGCCTGGTCAACAGAGTGAGATCCAGGAGTTCCAGCACTGGCTCCAAAGCTATACAGAAAAATCCTATCTCAAAAAAGAAAAAGAAAACACGGAGAATTATTTCTAAATAAACATAATTTTGGAAATCTCTGGGAGAGAATATGGATGATTTTGTTGTGATGGATCTACACATGACAGTTCATTCAAGGTGAAAGACAATAATGTGAGAATTAGAACATCAGATATAGAGTGGGTTAAGATTTTAGCAAAGTGATTATGTCAAATGAATTGTTGAAAAATCCAGTCTGCTACCTTGTGCCAAATATGGAATGGGGTATAAAAGCATGAGGACTTGATTTTGATCCTCAGTGCCCATCCAAAAAAAAAAAAAAAAAGTCTGGTGTGTTGGCACAGAATGGTAATCCTAGCTTTGGAGAGGTAGAAACATTAGGATACCTAGGAGTTTCTGGCCTGCAACCATGTCTAATGGTGATTTCCAAGTCTGTAAGAGATGCTGTGTCAAAAATAAGCCTGGTGGTGCCCTAAACAGTGACACCTGGAATTTATAACTTGCCTCCTTAAGAGTGCATACAGTTATGAATACACAAACACACACACACACACATAGACACATGAACATGTACCTGCACACACATGCGCGCACACTCACACAGCTACAAAGAAATTAAACCACTGTATATTAGTATATAACAGAAAAAATCCATATTTCCTTTCTATTTAGATTTAGCCTTGAAGAGTCATTAATTTCAAAATTAGCAATAATGAGCCAAATGTCAGACAACCCCACAGAGCCAACATTAATCTTGGAAAATAAAAAAGACTTCATTTTAGATCATGCTTAGGGTATTATTATTAGACAGAAACGAGGCCCACAATTACAGATCAGAGGCTGTAATTCTAAGTCAAGTGACCTTAAACAATTGTTTATTATAATTGACAGGGACAGAGACACATATGAAGAATCCTTTAGTAGATACATAATACAGAACACATCTTAGTTTCTATGAAATGCACGTTTACAAGATGCTAAGTGGCACAGATAGGGTCCTCTAGTCTACAGACACTTAACCTGCCTTTCAAAAATTTTTTGCATTCAGTGTTCATCACTGCTAATAAATTTGTCAAGCACATGGCTAATCTTGATTACCAATTTGACCATCCCAAAGAATAAGAAAAGAGACTAAAGAATAATAAGATAGACTAGAAAAAGACACTCGGGGAATATTTGATGGTATTTTCATAGGCAATTAAATGCAACTAAATTAATAGGCAGTTAATTAGATCTGACCTACTAAGTTCACTCATTCTTTGGAGGATGCACAATCCCCCTTTCTTTTGGGGGAGGTGACCAAAGTAGAAGGTGAAGGATGTGAGTCACTGGAAGTATTCCTGGAGGGATTTGTATTACCTTGGCTCCTTCCAGTGTCTACAGCCTCTTCTTTCCTGTCAGACAGGAAGTGCAGAACTTCCTTCTCCACATACTCCCAAACCATACTGTTCTGCTCAAAGATGGAACTCTGAAGTCTTAAGCCTAAAGAAATCTCAGTCCTTTAAGTTGTTCATATCACGCATTTGGTTACCTCTATGTAAAAGCCTGACTAAAATACCCATAATGAATATCTCTTCTAGTTTATTCTGCAATTGTTAAAGCATAGATTTTCTCTTGTAGGTCACAGGGTTTGTAACTATATATATAATCAGATTATCAGATATATTGGTGCAAGGGTGTCAAAATTCTTAGGTGAATAACAAACCACTTTTTGATTGTACTTAAGGCCCACACCATGAGTTGCAACCAAATATAAACCTTCTAAAGTGGCCAATAATTTGAGACTAAATAGATCATGGGCTTATAGGAAAGTGTAATGCTATTATTCTGTAAAAGAAACATAAAAATAAAATGATTACTAATGACAGAGAGCTATACCTATAGAACTGTGCACTACCCAAAGCTCATCAGAGAAATATCTTCTTGCAGTAGACAGGAATTAAAGTGATTTACAATTGGAAAATATGCAGAGGAGTGAGAGAATCTGGAGCATTAACTCTAAATTAGATAATTATATCAAGCTCTTTCAAGGCTCAAGAATCTATAAAGAAGGAAGGAGCAGAAAGATTGAAAATTTTGTATAAATTTAAATTACAGGTTTCATATTTACCCTTAACTTTAAAAAAATTTTTTTCTTTATTATTATGTGTTTTAAATTTTATATGTCAGCCATGGGTTCCCCTGTCCTCCCCGCTTCCACCCCCACCTCCCTCCCAGCCCCTCCCCTCCATTCCCATGTCCTCCAGGATCAAGGCACCCCTGGGGATTCATTTAAACCTGGTGGACTCAGTACATGCAGGTCCTGTCACCTCCTTCCAGACTGAGCAAAGTGTCCCTGTGTAAGCCCAAGGTTTCCAACAGCCAGCTCATGCACTAAGGACAGGTCCTGGTCCCACAGACTGGGTGCCTCCCAAACAGATCAGGCTATTCAATTGTCTCACTTATCCAGAGGGCCTGATCCAGCTGGGGGCTCCACAGCCTTTGGTTCAAAATTCATGTGCTTCCATTCGTTGGCTATTTGTCCCTGTGCTTTTTGCAATCTTGGATTCAACAATTCACGCTCTTGCAGACCCTCCTCTTTCTCGACAGTTGGACACCTGGAGCTCCATCTGGGGCCTGGCTGAGGATCTCTGCATCCACTTCCATCAGTTATTGGACGAGAGTTCCAAGACGACTGTTAGGGTGTTTAGTCATCTGATCACCAGACTAGGTCAGATCAGGTTTTCTCTTGACCATTGCCAGCAGACTACAGAGGATATATCATTGTGGATTTCTGGGGACCTCTCCAGCACTCTGCCTATTCCTGTTCTCATGTGGTCTTCGTTTATCATGGTCTGTTATTCCTCATTCTCCCTTTCTGTTCTTGATCCAGCTGGGATCTCCTGCTTCCCTAAGCTTTCTTTCCCTCAAACCTTGCCCTTCATTACTCCCACTGTTGTCCAGGTTGTTCATGTAGATCTCATCCATTTCTCTGTCACTGGGTGATCCTTGGGTCTTTCCTAGGGTCCCGTTTTCTAGTCTGAAATTTTCAAATGGTTTTTAGCAGATTGCGGAATTTAATTTTTTCATTTCTCATCTGCTCAGTTTATTCATTTATGTTTTGAGTATAATATTTTTCAAGCAGAGCAAATTATAGATTTTGAGAATTGATTTTATATGGTGATTCTATTTACCTTTGACTGGTTTGTGTTTTGGGTGGATATTATGTGATAACTATATATATTTAACTTGATACATAATTTCAAAAGTACCAAGACCAAGTGAAAAATGTATTTATTGATATAAATGCCCACTCTTTTGTTTTCATGGGCTTTGTGCTAATTTCACTCTACAACAAAAATTTTAAAAATGAAATAAAGAACTAGAGTCTTAGGTTTTGATGATCAATGACTATTAGAGAGTGGTCTAGCTTGGTCATGAAATGAAATATTTAATACATATGCTTCTATCAGATTTATAGAAGATAAACATGAGGGAAATGTCTGGTCAAACTTTGTAAAGTTTTAATAAAAAATGATAGAAAAATTACATAGTATTTTCTGGAAAAAGTTTTAAGTGACCAGAGATATAATGCGTTTACGTGTCTTAGGAACTTCACTGTATTGACTCTGAAAAGAGGAAAACAAAAACAAAAAGCAAGAAAATCCTATGGTAAAAGGTAAATGGATTAACTGAAGTACCAAAAAGATCATATGTTCAGAATCCGTGTAAGGATAAATTAAGCAAGCCAAAAAATAAAACACACTACAAAACAGTGCAAATTCAGAGTTGATAAGTAAAAGTATAGACTGGCTTATATAATAAGAAAAAAGTTTGAAGTAGTATAAAATGAAGGCAGAAAAATGACTATTTATCCATGTCATTTCTCTACACTACACTAATAAGGGGGTATATGAGGAAAAAAGCTGATGTAAGGGATGAATAAAAAAATAGTGAAATTATCTGTAATTTTCTTTCTGTGTGTTGTTTACTTCTGTTTGAAATATAATGTGCTCAGAATGAATTGAAGTAAATGTCTTACTGTTTTTATAAGAGTATCTATGTTGTTATCAACTGACCATTTAAATATATAGCAGAATTCAATGATGAATTTGTTTATCCTGAGAGGTCTTTTGGGAAAATATGTAATTATTATTTATCTTCTTGATTTGTTAGAGGTTCCTTCCGATTTGTGTTTTTTATGATTCATTATTAGTGTCATATACTTTTAAATGTTTACACACTTCACTTAGCAGTTTAATTTTTTTTATTATATTGGTGTTTTAATTTTACACATCAGCCATGGGTTCCCCTGTCCTCCCCCCTCTCACTGCTGCCCCCACCTTACCCCATCCCCTCCCCTCAATTCCCATCTCCTTCAGGGCCAAGACTCCCCTGGGGATTCATTTAAACCTGGTGGATTCAGTGCAGGCAGGTCCTGTACTGTCCTTACAAGCTGAGAAAAGTGTCCTTTTGTAAACCCAAGCTTCCAAACAGCCAGCTCATGCACTAAGGACAGGTCCCAGTCCCACAGCCTGGGTGCCTCCCAAACAGTTCAAGCTATTCAATTGTCTCACTTATCCAGAGGGCCTGATCCAGCTGGGGGCTCCACAGCCTTTGGTTCATAATTCATGTGCTTCAATTCGTTTGGCTATTTGTCCCTGTGCCTCTCCAATCCTAGTCTCAGCAATTCACGCTCTTACAGTCCCTCCTCTTTCTCGACAATTGTACTCCTGGAGCTCCACCTGGGGCCTGGCTGAGGATCTCTGCATCCACTTACATCAGTTATTGGATGAGAGTTCCAGCACGGCTGTTAGGGTGTTTGGCCATCTGATCACCAGACTAGGTCAGATCAGGCTTTCTCTCAACCATTGCCAGCAGTCTATAGAGGAGGCATCATTGTGGATTTCTGGGGACCTCTCCAACACTCTGCCTATTCCTGTTCTCATGAGGTCATCATTTATCATGGTCTGTTATTCCTTTTGATGGACCTATATAACAAGAACTTTAAGTCCCTGAAAAAAGAAATTGAAGAAGATGTCAGAAAATGGAAAGATCTCCCATGCTCATGGAGAGGCAGGATTAACATAGTAAAAATGGCGATCTTACCAAAAGCAATCTACAGATTCAATGCAATCCCTATCAAATTACCAACACAATTCTTCACAGATCTGGAAAGAATAATACTCAACTTCATGTGGAAAAACCAAAAACCCCAGGATAGCCAAAAGAATCCTGTACAATAAAACAACCTCTGGAGGCATCACGATCCCCAACCTCAAGCTTTACTATAGAGCTACAGTAATAAAAACAGCTTGGTAGTGGCATAAAAACCAACATGTGGACCAATGGAATTGAATTGAAGACCCTGACATTAACCCACACACCTGTGATCATATAAATTTTGACAAAGAAGCCAAAACTGTACAATGGAAAAAAGAAAGCATCTTCAACAAATGGTGCTGGCATAACTGGATATCAACATGTACAAGGGTGCAAATAGATCCCTGTCACCCTGCACAAAACTTAAGTCCAAGTGGATCAAAGACCTCAACATAAATCCAGTTACTCTGAACCTGATAGAAGAGAAAGTAGGAAGTAGTCTTGAACGCATTGGCACCAGAGATTACTTTCTAAATATAACACCAGTAGCACAGACACTGAGAGAAACAATCAATCAATGGGACCCGTTGAAACTGAGAAGGTTTTATAGAGCAAAGAACACTGTCAGCATGACAAAGGGACAGCCTACAGAATGGGAAAAGGTCTTCACCAACTGCACATCTGACAGAGGGCTGATATCCAGAATATATAAAGAACTCAAGAAATTAGACATCAAATTGCCCAACAGTCCAATTAAGAAATGGGCTATAGAACTAAACAGAGAATTCTCAACAGAGGAAATTCAAATGGCTGAAAGACATTTAAGGAATTGCTCAACATCCCTAATTATCTGGGAAATGCAAATCAAAACGACTCTGAGATACCACCTTACACCTGTCAGAGTGGCTAAGATCAAAAACACAGAAGACAGCTTATGCTGGAGAGGATGTGGAACAAGGGGAACTATCCTCCACTGCTGGTGGGAATGCAAGCTTGTACACCCACTTTGGAAATCAATATGGAGCTTCCTTAGAAAATTGGGAATCCATCTCCCCCAAGACCCAGCTGTAGCACTCTTGGGCATATACCCAAGGAATGCTCAATCATACCACAAGGGCATTTACTCAGCTATGTCCATATCAGCATTGTTTGTAATAGCCAGAACCTGGAAACAACCTAAATGCCCTTCAACTGAAGAATGGATAAAGAAAATATGGTACATATACACAATGGAGAAAAACAATGACATCATGAGGTTTGCAGGCAAATGGATGGATCTAGAAAAAAAAATCATCCTGAGTGAGGTAACCCAGACTCAGAAAGGCAAACATGGTATGTACTCACTCATAGGAGGATATTAGATGTAAAACAAAAATGACTAGACTGCTACACAACTCCAGGGAGGCTACCTAGTAAACAGGACCCTAGGAAAGACACAGGGATCGCCCAATGACAGAGAAATGGATGAGATCTCCATGAACAACCTGGACGACAGTGGGAGTAATGAAGGGCAAGATTTGAGGGAAAGAGAATTTAGGGGAGCAGAAGATCCCAGCTGGAACAAGAGCAGTGTAATTTTTTGGAGTTGTGGTGCAATCACTTAGAATCTACCTTTGAGAGTCAGTTAACAGCTTCTTTTATTTCTTCAGTTTATTAGTTTATGTTGACTTTTCATGTCTTACTTTAGTCAAAACGTTATCAATTTTGTTGTACTGTTGAAGAACCAATTTGTGTCCATTCATTTTCTCAAATACATGTCTAGTTTTTATTTAGCTGACTTCCACACTATTGACTATGATTTCCCAATTATGTGTACCTAAGATTTAATTTTAATTTTTATCAAGTGACAAATATTTTAGTTATCTTATTTTACTAATCAGTTATCCTGAAAACAGATACCAATCGTATACAAATTCTTGAAGGATTTTCCAAATTCCTTCATGCTGTGACTTATAATTTATTATACTAAGATAAATAATTAATACAGCTTAATTTCTTTTAAATTAAATGATGTTTTTAACTAACCAGGGAATATTCTGCCATAGAATCTTTGATGTGGGATGGAGACTTCATGACCTGCTGCTCTGGCACAGTAGGTTTTGCTGTTTGTCCTTAAATACAGTTGTGTGTGTTATATTGTTGACATCTCCTGCACATGCACTGGGTCTTCCCCTTGTTGTTTTCCTTGGATGGGAGCATTATGAGTGAACATAATTTTCTAAAGTCCACCAATACCTTTATTAAAAAGATAGCTATTTCAATGTGTCTTTTTTTGTATGTTACTAATTGTGTCCTTTCTCACATTTGTTTTGTTGAAATTGTGAGTGAATATTTGATAGTTTTAATCTTAAAATACTGTGAGGACAGATTGCATGGGGTCCATTTCTTCATAACAGGATTTTTTTACCTTAAAATATCACATGATAGCCAGGTAGTGGTGGTGCAGGTCTTTAATCCAAGCACTGGGGAGGCAGAGCCAGCTAGATTTCTGTGAGTTCGAGGCCAGCCTTGGCTACCAAGTGAGTTCCAGGAAAAAGCGCAAAGCTACACAGAGAAACCCTGTCTCAAAAAACCCAAAACAAACCAAAAAAAAAAAAAAAAAATCACATGATTACTGTTGCCCTTGGGGATGTCTTCATTTCACATTAAAAAAAAAAACCCAAAAAAACAACAAAAAAAAAACCTTATATAAGGTCCAGCTAGTAATGCAAATTGCCATATGCATTTTCTTCTGGCTACAGAATACAAGGTACAATCATCTTTATTTTTAAGATTTTAAAATATCTTTTACTTTTTGATATCACATTATAATTACATCATTTCCCCTTTTCTTCCCCCTTTATATCACCAAATACTCTCACATAACTCTCTCTTGTTCTGTTTCTTGTTCCTTGTTCTGTTGCTGAAGGAGCAAGAAGATGCCAGCAGACTGGTAACGCCATGGCCATGTGGCAACATACAGATTAATAGAAATGAGTTAATTTAAGATGAAAGAGTTAGCTAGCAAGAACATGAAGCTCAAGTCCATACAGTCTATAACTTATATAAGCCTCTGATTGATTATTTTATAAGCAACTGTAGAACCGTGGGTGGGAGAGATTCGTCTGCAAAAACCTCCAATCACACATGTGTGTGCGCGTGCGCGCGTGTACACACACACACACACACACACACACACACATTTTTAATATATATATGCTTTTTAGTAGATACACACACACATTTTTAACATATATATGCTTTTTAGTAGATACACACACTAAGTATACATATTTATACACATATATGTGGCCCTATACACACACACATGTGTATATATGTATATATGTGTGTGTGTATGTGAATATATGTATGTATGTGTGTAGGACCATATATACACATATATATTTAGTAAATATATATTAAAAGTATATTCATATAGATTAGTTTGTTTATACCTACATATATGAGATATGTTTATGTGTGTATATATTACACTAACTTTTGTAGATTAGAATATATATAGTATAGATATTAGAAAATTGTGTATATATATAAATATACAGTAGTTTAATATATATATACGTATATATATACATATATATATATATATTAGTTTAAAGGTTGTATTTGGTAGGTTAGTAGCTACCAAATACACCTTTAAACATTTCATTGTGGTATATTATGCCTGGAATCTAAGTTTTTTATAAACAACTTGACTAGATTTTTTTCATTGCCTTGAAACATAGTCTTACTTTGTTATCCCCTTACACTCAGACAGTTTTGTCAAAGACTCCCAAGTTCTGAGATTACAGTATATTCCACCATAGCAGATTTAGTACTGGAGTTGTGTTTCTGCAGCGATATTCACAGTACTTAGAAAATAGACTGCAGGAGCCTGGGTAAGAAAAATTGTTTCTAAATCTGGTGACTAATGTTTGATTGCAGGGACCCACAAGATTGAAAAGGAGCATCAAATCTCAAACATTATCCCTTGACCTTCATGAAGGCATCATGGGACCTGCATATATTACTAATTTTTAACTTTCCTTCCCAATTTAATCAATAAAAACTTTGGTATATTTACAAAATTTATTATGCATGAGAAAAGACTTCAATTATAAATAAGTAATCTTTTATCTAATTTTTAGAATAAGAAGGACATATTTGAGTGATGTGTTTGTTAAACCTTCCCCGATGCCACGCTAATTGCAGATGTGTAGTGTTGCAATGCTGCCCTCTAATGGACACATCTTGTAATATCCTTCTCTCTGTAGAAAAGTTTCATTCTCGCAAGATGTGTTTTCTGGTCTCTCTTTTTAAAACTTTCTTCTTTATTCTTTGTGATTTTCATATCACGCATCTCAATCGCAATCATTTCCTGTCCCTTCTTAACTGCCTTTGCAATCTCCCTTTCCCCTCCCCTCAAAAAAAAAAAAAAAATTAAGAGGAAAAAAAAAAATCTCTTCATGGAAGCCATAGTGTGACATAGTGAGTCATGCAGTAAACTCTTTTATCCATGTATCTTTATGTGCAAGTGTTCATTGTAAAGAGTCATTGGTCTGGGGTGAGGTCTCTATCTACACTATCTGCTATACTATCAATGTTGGGCCCTCACTGGGTGTCCTGTTGTTGCACTGTGTTGTGGAGATCCTGAAGCTTTGTGTCTACAGAACCGGCCCTTCACATGCTCCCGCAGATCATAGATGGGGTGGATTTTGGGGTAGGCTAATTCATAATCGCAGTTCTGGCCCTGGGTAGCTGCAAGGTTGGTCAGCCAGCCAGCTCTCCCCTATCCTCACAACCAAGGTAGCTCTGCAGCCCTGTTCTTGCCATTTCGCCCCTTGCAGCGATGCACAAGGGCTGGCGCTGCTTCTCCTGCTTTCTTTTATATTCATAGGGTCCTTTCTCCCATGCCTACATTCTCAGGACTAGCTCTACTGTGTTGCCCAGGTGAAATACAGGAGCCACTCCCCCAAGTGCTTCACCAGGTGATGGGCAGGAACAGCTCTCCAGCTCTTAGGATCTCAGGGCTAGTTCTTCCACCTGCTAAAGACAGCAAAGGCCAGAGGACATTTTTCCCCTGCCCACACCACCATATGCAGATGAGGGGTGGGGCCAAGTCTCCCAGGCTCCCTGTCATCCTGTCATCTGAACCCCAGACAATAGGGTCAACTCTCCTGTGTTTCCCAGGAGAAGTGCAGGCAGGGTACACTTTCCTCAGTGCTGGAGCTGGTAAAGGGGAGGATCATTTCCCTTGCCCACCACAGGTGGATGGGCGTGGAGGGGGCATCTTTTCCTCGCCATCACCACCATTGGCAAAGGAGTGGTGGGTTTTCAGTTATTCCACTCTCATACATTCAGATCAGCTCACCTGTGCCTGTTAGCAGGATCAGCTGTACTGTGATGCCCAGGAGAAGAGCAAGGCCCTCTGCTTTCCTGGTCTGGCATAGGAGGAGTGAGCAAGGGGTAAAGGTGTGCATCTCTCCCCTGCTCACACAACTGCATGACAGTCAAGTGAGGACGGCTCTCCCATGCTCACAGCTTTCACCTCTTCAGATATGCCTCTGTCCACAGGAAATGAACCATGCTCTCTGACTGTCTCTCTGTCTCTGTCTCTGTCTCTCCCTCTCTCCCTCCCTCCCTTCCTCTGTCTCTCTCTTATAATACACCATGCATTTGCTTGCCATAATAGTGGTGTGTGTTTTTTCCTCGAAGGTTGGCATGGGTGTAACATGAATCTTAAAGAGTCTTATTAATAAAACTCAAACCCGAGGCCAGTTATTGGGGTGAATGCTGGAAGATCAGAGAAGCAGAACAAGCCACAGCTATCTCACCTTGCTAGTTCCTCAGGTGATCCTGTTTCCTCAGGCTGGAAGCTTCTGAGTCCTCCTCCACATGAATCTCAGCTGAACTGTGTTGCTCCAAAGCTTAACTAACTACATGCTTTTTCCTCTTTAGTTCCTGGTCCTCACGCCTTATATACCTTTTGCTTTCTGCCCCTACTCCCTGGGATTAAAGGCGTGGGTCACCATGCTTAGCTGTTTCTAAAGTGGCCTTGAACTCAGAGATCTGGCTAGCTCTGTCTCCCAAGTGCTGGGATTAAAGGTGTGTACCACCACCGCCCAACTTCTGTTATGGCTTACTCTTCCCATTTTCTAGCCACTATTTCTGGCTCTGTTCTAGTGGCTGTCTGTTCTCTGACCCCAGATATGTTTATTTCGGGGAACACACAATATTTTAGGGAACACAATACCCACCACACATGGGCTTGCATGTGGGTCTCTTGGCCCTGCTCAGTCTGCCCATGGTTCTGGGCAGGTACATGCTTTCCCTTGTAGTCCAGGGTGTTTTCTTCTCTTGAAGCTAATTTGATTATACAAAGTAATCTGATTTGTAATTAATTTTGCATGTGAAATGCCTTATAGTTATATGTGTTTACATCAATGAATAAATTAGCTATATCGATGTATTGATGTATTTTGTGAGCTTGTTCATGCATTTTCCACTTGCCTAGAATATTCTGCACCCTAATGTTCTTTTCCCAAGTGTATTCTGCTGGAAATGTCCAAGATTTTGTAACACTAGTCCCTTTTCTGTACTCTGTTGGGTCACTATCCCCATTCTGGCAGCTCTCTCCATAATCTAGTATTTTCTGAGCTTTCCTGTTAAGAGGTAAACACAAACTATTGTAGCCAGAAGTTTCTTGTGTCTTGCCCAGCCCCCATGATCCAGACAAATCTCTCTCACCTGCCATCCCACAGCCTCTCAGACCCAAGTAAACACACAGAGGTTTATATGATTTACACACTGTACGGTTTATGGCTTTATCCACTTTCCAGCTAGCTCTTTCATCTTAAATCAACCCATTTTTATAAATCTATATGTTGCCATGTGGCTGTGGTGTTACCTGTCTGCTGACTTCTTGTTGCTCCTTTGGCAGTGGACTCGCGTCTCTCCAGACACCTCCTTTCTCTTTCCTTTCTCTCTCCTTAGATTTCCCACCTACATCTAAGCTTTGCCATAGGCCAAAGCAGCTTATTTATTAACCAATGGGAAAAACATATATTTACAGAGTACAGAAAGACATACCCCAGTAAACTGTTTTTCAATGAATTTCCCTAAGTGACTTTACAAAGGAGACATTTCTAATTTTATAGTTTTGGCATATGTAGATTTGAAGAAATAGAGACTTGAACTAGAACCTAAATATACACATTAAATGCATGTATATGAAATAGAATATCTGTACAGAAAGCAATGCATGAGATATTTAGAAACAGACAGAGACAATGTCAGGGTGTCCTGTTTTCATACTCTCTGCCCACAAAACCACAAGAAAGAATCATTAACACTGCTTCTCCTTTTTCAGTTATGGTGAGATCAATGATACTATCTTTGTAAGCACCTTTTCTATTGTTTTTGTTTGTTTGTTGAGAAAGGGTCTTACTGTAGCCCAGGCTGACCTTGATATTTCAGCTGAGATTAGAGGTAGGTACCTGTATCTGGGTTCTTATGGTCTCATAAGAAATACAAAATATTGCAATATATACAACTAACTGTCTATACAATTTGATTTTTCTTAAACAAAGTTGCAATTTTCCCCAAATTATTATATAAAACATGTGAACAATAGAGACACTTTCTACCAGGTAGGTTATGAAAAGAAAATCCCAGACATGATCCATAACTCTGTATGACTCAAGACTGTAGAATAATTAATGAAAAACTCTACCTGTCTGGTAACTTCAGAGACTAAAACAACTTTTCAAAAACACAAATATAGTTCAGTGAAATATTTCCCTCCATGATGTATGGACAGATGTTTGCACTAGCATGTTTATCATATACATTTGTTTTCAGAGTTTACTGTGTCCTAAAATATGAAGGGTTAGTATAGCTTGCCTATTGTTACAGTTTTGATTCTAGTTTTTGTAGCTGGAGTTTTCCTGCCTGGCCCACAGTCAGGACAAATCTCTCTTACCCGCCAGTCCCACAGTCGCTCAGACCCAACCAAGAAAGCACACAGAGACATATTGTTACAAACTGTATCGCCATGGCAGGCTTCTTGTTATCTACTTCTTCTATCTTAAATTAACCCATTTCTATAAATCTATACTTTGCCACATGGCTTGTGGCTTACCAGTGCCTTACATCTTGTCATGGCTGCGGCTGGCAGTGTCTCCTCCTCAGGCTTCCTATCCCCAGCCTTCTCCTCTTCCTTGTCCCACCTATTCTTCCTGCCTGGCTGCTGGCCAATCAGCACTTTATTTATTTTAACCAATCAGAGCAACACATTTGACATACAGAACATCCCACAGCAAGTTTTAGACATTAGTAATATCATCACCATGTTTCTACATTAACTTTAAAATAAATGTTTTCCTACAATCTGATCTTTGCTAATACATAGCTTTATGTGTCTTATAATGAACTATGTTTTGGAAAGTTTTATGGGAACATGATTGACTGGTAAAATAAAGCTAAATACTGCGTATTAAACTCTCAATTCAAACAATGAGTTTTCAGATATTGTGTAATTTGCTATGTAAAATATGTGTATACAGATGCACATTGGAATCAGGGAAGATTTTAACTGCTAACACAATAAACACAGTGAACTAAGAAAAGAAAGAGCTGGGTGGTGGTGGTGGCAGCTCACACCTTTGATCCCAGCACTCTGGAGGCAAAGGCAGGCAGATCTCTGTGAGTTCCAGGACAGCATGGTCTATAGAGCAAGTTCCAGGATTGTCAAGGGTACATAGAAACCCTGTCTTGAAAAAACAAAACAAAAACAAACAAATAAACAAACAAAAACAAATAACAAAACACAGGAAAGAAGGAAATCTTAAAATCAAACTACAGTAGTGAAGTACCATCTGCGTGTCACTCAAATACAGCTCCCCCAAATATTTCAGAATTATTGGCTGTTTTATCTAAATACTATAGTAGCACAGTTAAAGCTGAAGAAACAAATGACAGAAAATACAACTTTGGGGCCATTGTGAGAAATTTTCACAATAATATTATCCAATGTTAAGAATGTGGCTGTTTTTCAATCTCCTACAAAATAAAAACAAAATTTGGAGAAATGTTTACACTTTCTTACACACAAAAATACTTCTTATGATATACTCTGTGTGAAGACAAATTTCTCCATCTTTTTTCCCTGTTCCCTTCTTTTCCTAACAAGTCTGTCAGTGTCACTCACTTCCCACTGTCTATGAAAACAGATCACACTACAGAAGCAAGCTTATGTAACTGTGCTATAAGATAACAGAAATGCCCATGTCATAAGGAAGAGCACAGAAAGCTACATTAGAAAAAAACAGCTATGCCAAATCAATACCAATAATGTGATTATTCCTGAGGAGGCAATGAGGACAGTTTTGTGGTAAATGGTAAAGTAAAACAATACTAGTTTTCTTCCTCAGGAAACTGAATATTTGAATATAAAACAAGAAAAGAATGTTTTACAGCAGATGAAATTAGTTTAGATTTATTAAAATATGTCCATATTCTGTCCCCTAGGTCTTTGGTTACAGTGTGTGAAGCCATATGCTGCTTCTCAAAGGTTCATAAGAGAAGCAAGTGGAATTATTTAACCAGCTCTAAAGCAAGAGGTCAAGTCATGGCCAGAAAAAATAATGTGAAGTTGCTCTGTATCATAGAGACAAATTTCAATTATGCAACTAAATATGATCATTCTGAGACTGTAGAGCAACCAAGAGCAGCAAAAAAAAAAAAAAGGTTTCCAGTCCCTTGCTACAGATTGCTGTGAGTGGCCTGGCCAAGTCAACTCCTGAGAACTCTCCTGGGTATGGGAGAAATCTGGCAGGTTGACCAACCCAGGTGCTACCCAGGCCCATGACCAGAGTTGAGTTGGCCCATTCCAACATTCACCTCAGCTATGAAAGGTTAGAGCATGAGAAACCTACACATACAAGACTGCAGGGTCTCCACAACATAGGATAACAATAGGGCATCCAAAAGGACTCCCAGTCAGAAGCTACTATCAATTCTGTGGCCAAGGCCAGAGGCCTTGAACCAGACCACTGACTCATGGCAATGAACACTTGCAAATGAAGCTGCAAGAACCAAAGGGTAAAATATGTGACTCAATGAGCCACACAACAGCTGCAATGAGATTCTTCTCCCTTTTTATGAATTTATTTATTTATTTATTTATTTTATTTATGTATTGCTTTGTTAGTTTGGCTCTTGTGTTTTCTTTTAAATTTTATTTTGTTTTGGTGAAGAGGTTGCAAGGAGGAGGACAGATGTAATGGAGAAAGGGAGATTGGTAGGATTGAGATTCATGATATGAAATCTTCAGACAATCAGTAAAATGTTCAAAGCAAACAAACAAGCAAAGAAAGAAACAAGGAAACAAAAAAGTAGAAAGAAGCAGAGAGAAAGAGAGGAAGGAAGAGAGAGAGAGAAGAAAAGAAAAGAAGGAAGGAAGGAAGGAAGGAAGGAAGGAAGGAAGGAAGGAAGAAAGGAAGAAAGAAAGAAAGAAAGAAAGAAAGAAAGAAAGAAAGAAAGAAAGAAAACCATTTCCAGGAAAAGAAAACCCAATTGACAATACTTAGCTTGGTTCCACATTTATTACATGGACAATGATTCATATATCCAATAGTAATTAGAGAAACAATGATAGAGTCAGCATGGTGGGTTCTAAGCAGGATTGTGAAACCCAGGAAGTGTACATCACTGGAAGCCACTGATAGTTACGCAGCCTCCAAAAACCCCGAAGACAATGCCAATCGTCATTATATAGTTTCTGTAAGCTGACAAGGTTGCAGTTACATTGTACCTCCTTTTCTTTATGATATATTTTGTTCCTGTTTCTTTGAAGACATAAAATCAACATTTTCTTAGCCTCTTTTTAAAGCATAATAAATTTTATTAAGGAAATTTTTGAAACCCGACGTTATTGTCTATCCTGTATTGATACCCCTTATATTATTACCAATGAAGTCTACAAAAATCTCTGAAAATTCAGTTCTTCTTGACACTGTTGTACACTAAGAAACAACATTTTCTGCTGTCTCAAACATTCAGCAACTCTCTTCTTTGTTGGCTCAGTGTATCAAAGATTACAAGATGGCAAAGTGGTGTTTTCAGTTTCCAGTCCAATGGCATTGTCCTTGTCTTCTCTGTGGAAGACACCTCCACCCCCAAACCAAACTCTCCCAACTCTGCTTATGACATGTTTAGAGAGATCAATCCAAATAATCTGTGGAGGAGTTTCTGTTCTTGCTTTATGCATTGGAAGTTATTTTATAAGTTATTTGCCAATGTGAATAAGCAGATACATCACAGGAAGGAGAGAGATCTATTTTTCGATAGGTCCACAATAGCATAGTCCCAATATTACCAAATTCCTATCAGGTACCCAGCTTGCATACTACTGAGTTGCAACATATTACAGGTTTACTACCTCTAGAGCCTGCTAAAAGTAAGGATGACAGTCACACAGTTGTGTGGGTAAACAGTTCCACCTTCTTTTTTTTTAAACATTGTGTTGTTGAGCCCAGGAGTATACTGTCAGTTAATACCCATTATCACTTGGACTTACTAAGAAATCACTGTCTACCCATATGTTCAGAGTGTTCTTTGCTATAATGCCTGTGCATAAGTGTTCACATGAAAGATGAATAAATCATATTCCATGTTTGGTCTGACATTTCTGATAATATATACTAACATATAAACTCTTCTATAAATAATCCTCACTAGATCAATAGAATTGTTCATACTTTTGGGAATTAGTTAATGTTTATAGATTTTCTGTACCCATCACATTAGATTTTTCCAGAAAATCATTAAAATTATGACAACACCTTTTAAACAAATGATACTAAGGATTAAACCTAGGAACTCATACGTTCCCGGCCAGTCTTCTGCAAATGAGTCATATGAATGCCAAAAGCTTGTTTTTCTTTTAATTTTTATTTTGACAATGTGTCTTTTTACATTGGCCAAGATTGCCTTGACTTCTTTTTATTTCAGTCAGTCATCAAAATACCTAAAATTATAGGCCTTCATCAACAAACTGGTAGTAATTAATTTCTTTAATATTTTTGTCCATTTATTTTCACTATAATTAATACTACTAATAAATGACAATAATAGAAGTACTGTAACTGCTGATTTTGAAGTGTGTTCTGTTTATTAGGAGCCTCCCTCCCTCATGGCTTGTTTTCATGTTGGCAGTCTGGAACGTATATTGTTTCCAAAGAAAGTCATCAATGGCCTTACCCTTCTGTGAACCCAGCAAACTACTGCACTGAGCTGTGATGCAAAATATTTCTACTGATACAATCTTGGCGTAACTATTACAGGACTCACCAATTGCTTTCTTAGGGGATTTGGGTCTTTTCCACTGGAAAGCATGCCTGGCATTCAAAATTCAGATGGGTGTGTAGGTCAAAGGTCAGAATGGGGAAATTACTACTGAAGTTATGTTTGGCAAACTTTCCTTCAACATATGTATGCATACAGATACAAATTAATGTTTCTTTCAGCCTAGGTGAAGAAGGCTTTTTGTTTTTTTGTTTTTGGTTTTTTTTTTTTTTTTTTCAGTGAGTAGCAGGAAGGCAGAAACTCAGTGGATAAAAGCACTGAGACATAATGACTGTTGAGTGCTCTGATCTAGGGCACATCCCCATTATCCTCTTATGGCTTAGAGAACATTGAAGTATAAGGAGCTGGAAGATATAAGAGCCTGAAGATTGCTGTGAAAATGACGATCCCAAGCAATAGCAATTTATGGATACCTATAATGTCAATAAATTCCAAGCCATTCTTCACAAAAATAGAAAAACAAAACAAAACTCAAAATGCACAAAACAACTGAGATAGTCAAACAAATCCGGGGGGGGGGGGTAACCACTGCTGGAGACATTACCATGTGTGCTCGCTATGGATCACAGAATAGCATGACCTTGGCACAAAAACAGACACACATGCTAATGGAATGGAGCAGCAGACCTGGAATTGTGTCCATACAATTACAGCTGCTTGATTTTTTATGGAAACACTCAAAATATGCCTTGGGTAAAAGACAGAATCTTCCACAAATGATCTAGGGAATTTTGATATGTCAACATGCTGAAAAAATGAAACTCTCACTCTGAACAAAAAAATCAGATCCAAAACTCAAAAGTTGTTAGAAGAAGGTCGATCATAGGATGCATGTTGTAAGCATAGGTGAGGACTTTGTAGATAAGAGTCCTGTTCAGGGAATAAGAGTAACACTTGACAAATGACACATCATGGCACTGAAATGCTTATGTAAAGCAAAGGAAATGGTTGTATGGGGAAAGCAGCAACCTGAAGAAAGGGAGGCAATCTCCACCAGCTATGCCTATAGCAGAGGGTGAATGTACAAAGAACTCAAGAAACAAAATATAGTGAAAACAAACAATACAGCCAATAAACAGACTGATCCTCTGAGCACAGCCCACAAAATAAGAAACACAAATAGCTATTAAACATCTTAAAAAGGATTTAACATCCTCAGCCACCAGGAGATGTAAATTAAATTAATTTGAGATTCCATCTCATCACTGTAAGTATAGAAATCAAGAGCTTACATGATCAGGGAGTGGGGACACACACCTTTAACCCCAGCACTTGAGAGGCAGAGGCAGGCTGAATTCTATAACTCTGTAGACTCTGGTCTACAAAGGCCAGCCTGAAAAAAAAGCCAGGGCTACACAGAGGAACCTTGTCTCAGAAAATACACCAAACAAACAAAACAAGTATTCAACAGCAAGTATTGACAAGGATATGGGGAAAGACAATCTTTATTCATTGATTTTTGAAGTGAAAAGTGACATGGTCCATTTAAAAATCCCCTAAGGAGGCCCTCACAGAAGCTAGAAATAGATCTACCTTATGTCCCAGTGATAACACCCATAGGCATTTACCAAAACCTCTCTATTTCCTTCAGAGATACTTGCTCATCTATGTTCATTGCTGCATTATTCCTAATATCTAAGAAATGGAATCAGTTTAGAGTTTTATCAACTGATGACTGTATAGTGAAAATGGAATTATATATACAATGGAATTATAATTAAGTAAATGAAAAAATAAATGATTAAATTTTTAGTTAAATGAATTGAAACTGAAAACAAAATAAAACAGAAAGTAAGATAACCTAGGCCAAGAAAGGCAAATGCAACACATTATTAAATATACTCGAAAAATTAAACACTTGATTCCCAATTCATGATGGTGTTGGAAAATACTATAGAATCTTAATGCTGGAGCCTTGCTGAAGGAAGTATACCACCAGAAACAGGATTTGAGGATTTATAGCCATGCCCATGTATTCTCTCTTCTCTCTCTCTCTCTCTCTCTCTCTCTCTCCTTCCTATGCTGTGGGATGTTATGCTGTGAATGTGTGTTGCTCTGATGGTTGAGAAATAAAATGCTGATTGGCCAGAAGCCAGAAAGGAAGTATAGGTGGGGTAAGAGACAAGGAGAATTCTGGGAAGAGGAAGGACTGAGTCAAGAGTCACCAGCCAGACACAGAGGAAGCAAGATAAAAAGACAGAACTGAGAAAAGGTACCAAACCATGAGGCTAAACATAAATAAGAATTATGAGTTAATTTAAGCGTAAGAGTTAGTCAGTAATAAGCCTGAGCTTTAGGCCAAACAGTTATAATTAATATAACCTTCTGAGTGATTATTTTACAAGCGGGCCACATGACTGAGGGGGCCTGGTGGAACCAGAGAAAATTTCTGACTACATTCCTATGTATGTTCATTCTTATGTTCAATACTCACGCGTCCATACTTTCTCTGAATATTGCCAGGCATTGCTCAAACAGATAGATTGTATCTCCCTGAAACCATGAGCCCAAATTAACCCATTCTTACCTTTGTCGGGATATTTTATCACAACAGAATCTTAACTAGTACATATAGATCCTAGCTTCAAATCTAGTTCCATCTTTTAACTCAGTGTATGTAGAAGCCTGGAAAATATGAAGAGACCCTATCTGTTAGTATGCCTTAAGATAGAGGAAAGACTAGAGAACAGGAAATATGGTAGAAGACTTAGGAGATATAGGTGTAAAAAATTTAAAGTACAGAAGAGGGTGTTATAATGAAAAGCAAGAGGGCTTGAGGTGGGTTAAGCAAATAGAAGGAAGTATAAAAAAGTCATGTGGAACTTTATTATCTTTTGTTTCAATTAAAAGTATAGTATATTTTGAATGAATTCAAAGGAATATACTTGTAGGGCTGGACAGTGCTGTTCCTAGAATCTGTGGCTAATAAACAAAAAATTTCATTGTCAGGTGTGAGATATCAACCTCCTTATGACTTGTTGGTTAGGGAGTGTCTTAGAGTTTCTATTCCTACAGTGAATCATCATGACCAAAAATCAAGTTGGGGAGGAAAGGATTTATTTGGCTTTTACTTCAATATCACCCACCATTCATCATTGAAGGAAGTTAGGACAGGAACTCAATCAGGGTTGAAACATAGATGTGGGAGCTGATGCAGAGGTCATGAAGGAGTGCTGCTTATTGGTTTGCTCCTCATGGCTTTCTCTGCCTATTTTCCTATAGAACCTATGTCCACCAGCCCAGGGATGGCACCACCCACAATAGGCTGGGCCTGCCCCCATTAATCACTAATTAAGCAAATGCTTTACAGGCTTGCCTAAAACCCACAATTATGAAGGCATTTTCTTTATTGAGTTCTCTCCTCTCAGATGACTTTAGCTTCTGCCAGGTTGACATGAAAGTATCTAGCACAGTGAAATTTCAAATGTTCCCAAGATAATACAGACTCCTTTCATTCCTCCTGGATGCCCAGCAGAATTAGATGAAAAGATCTCATTCTTTATCATACCACATTCCTTGATTGTGAGATATAGAGATATAAGTTGGAGCAGAGATGAAATTGTCCTTCCTTCTGACTATGTTTTATGGTACTGTGATGTGCTAAGCAGGCTCTCCAGGGAGAAAAGTCATCAATAATCTAAACCAGCTCTGAGTTAAAATTCCAATCCACCAGGCAAGATATGCTCACTTGAGCTCTAGTGGAATGATGACTATGGAGAAACCATGTACTCTATGATTGAATTAGAGATCTAGTTCACAGGAAAAAAAAAAACAACCCTTGTCTAGTTGGTATTGTAAATCTAGTCATAAACCATGAATGGGGAAATCATAAGCTCTAAAGGGAAATTTCTACTATTCTGTGGTTAGGTTGACAGTTTCAAACAGCTTTCTAAATATTTATGTCTATATCCCTAGACCAATGACACAGTCAGCTTTTATCAGAAAAATCTGTTTTCAATAAACTGCAACAAAAGGAGAGACTCAGAAAATAAGTTACAGTTGAATGCTGATCCCTGCATAATATAGCTATACCATACTGTGTAAGGCTCATTGTGGACTAGGGAGATGAATAACTGTAAAAGCTAGAAGACAGGAAGAAAGTTGAGAAATATCATCTTCTAGACATGATATAGGCATTGTTATCATGAAGTCTACTACCAGGATCCAATTGATAGTTTCAAACTTTTGGTCACAGAGAAGCCAATAGTTAAATTAGTAAGTCTCAAAATGAATTTTAAAAAAGACATCAATGTGAGAAAGACATTTGCTATGAGGAACTGAGTTGATAGGATTTGGAGAAAATAATCTCAGTGCATTAGATACATGTATGAAATGGATATTTAGAGCATATACAGTTGAAAATATAACAGGAACAAAGTTCATGCATATTAACCTGATATCTGTGTTTAGATAAAGATGTAATGTTCAACTGAAGTCCAGAATTCTGAATCATTTACCTTTGAGGACAGATTTTACAAATAAAAACTTGATCTGTGTTATCTAAAGATCTGTTAATTTTCAATCCTATATTGTAAGCCAGATTATATTGGGTGCATTCCAAACATTAAAAAACTTTCACTGAAAAAAGATGATTTTATACAAATAAATAAATAAACATATATTTTAAAAGTATATGAATATTGAGAAATCTAGAGACTTTACAACAGTTTTTAAATTACATTACTTAATTTTGTATCTTTATTTGTGTGGTATAAGGTGGGCACTTCACAAGAACAACTTGGGAATAAATTTTCTCCTTGCATCATGGAGATTCAAATATTGAATTCAGATAATCAGATTTGGTAGCAAATTGTCTTTATACTTGCTTAGCTGTGTTGCTGAACTATAAGGAAAATTTGAAAAGTAATTCCCATTAAACATTTTTCACAGGTAAGGAAACATGGAATATGACTATTTACTTTTATAATGGATTCATTAGATAGTCTATATGAGAAATATATAAAATATTTATAAGAATAATTTTCTAGTATTATTTGAACTAACCACAGGTAATTTAAGATATTACTTTCACTTTTAGATAAGTTTTTACCTTAAGAGAAAGCTATATCTAAGTTTTCCAAAGTAGATCTTATCTATCAATCATTTCAGTACCTAATCAACATGAAGTATTTTAATATTCTTTTCAACACAAAACTTTATGACATATATGTGATGTAGGGCATCTTTATAACTTCATATCGTTATGTATTTATAACTTTCATTCTGTTTATCACTGTTCTTCAGAGCTGCTTCATCAGCTCCCAAATCCAGGTTTCCTTTTGATCTTTTACTTTGGCCTCCCTTAAAGAACTGTGAGTCAGGCTATGGAAGCCAAATAAACGCTCTCCTTCCTAAGGTGTTTTTAGTGTGGTGTTTCATGACAGCACTAGTGACCTGACCGACAGACACTACCATCAGGACTATTCCTGTGACAGAACTGACCACATCCTTTTCTGAGAGGTGTGGGGCAGGACTTCAGAACCCGTGGCCGGAAAAGTCACTGAGTATTGAGATATCAGTGGTTTTTGTTTTTATTTTATAGGAGATTTGAAGATAAGACTATTGAAAGCAGTGCAGACAATGGAGGACTAGCTTATGAAGTTTCAGAGGGAAATGTGAGAGTCCCTTAAAGACTCTATTAAGGCCATTTGTGTTTACCGTTTTTAGTCGAGAGTCTGTGGCTCTGGTTGTCTGGGGCTGAAGAATCAGCAACTACTAACAATACACCAGAACTGCTGGAAAGAAACCTTTGCTTTCCTGGTACAGTTGATGATGTTTAGCTGGAGCTAAGAAAGTAACAATGATTAAGGAGAACCAAGAATCAGTAAGGTGAAATCACCTGGGAAATGTCTCTTCATTGTCAACCAATAGAAGCTGTGTACCCAAAGAAGTACTTCATGGTGGCCGCTAAATTTGGTCATGTGTAAAAGTCTCAGATACCACTAGTTTTGAAGGCAAGAAGGGGTCATGGAGAGGAGGCCTGGCACTGTTAGAAGCAAGAGGCTATTGCTGATTTGATGTAGCCTCAGTTGTGTGAAAGGATCATGCATCTTGTCATGAATAGGGCCCTAGAGAGGCCATGGCGCAACCCATTGCACCATCTGAGCGTTTTGGAAACACCAGTGCCATGGGACATGGCGCTTATAATAAAGGTAGCCAATGTTAGAAACATTTCAAAGCCCTTTTCCTGATAGTGCCAGACAGTGACTAAGACTAGAAAACACAGAAAAGGCTCTGTGTTTCACCACTGGAAGTAAGACCAATGGGTCTGAAAAGATGGGATAGTGGGTAAAGCTCTTGCCTCGTACACATAAGGACCAGAATTTGGAACTCCAGCATCACTTTACATAGATGGGTATGGCAGCACTTCTGTAGTCTCAGAACTCTGGAGATAAAGACAGGGTACCTAAAGCTGTTGGTGAGTGATTGGAGGAAGGTAGAGCATAGGGAACTTTCTGATTACACTAGGTGAATCAGCATGCTCTAGAATCATGGAGACCCTTCCTGGAAAAGGCACAAAGACATCTAATGTCAGGCATTGGCCTCCATATAGACAGGTGCACACATGCATCCATACAAGTACACACCCATGCCACATACACAGATACACAGAAGAAAGGGACGACAGGAAGATATCATATAGTGAAAACCACTTGCTCATAGGCTTTTAGTAAGTTTTCTATTTTGTACGCATTTTTAGCTATAAAATAGCTAACTACATTGCCCAGAATTTGACCTCTGGCTTAGTAGGTAATTATATCAATATCTCAGCTTGAATCTAAATTCAAATATAGGGGGAAATTTTCTGTGGGACTAGATATGCAAAATATCACTACTGATCGAAAGTATGGCTTAACTTAGGTAAAAGATAAAGGGAAGAAATAAGAGGAAGTATAAAACTCATTTTCAGAAATAAGGGATGTTTTTAAAAGGGTAAGAAGTATGAGCTCCCTTGACACATGTCATCACTAAAGATAATACGCATGGATACAAAACCACTTACTTCAAATTATTTCAGCAGTATGATGATGGCCATTCTCTTAATCTGTGGTTTCTTAATGACACTCCACTCACCTTTAATATAATCTTGCCCAAATATGCACATCTACAGATAATAACAATTGAAACTAAGCTAAAAACATTCCTCAGATAGAGGTGGTTAATTGAAGCATTCTACCATTTAATTCTTATTACTGGGCAATGGAGCCTTACAACCACCAAGAAGAAAATGAGTCAGTCATGTTGGGATAATGAAATTGTACATTTTATATTTCTGACGAATACCAATGTAATGAATTCAGAAAATAAACATTCAATTAGTATGACATCTGGAAGAATAGAAACAGACTTAGTAACAGGAATTTCTTTAAAGATTCACTTTATATGACAATTTCTTAAAATTACATATTCTTACAATTACTTGTCAAATGGTAAATACCTCAACTTGATTAGAGAAAAACAGTGAAAAAAAAATGAAGTTATTTTAGACCTACCCTTGAGTATTATACATCTTTTGAAACATCAACTTCTTAATACTTGATTATTTGATATACCTTATGTGGGGGGGGAAGGAAATTTGGAAATGGGGTTGGGTTGATGACGTTGGGATGGAAAATTTTTCTAGGCTATCTGTCTCATCAGTGTATAAACAAGAGTCTTTTGAGGGAAATTGGAGGACCACAGAAGATGAAAGGGTTAAAGCATACAGAATAATGACAGGAAGCCATGATCAGAACGGAGTGCAGGTAGCAAGAAGTTTAAAAAAAGGAGGATGCAGGTGGTTCAGTAGAAGTTCAATAAAGAACAGAGCCCTGGACTTTTATTTAGAGTAAATAACCCCTGAAGCCACCAGAGAGTTTTTGTTGTTTAGGATATCAAGATTGTGGTTATTTCTCGTAGAAGCCATGACAAGCAAACATGGAATCTGATAAACAGACACAACTGAGTACAAGTGCATATACACAAACACACACAGGGTTCTTACAATAAACCTGTTCTTGTCTTTACAGCCTAGATTGTTCCTAAAATAAGATTATATTTCACATGTTAGTTCTACAGAAATGGCAGACACTCATCTTACATTATTTTTATATTTGAAAATCTTAATTACAGCTTGACCCCATTTCCTAAAATAAAGAACTATTGATTCTCTACTATATAAATATAGAATCTTATCATAGATGTGGGACAGTCTTGTCTTTGTATTACAGAGATATGAGAAATTTTGACTTCCAGTACTCCCTTTTTATTTGGAGGATTGAAACTGAGAAAATACATGAGGAGATACAGATTTACAATGACAACAGAAAGACAGATTAAGTTGGTTGAACACACATGCATACAAACACACTCATACTCACATATTCAACAATTCCCTACTATTATGAATAAACTTTGAAAATATAACTTAGTTTTACAAGAGTCAAGCTCCAAGGTCAATCTCTTTCCCACTGATTATTCAAGATTCTGATAGAGATTGACAAACTTTTCTTTGAGAAACTCTCCATATGTCTTTCAAAATCTTCTTACGTGGTTTTTTTCTGTGTTTCTCTTGTTTGCCTGCCTGTGTTTTAACTGTTCTCATTTGAAATAACATCAGATGATGACATTTTCATGGTTTATTTCTTGTAACTGAAGTAGAAGAAACATATATCAATCATGATTATTACCTGTGGTTAAAATCTTCCTCTTGTACCTCATACATTATTTTCTAAAGGTCAGCCTAAACTTCCTCTGAAAATTTAAGAAACATCATCAAATCCATTCATTTTGAAGACTTGAAAATGATTTTATATTCTAGTTCTTGTTTGATTGTTTATATTGAGCTAAATTATCATGTTTGAGAAATTCTCTAACATTTTTCTTGTTCTTCACTTGCCAAAAACCAATGAATCCTCAAATCAGATTGTTTCAATGGTGATTGCTTTCCTATCAGTTTGCCTTTCTTTGCCATTGAGGGAGTATTTTTGGTGCTATACCTTTCCTGGCTCTACTGTTTACCAAGTTCCCACTTGCAAGTGTGGAGCTGTGACACTTCTTTTAGCATCTGGCCTCTCTAAAACCATTGATAATTATATTTTGGGGATGACATAGGATATTTTGATGTTTATCTGGTCAGTGTGACACATGCCTTTGATCCTACCAGTTGAGAGGCACAGGAAGGAGGATCTCCATAAGTTTGAGATCAGCCTGGTCTACAGGGTTAGTTCCAGGATAGCAGGCTTTTGAAAAAAACAAAAACAAACAAACAAGTAATTTCAATATTTAATAAAATTTACAGAATAATTTCTAGCATATGCTTATGAAATTCTATAGATGAAATTAGTAATACGATGCCAATGAATGGAACAAGTCATTTCTATTTTTTTTTTTTTTTTGAGCTGAGGATTGAACCCAGGGCCAAGCACTCTACCACTGAGCTAAATCCCCAACCCTTATGTTTTTGATTCTTATGATGGCATGGGTAGTGAAAGAATATTCAAGAGTGGTGTTCTACTTAACACTTATGTTTCCTCATTTAATTTGCTTATATTGGTTATACTTATATTACTTATACTTTTGTTATTTTCTCTGAATTTTATCATTACTGTACTTATTACACCCACAAAATGCAAATCTAACATCTGTATTGATCTGTCTAATTTGAACTAAAATCATATGACAGAAAGTTTTTCAAAAGCTTGGGTTCATCATGAATAAACAAGTACTTTTTGTTTATTACCATTTTAGGCAATTAATTTTATGATCACTTTGATATGTTTCTACATTATTAAAGTCACTATGAATAATTTACCTATTTAAAGACAAGCATTAAAAAGGAAATGAACTGGTAAAAAATAAAATTGAAGTAATAACAGTAGCTATAAATAATTATTGAGAAATTTTATGATAATTGAATAAAAAATCATAATACAAATTCATTGATACAATGTTGGAATAACAGTTATAATCACCATTTGGTGTTTTCTTTTCAATTTTTGATAAAGAATCATTGCTTGTCCAACATGTATAGCCCCAAGCAATTAAAAAGACAATAATGTACAGTGGTAATTAAAACACCATAAAGTGCAGCCTTCCAAACAAACAAATGCCAGTGCCTCATTAAGGAGTTTTTTAAGGAGTGCAAGAGGTCTTTGGATCATTACTGAAAATACCAGCCCAGGTTGAGTCAACATGTAAATGAGATTGCAAGTCTCTGTAGGGCATTCAGTGCACTGATGCCCATCACAGGCTTAAATATTAAAGAAGTATAAATAGAAACTGATGAACCTCTTATATTGCTGGAAGTAATTTCAATTCCTTTGCAAAAATGAGATAAAATTTCATTTGAGGAAGTTATCAGGCAGCTGAGCATAGTTAAAACTCATTGAACTGCTCAGTCATAGAACTCATAATAGATTCTGGTCATTTACTGTAAGAAGGAATTTGGTTAATTTCAATTGCTCTAGATAGTTTCAAGGACTCTAATGAGAATGAGACTCTATCTTGTATAAATTACCCCATTCATATATTTTCTTGGTGCATCTTTGTGATGTTAGAGCCAAATCACCCACTTGGGGTTTGCATGGAGTGTAGAAGAGATTCAATGGCTATTGAGAAAGTTCCTATTTATATGGAGTTATGTCTGCAGCTAAATGAGATTCCTTAAATCAGAGAAAACACTCCAGCAGGAGATTGGAAAGTGGTCATTAGCTTAGGATGACTTAAAAATGTCTATTTAAACGGATTTCTTAGAAATAACATTTTTATTGAGACAATCATGATGTAGCCCTGACTATCCTGAAACTCAGAGAAATCTGCCTGCCTCTGCTTCCTTGGTGCTCCAATTAAGTGTTCGTCATCACACAAAGCCAATAACTGGTGAACTATAACCATTGATAGAAAAATAGATAAAATTTAGAACTGTTTACTCAACAAGCAACAATATTTTATAGTAAGACATCTTCAACTATGACTGAAATTATTTAAGTTCAGTGGATTTTATTTGAAAAGAGATTGAATTTTAATATAAGATAGAATTTTAATGTGATACAGTTAATCAAATGTGACTGTTTTAATGTCAGCATAGTCTGAATATCTTTTGCTTTACCTCTAGTATCCACTTATAAGTGAGTGCATACCATGTTTGACTTTCTGAATTTGGGTTATCTCACTCAGGAGGATATTTTCTAGTTCCCTCCATTTGCCTGCAAATTTCATGATGTTATTGTTTTTCACAGCTGAGTAATACTCCATTATATATATGTACCATAATTTCATTATCCACTCTTCAGTTGAGGGGCATCTAGGTTTCTCCCAGGTTCTGGCTATTACAAATAATGCTGCTATGAACATAGTTGACCAAGTGTCCTTATGGTATGCTTGACCATCCTGGGTATAGGCCCAAGAGTGGTATTATTGGGTCTTGAGGTAGATTGATTCCCAATTTTCTGAGAAACTGCCATGCTGATTTCCAAAGTGGCTGTACAAGCTTACAATCCCACCAACAGTGGAGGAGAGTTCCCCTTGCTCCACATCCTCTCCAACATAAGCTGCCATCGGGGTTTATTTTTTAATCTTAGCCATTGTGACAAGTGTAAGATCATATCTCAGAGTCATTTTGATTTACATTTTTCTGATGAGGAAGGATGTTGAGCAATTCCTTAAATGTCTTTTGGCTATTTGGGATTCTTCTGTTGAGAATTCTCTGTTTAGATCTGTAACCCATTTTTATAACTAGGTTTTTGTTATTTTGCTGTCTAGTTTCTTTCTTTCTTCTCCTTTTTTTTTTTTTTTTTTTTTTGGTTTTTCAAGACAGGGTTTCTCTGTGTAGCTTTGCACCTTTCCTGCATTTGGTAACCCAGGCTGGCCTCAAACTCACAGAGATCCACCTTGCTCTGCCTCCCAGTGCTGGGATTAAAGGCATGCACAACCACTGCCCTTCTGCTGTCTAGTTTCTTGAGTTCTTTATATATTTTGGAGATTGGTCCTCTTTCAGATGTGGGGTTGGTGAAGTTCTTTTCCCATTTGGTAGACTGTTGTTTTGTCTAATTTACTATGTCCTTTGCCTTACAGAAGCTTCTCATTTTCAGGAGATTTCATTTATTGATTGTTGCTCTCAGTATCTGTGCTAATGGTGTTATATTTAGGAAGTGGTCTCCTTTGCCAAAGTAAAAGATAATCAGACTGCAACCCAGCACTCCAGAGAAACTGGGAAACAAGGAGGACCATAAGAGGGAGGTACTGATCACCTTGGGAAGGGGAAGCAGAAGAGATCTCAATGAGTAACCTGGGGATGAGGGCAGGGAGCGGCGGTTGGGGGGACACATAGCAGGTAGGGGATGGGGGATGAGAACATGAGGGAACAGGATGATTGAGTTGAGGGAAGGATAGTGTGGGAGAGCAATGAAAGAGATATCTTGATAGAATGAGACATTACAGAGTAAGGGAGAAACCTGGTGCTAGGGAAATTCCCAGGAACCCACAAGGATGATACCAGATTAGACTACTAGCAATAGTGGTGAGGGTGCCTATTCCAGTAATCAGATTGGTGAATAACTTAACTGTCATCACAGAGCCTTCATCCAGTAACTGATGGAAGCAGATGCAGAGATCAACAACCAAGCACCAGGCTGAGCTCCAGGAGTCCATTGGCAGAGAGGGAAGAGGGATTATGTGAGCAAGGGGGATCATGATCACAATGGGGATCAATATCATAATGGAGAAATCTACAGAGACAATAGAACCAAGCTCAAAGGAACTCATGAACTTTAGACCGGCAGCTGTGGAACCTGCATGGGCCTGTACTAGACCCTCTGTATACAGGAGACAGTTGTTTAGCTGGGTTTGCTTGAGTAGCCCCTGGCAATGTGATCAGGATCTATCCCTGGGGCATGAGCAGGCTTTTTTCTGGATCCCATTACCTATGGTCGTATATCTTACTTACCCCTGATAAAGTGGGTAAGGGCCTGGTCCTGCCTCAACTGAGTGTACCAACCTTAGCTATGCCCTCCTGGGAGAACTTACCCTGTTGGAGGAGGGGATAAGGGGAGTTGGGGGGAGGGCAGATGGAGGGATGAAAGGGGGATCTGTGGTTGGTATGTAAAAAGAATAATAAATCAATAAATAAATAAATAAATAAATAAATAAATAAACAAATTAAATGTGACATGAATTGCTAAATGTTCTTATTAATTAAAAAAACTAGAGTCAGAAATTGGAGTGAAAACTGAATGATCAAAGAAAACAGAACAAGCCACAGCCAACCTCACCTTGCAAACTCCTTAGCTGATCCTGTTTCCATGAGTCCTTAGACCTAAAGCCTCTGAGTTCTCACCCCTGAGGGTCTCAGCTGAACTGCTGCAGCCACTACCTCTATGGACTCCTCACTCTAATGAGAGCAAGTTCCTGTTTTCCTCATGCCTTATATACCTTTCTGTGTCCTGACATATTACTTCCTAGAATTAAAGGCATGTGTCCTTAACAAAGACCTGAGATCTCAAGTCCTAGGCTTAAAGGTGTGTGCCACCACTGCCTGACTCTGTTTCCAGTGTGTCCTTGAACTCACAAGGATCCAGACAGATCTCTGCCTCCCTAGTGACAGGATTAAGGGTGTGTGCCACCCCTGTCTGGCCTCTTTATCTAATTGAGTGGTTGGCTCTGTCCTCTGATCCCCAGATAGGCTTATTAGGGTACACAATATGTTGGGGTATACAAGTTATCACCACAAATAAATGTCAGCATAATTGAAAATAAGGTTCAAATGATGTTTTCTTCCTTGTTTCACAATAAAAATGTATTTAGTAAATGTGGTGACCTTCTTTACAGAGGTTCATCTCTCAAATGGGAAATCTTGGTGCTTTTATTCTTTATTGCAGATATATGTCCATCAGCTACATACGTATCTATGTAAAAGATATAAAAAGTGTGTGATGACATTCAAAACATTTACCCTCTTTTCAAATCTATGAATTGTGACACATCATTAAAACACCCGATAGTCTAAATTATCATTTCTCACAGCTTTTTGAAAAACAAAGGGAAACCTCAAATACTTCAGTCCATTGAATAGAGAAAGAAAAGCTACATAGAAAAAAATATGTTCTGGTAATTTTGAATTGGTCATATTATTGAGGACTAGAGCACATACTCTGATAGAGAAATTTGGTGTGGTGATATTTTATTTGTGCTTTAATAATCGAAGTTTGCCTAAAGATCAGAGGAAATAGCAAGCCATTTTAAGTAAACAAATAATTTAGTCAGTGGTAGCACATGCCTTAATCCTGTCACTTAGCAGGCAGGATCTCCGTGTGTTCAAGGCCACACTAGGAAACAGAGACAAGCATAGTGACACATGCCTTTAATCCCAGTACCAACCACAGAGGTCTGGAGGTCTGTACAGACAGACAGAAAGTGACAGAGCTGTGTAGGAAGAGGAAGTGATGTAGCTGGGCGAAGAGAGCCAATGAGAGGGCAGAAGAGCAAGGCATATAAGCCTGGGTAGACAGGAATTCATGCATTTTGGAAGCTGCAGAGTTGGTGAGGTAAAGTTGGCTTATGGCTCTCCCTATTTCTCTGATCTCTCCAAGGCTTTCACTCCTATATTTGGCTCCATGCTTTTTATTTAATAAGACCATTTAGAAATTTGTCTACAACTTGAAGAGTATTTAACTTTTTGAATCACGATAGTAATTTTAAAAATTATGATCACATTTGTTGTTAATCATGTAACATAGCCAGAGGTAGATGTAGCTTTGTTTTAAATTTCAAAGTGATTGCTATTTAAGGTGATTTGTGTTCCTCTGCCCAAGTTGAGAATCACTCTGATTCTCATCTTCTACTTGTTCTTAATTATTTTTGAAAACATTCAAACAACATCTTAATGAAATTAAATGTGTTTAAGATGCAATGTTTATTTTTATGACTATTATAACTATTAATGAGACTATACTAGATAACTGTCATATGTTACAGTTGAATACAAAATATCCCACATGGCCTCATATTGTTAAATCCTTGTTTCACAGCTGTTCTTAAACAATTGAATACAAAATGTTCCTCACAGGCTCATGCAGTTGGAAGACTGTTCCCCAGCTCTGGTGCTGTACAGAGGGATGACCAAATCTTGGGAAGCTGTGCCTCACTCCAGAGACTAGTCTTGAAGTCTAATTCTGAAGTGGTGACTGGTCCCTGTCTCTCTCTTCTCTGCTTCTAGTCATGATATAAAGACCCTCCTCTGTTACATATACTTGGAACCATAGCATTCTGCTCACAACCAAAATTGAACCCTCTTTACCTGAGAGCCAAATATGTCATTCTTTCTTACTCTTTTTTGTTATTTTGTCTTTTTTTTTTTCCAGAGCTGAGGACCGAACCCAGGGCCTTGCACTTGCTGGGCAAGTGCTCTACCACTGAGCTAAATCCCCAACCCCGTGATTCTTTCTTTAAGATACTTCTCATGAGCATGTGTCACAAAATAATTAAATCAATTAACTCAGAAATTTAACCAAAAAATTTTGAAAAGATATTTAGAGATCTAGATTATATATTTGCTACAGTGCTTTGAGAAGAGATTAATGGGTGATCTTATTGGGAGCTCAGAAGTCCTGAATACTAAAAACAATAAAGATGTTAAAGACTGTTCATGTCATTAAGTGATGCTAAGAACTCTAAACTGGATGTGGTGATATGCATTCATAATTCTAGCACTGAGAATTAGGTACTGGGTCATTGCAGGTTCAAGCCAGACAGGACTATACAGCAAGAATCTGGATAATTTCTAACTATATATTACTTAGTCTTATACAACTAGAGAAGTGAGGCTTTTAACCTCATCAAATTGCTTCTTTTTGCAACAGTCAGTGACATTACAAAGGTCTAGAACTGATAACATTGCAGAAGATAAATGCCTGTGAGTACCTAATCCCATTTGAAACATCTGCAATTCAACCCTTACTCCTATGGCTCAGGGAAAATCATGGAAGAAGAAATAAAGAACTATGAGCCATGAACATCTGCTATTAGATAATGACTCTTAGAAATAACAGGAAAAAAAATCCCATGAATATAGAACAATAGGATTGAGTGAAGAAGACCAGCATAAAGACAATACCAGCATAATAATAATACCACTTGACATGCATATGAGGTCACTGTGTATTCCACATGGTTCTACACATAGGTGAAGAGATACTGGTAATCAATTAATGCTAAGAGAAAGAGAATCAATTTCTTCAGAGGACAGCTTGTTCAATCCCAAGGAGTGGGACCTGGACACAAGTACATATGAGCAAAACTACAGGAACTCAGTAAGCTACACATACATGTGTACATATGTAAACACATGTTACAAATCATTATTATGGGAAAGGTTACATGGGTGGAACTGAAGAGGAGTGATATAGAGTCAGTGCTCATGTATAATTTTTAAAAAATATGCAAAATATAGATGTAAAATAGAAAAATATAAAATTAAATATAAAAATATAAAATAAAATACAGAAATAAAGGAAATACTCTTGGAGTAACAGATGCATGTGTTACATTATGTCCACACACTTGGCTACATGTTGCCCATGTTCTGAGAATTGGTTGAAGTTCCAGTTTACTGGCAACAGTCTAATTAATCTGATGCATGAAATTTCATGACAGCAAACAGTAAGGTTGTGATGTGCTTGTTACTGACCTATGTGCTGACATTTACATTGAGAACTAGGAGCAAACTGAGTAGTGAGAAACTTTTAAAGGTGTGGTTAGTTCACCAAAGACATTGTAAATTGGGGCAAAAAGAGTACAGTTTGTGAGAAAAACAAAATAAAATGAGCACCATTCAAAATAAGCCAAGTAACTTGGCAGCAGTACAGTAGGAAATATGACTTTAGGAATTGTGCAGACATGCAAACAGGGTAGGATGCAGGGTATGAAAGAGTAAGTTCATTTAAGAAACTCCCTAATTCAAGTGCATTTGTGAAGAGTCCACTTTTCCCTATAATTTCTTTTTTTGTTTTATTTTTTGTAAACTTCTAAAAAGAAATTTTATTTTCATTTTACATATCAATCACATTTCCCCCTCCCTCCCCTCCTTCTGCTCTTCCCCCAGCTCCCCCCTTCCCCAGTCCCCATCTACTCCTCAGAGAAGGTAAGACCTCCCATGGGGAGTCAACAAATCCTGCCATACCAAGTTGAGGCAGAACAAAGCCCTTCCCTCTGCATCAAGGCTGAGCAAGGTATCCCTACATAGGGAATGGGCTCCAAAAAGCCAGTTCAAGCACCAAGGTAAAATTCTGATCCCACTGCCAGGGGTCCCACAAACAGATCAAGCCATGACACTGTTACCCACATTCAGAGGAACTAGTTCGATCCTAAGCAGGCTCCCCAGCTGTCAGTGCAGTCTTTGAGCTCCCACAAGCTCTGGTCAGCTATCTCTGTGGGTTTCCCCATCTTGATCTTAACACCCCCCCTCCCTTGCCCCTCCTTCTCTTCAACTGTACTCCAGGAGCTCAGCCCAGTGCTTGGCTGTGGATCTCTGCATCTGCTTCCATCAGTTACTAGATGAAGGTTCTGTGATGACAATTAGGGTAATCACCAATCTGATTACAGGAAAATGCCAGTACAAGAACCTTCTCCACTATTGCTAACAGTCTTAGCTGGGATCATCCTTATGGATTCCTGGGAATTTCCCTAGCACCAGGTTTTATCAAGATATCTCTTTCATTACTCTCCCTCTCCATCCCTCTGCCAACTCAACCATCCTGTTCCCTGTAGCAGAATCTTAAAAGTTCTTATTAGTAAAATCAAACCTGAGTCACTTATTAGAGTGAGTGCTGGAAGATCAGAGAAGCAGAACAAGCCACAGCTTCCTCACCTTGCCAGTTCCTCAGCTGATCCTGTTTCCTCAGAATGAATGCCTCTGGGTCCTCATCTGAATGGATCTCATCTGAACTATCCTGCTCCAAAGTCATGAAAGCTTAACCAGCCAAAATGCTTCTAGTTTCTGGACTTCATACCTTATATATCTTTCTGCCATCACTCCCTGGGATTAAAGGCTTGATTTCTGGGATTAAAGGCGTGAGTCACCATGCTTGGCTGTATCCTCCAACAGATGGATTTCTGACTCTGGAATGCTAGGATTAAAGGCGTGTGCTACCACTGCCTATCCTCTATGTTTAATATTGTGGCTGTTCTGTCTCTGACTCAAATAAGTTTATTAGGGTGCACAATATTTTGGGGAACACAATACCACCACAGTTCCCTCATGTTCTCATTCCCACCCCTTCCACTCTCCCCTCTCCCACTCTCCCAGGTTACCCAGGAGCTCTTCTTTCTTTCTTTTTCTTTCTTTCTTTCTTTCTTTCTTTCTTTCTTTCTTTCTTTCTTTCTTTCTTTCTTTCTTTTACCTTTTTTTTTTTGAGACAGGGTTTCTCTGTGTAGCTTTGCACCTTTCTTGGAACTCAGGCTGTAGACCAGGCTGGCCTCGAACTCACAGAGATCCGCCTGCCACTACCTCCTGAGTGCTGGGATTAAAGGCATGTGCCACCACCATCTTTATTTGTTTGTTATGTATTCTGCCTGCATATATGCCTGCAGGCCAGAAGAGGGCACCAGATCTCATTGTAGATGGTTGTGAGCCACCATGTGATTGCTGGGAATTGAACTCGGGACCTCTGGAAGAACAGCCAGTGCTCTTAACCCCTGAGCCATCCCTCTAGCCAAGATATTATTTCTACCATCCTTTTCAGCAACTCAAATACTCAGAGGCTGCTGTGGCCATGTTTTGAGGCTACCTAGAAGCACACCATACTGTGTTGTGTTTCTCAGGAGACTAACAGCCTTTGGGACCAACTGTGTGATGCTGTTTGCAGTTATGGAAAAACCCAGTCTTAGGGAAATTCCCAAGAATCCACAAAGATGACCCCAGCTAAGACTCCTGGCAATAGTGGAGAGGGTGCTTGAAGTGGCATTCTCTGTAATCAGATTGGTGACTACCCTAATTGACAAACAGTGGTAGCAAAGTCATGGAGTTATTCACCAGATTGCAAAGAAAGGCCTGGGAACTGGGAAAGTGTAACAGGGCAGTACTTGGAGTTAAGGGCTAACTCTAAGCTGTAATGGAGATGTGTGAGAAATATAAAGGACGTGAAGTGTTTACTGAGTAAACTTTAGATGACATGTGGGGCAAATCAATAGATACATAATGGAGTCCACAAGCAGAAGGCATTAAAAATGTGTCAATATGAGTCTTGAAGTGGGTTTCAGTCATGGAGATCTCAGATTTCATATTTTACCTGTTGAACTTCAAGCTTCTTCAGTCACATTCTGCTGACCTGTCCTGGCAGTGGCTGGCAGCATCTCTTGCAAGACTCCCGAAAGTTGCTTGCATCCTTCTCCCATTTCTCAGGTATTATTATATTCCTTCTCAAGTCTTTGATGAGGCTGAAGATTAACAGTTGTAGTTACAACTTAGTATATATACATATGTAATATCTTAGATAGACTATATTAAGTATTAGACTCAGGTTCTTTATGATAGGACACCTTTTGGAATGATCTTTGTAACATGCCACCTACCCATGCTCTAGACTTCCCTGGATTTTACTATGTGTTTTTTGCTTGATATTGTTTGCACTTATTGTAATTCCAACTTATCTAGGTCATTATCCCTCATTACTCCTGGACAATATTTGATAATCATCTCTTTGTATATAATCTTGTATTAGATTAGAACCTTCTTATTTAGACAAAAGGGGGAGAGGTAGTGGGTAGCCATCCCAGCATTGGCCTGGAAGTTCCAACCCCCATTGAGGCTTCAGTAATGGTCACGCCCACAAGGCGGGGCAGAGGAGGAAGCGGAAGACCCAGGATCAAGAGGAGGTCTCTCTTGGTTCTGGGACCCTGGATGTTGGAGGTAGACTGAGCAGAGGTCTCCAGAAAATACCGCCGGACTGTGCCATACCTTTGCCAGACCCTACAACCTATCCCTTCATTTGTAAGTTACCCCACAAAATAAACCTCCTTTTTAACTATATGGAGTGTCCTTAATAATTTCAGCAATATATGCCCCATTAAAAAATAGCTGTCCAGATAATAATTATGCAAGAAGTCTTATAAATTCATGTATTATTTAAATTCCAAGTCCAGATTCCTTATGGAGACAATGCCAATATGTTAGTTGTAAGCTTGTGGCATTGACAATTGGAATTTAGTAACACTTTGAAGACTCTTAATGAATTAATAGGTTTTTTTTTTTTTTTTGTAATTAATAGATGGTCACAAGCCTGTAGGGGCTAGTGGGAGAATACAGTTATATGAACAGGAAATATTCCTCACTGGATCATGTTTTAAATGTTTGGTTCTCACTTCTTCACACTACCTCTGGAAGCAAGAAGACCTTTGGAGGCTACTTGAAGGAAGTTAGTCATTTGGAGGATGCCACTGAAAATTATCCCTGGATCCCAATCATTTCCTTGGGGGTCTGTTTCTATTCCACAGTAGAATAAAAAACCTCATCTGTTAGGTTTCCACCAAGATGTTCTATAAAAACACATGGAATCAAGTTATTATGACTTATTCTTGCACCTCAATTACCATGCCTCTTCTATGTTGTCTGTTCAGGTATTTGGTCATATCTAAGCAGCAGTAACTCATGCACAGTTTTAATAGAAATTGTAAAGACACTGTCATAGTTGAATATTCAAAGCTTCTTCTTTCTTTTCTCTTTTTCTAGTGTACACTTGCTTCTATTTTCCCTACTGATGCCTTGTTTGTTTATTTTTCCTTTCTCTTTCTATGTTTACTAAGTAGTTGGACTACACTATTCAGAATTTCTTCATTCCAAACAGCATTTCAATTTAAATTAACCACAATCTAAATTCAATTTATACCTTACAGAAATTATTTTATTTACAGTTTGAGAGCACTTTTCCAAAAGTGACTAATAATATTTGTAATAAACAATATTAAAATGTTAAAATGGATTTGCAAATGTTATTGATTCCTTCTCTCTCTCTCCTTCCCTTCTTTCTTTCTTTCTTTCTTTCTTTCTTTCTTTCTTTCTTTCTTTCTCTCTTTCTTACCTTTGTTCTTTTTCTCCTTATTTTTGAGACTGGATTTCTCTGTGTAGCCTCGACTTTCCTGGCACTTGCTGTGTAGACATTGCTGGCCAAGAAATCAGAGATCCACCTGCCTCTTCCTCCTGAGTGCTGGAATTAAAGGCATGTGCCATGACCATCTGACTAGTGACATTGATTTCTTTTATCCCCCAAAGAATATTAACATTATTAATAAATATGAGGGTTAAGTTCCTGTCAAGACAAAAACCATAAATAAAGACCTATTGATTATGAATATTTGGTTGAGAATTTGAAGGAAATATTGAAATATTTATATTAAAATCTCAGAAGAATATGCACTGACTTAATAAATTATATAAGCATGTTAAATACTTCCATATGTTACTTTCTTTTAGCATGATTTGTTTAAAGGACATCATTTCACACGGTGCCACTTTGTGACATATAACAATGGTATATATAATGCATATATTTCACACGTGAATTCATTAAATAAATATTATTGGATAATTATGAGATTTAAAATGATGTTCATCATTGACATAATCAGTTCAAATACTTCATGAGATTAAATAGCTTATTATTGGTTTTGTTAAGAAAAGCTTCATATTATATTTTATTAATAGCCATAATGGGACAAATATTCTTTAGTGAAAATTGTGTGACCCATCTTTATTACTATTTCCCTAAAAATATTTTCCTTTATGGAGTCTAGAACACATTACATAACATTGAATAATTTTATCTAAATTTTGACCAAAATTTGTACTTTGTAGCAATTAACTATTTATACATCCATTAAAAATCATAGAAAATCACTACTTTAATATCTTTAATGTCTAATTTTAAAATTTTAGCTATTTGAGAAAAGCCTTTTGTAATTTTTAGGCTAACATTTACGTTGTCTACATTAAAAACATAAAATTATATTGCAAAGATAAGCAAGTAAGAATGTTTCCACATGAAATCATATAAAAGTTATATAAAACCGTTGCTAATTAAGGTTGAATTTATCATTCAATTTTGAAATCTATATTATAACCATCATAGTCATTTTATTAATATTTATGCAATTCACAATGGTTTTCTCAGCTGAAATGTAGAAACTGAAAATACTCACTAGAGGGCAGTAATGTAACATGAATGTCAATAGCGCCTGTCGTTCCAAAAAACAAACTCCAGATAATGAAGGTAACTTTTAAAGTACATGAGAACAGAAAGTTAACAAGAAAGCAGAGACTCTGGGACACACGTAATATCTATTTCCAGATGCAACTCAATGGAAAGTTTCTCTATGGTAAATTATTTATTTATTTTTGTTATAAGATGTTAATGACAATTATTTTTTACCTTATTCTCTCTTGTTAAAGCTTGCTGAAAGAAAGTAAAATATTGTTCATATGTACCAAAATTTAATTTTACCAATCCAATAATAGTAGATTTTTGTGAGACAAAGACATATAAGCATGTGTACATATATATGAATAAAATATTTTCAAATTCTGATAGAATTTTGGAATATGTGATATTATACAATAGAGTTATTAATATGAGCAAGACTCCAAATTATGACTTTTAAGTTCTATGCATGTAATTTAAACTCTCTAAGCCTCAGGTTCCATGTCTATAATATGGACATAATTTGATGTAACTTTTTGGACCCTTTTAAGAAACAAATCATGTACTGCTCATGTCACTGCGTCATTTGAAACACATTTGCAACATATTTTGACCATTGAACTTTTTAGCCAACATTCAGTATTTCAACCAAAGGTTATAAAACACTATAGGTTATGTTGTGAAATCGACTACTTTGTTTCACTCCAGCAACCCATCCATATGATTTCCATTTTCCCAGTGTAATTCTGTGTTCTATGTGGATTACTGTAAATACTGCTTTCAATTTCCATTCTTTTTTTTTGTTTTGTTTTAACCACAGATGCCTTGGCTTTGGGTCACCATTAGTGTATAACTGGAATATAGTCTTGAGCTTCCCCTTGACTATTTGCTACTTTGACCAACATTGCTGGATTCTTTTCTAGTTATCTTTGTAGTCACTAGACAGCAGTTTCTCTCTTTCCCCTTACCCTTTCTTCCTCTTCCTCCCCCCACCCTTTTCTCCTGCCTCATCATCTTGCTCTTCTTTCAGTTTTGAAATTATTATAAAATAAACATGTTTGGGTTAGCACTCAAAGTTCAAGAACCAAAACATGGCACCAGAAACCTTCTTCATGTGTTAGTCACCATTATATCCTTCCTCCTCCCTGTAAATAGTCACTGTGGATCTTTGAAGCAGCAGGCTGGCTTTTGTTGTGTCTTAATATCATACAAATAAAGTCATACCTTTGCTAAAATTTTAAATGCAATTCTTTCTTCAAAGTATTTTGTTTGTATAATTTATTATGACTTTTATGTAGATATAAAGTTTTTTTTTTAAATAAAGATAGTAGGTACAAATTAGGATTCCTTTAAATCTAAAGTTGTTGGGAATAGTACCTTCATTAAAGATCATGCTGATCAATGTTTACGCTCCACAAGATTGTAGATGAAATACCTATCCCATAACATACTGGACATTACAATTTATTAGAAAAAAATTAAATATTGTGTTACCAAGTTATGTTATTAATAAGAAGTTTGTTAGACTTCAAACTTGTTCAGATGTCTACATGTTTTCTGTTTCTTTTTGTTTCTTGAACATACATTGTTTTACATAAAATATATTCTAGTTATTTTTCCCTTCCCCAACTCTTCCCAGATCCCCTTCACTTCCTCACCCACCCAAATCCACACCTTTTTTTCCTCTCTTATAAGAAAACAAACAGTTATCTAAAAAATATATTTTTGTTGTGAGCCTAACCTTTAATGGCTGAGCCATCTCTCCAGTCAAAATAATTATAATAATAAAATAAAATCATCCAAAACATTAATTGCCAACTCCACATCTTACCACAGAAAGCTTTAATGATTTTGTTTTCACTTAAATTTTTGAACAGATGGAATAATTCTCTTAGAATGTTGTTTTTCTGTCAGGCTCTTTATCTGTGATAAAGTTTTTTTTTTTTTTTTTTTTTTTTTTTTTTTTTTTTTTTTTTTTTTTTTTTTACCATTTTTAACATCCTGTGTATTGAAGTATAATTGACAAAAAAAAAAGTGTATGACCCAGTAGGGATGGAGAACACCATGAGAACAAGGCCATTTGGATCAACCGAGCCAAGCTCATATAACCCACAGAGAAGGAAGCAGTAAGCACAGGCATCATACAGTTCTGTATCAGGTCTACTACATATGTCTTTAGCTTTCAGCTTAGTATCGTTATGGGACTCAGAGTGTGTGATCAAGTAGGTCTCTGATTCTTGTGCCTGCTCTTGGGAATCTTTTCCTTCTGTTGGGTTGCCTTGTCCTGCCTCAATATGATGTTTTTTTTCTTTATCATATTATCTTTATTTTGTCATGTTTGGTTGTTATCTCTTAGAAGCCTGTTCTTTCCTAATGAGAGACAGAAAGGGAGTGGATCCAGGGGAGAGTATAGATGGGAAGAAATGGGAGGAGTAAAGGGATGGAAAACTGTAATTAGAATAGACTGAATGAGAAAAAAAACTATTTTCAATAAAAGGAAAAATAATTGACAACAATAATAATATATTCTACAGTGTAAAATTTGACAAGTTTTGACATAGTTTTGAACTTTGTAATTTGTCATATCTTCTAAATCTTATCCAAAATCTAGTTCTTGTTGGTAAAGTACTTTCAATTTTTGCATCAAGTCATATTTACATAGTTTAGAATTCCATGAAAATGGGACCACATTGATCTTCACTTTAATTTTTTGAAGTCTCTTACTAAACTTGAATCTTGCTGGTTTCCTGAAGCATCTAGCAATTGAACCCAACATATCTGCCTCAGTTTCTTTTTCTGAGCTGGAATTAACAACTGCTGATGTCTAGTATAGGTTTCATCTCAAGGAGTGGCCTTAAGTGAAATCAGCTATTGGTGGCTATTCCCACTATCTTTGTATCACAATTCCCTTTGCATATCTTGCAGGCAGGACACCATTGTAGATGTGGGTTTTGTGGCTGGTTCGGTGTTTCTATTTCTCCTTTGAGAGCATGCAGGGAACATTCCTGTACTAAAGATAAATAGATGCATAGGAGTGAAGGCTCTGTGTCGGCAATAGCTTGGAAAGTCTATTTTCAGTGTGTTACATAGGTGTAGTCTTCGTTAAAGGGGTCTTGCTGTCAGTTTGTGGAAAGCAACCAATCTTATGGAAGAATAGGCAGAAAGAGTGTAAGAAGTGGGTATGGAGGACACCAAGAAAATAAGATTCTTTAAATATGTACAAGTAATGCTCATATGAGCTCACACATACTGAAGCAGAATTCTCAGGTCCTTCAGGTGTCTTCCCCAGGTAAAATCAGTTTGCTCCAATGCAGAGACACTGGATGTATCAGTTATACCAGGACAGGCCTCATGTTCAGGAGTAGTTGAACAACATATAGTGGATTCTGTGTTTTTGTGTGGGTGCTTTTGTTAGTATATAGTTTGGTGGAATTTTTTGGTCGGTGTGGTTTTATCTGTTTATTTGGTTTTGGGTTTCTTTTTCAAACCTCTTGTGCCCCTGCCCCATTTAGGAAGCTTCCAGGTCCTGTAATGAAAATTTGTGTTGTCTTAAGCAGTAGGGTCTTATCCTAAAGTTCTCACGGGCAGCCAAGATTGATGACAATGGTGTCTATTGTTCATGGGGTCTTTGGAAGCCTTCATACACAACTGGAAGGTAAGGACCCCTTACCTTGCACTGAGTTTTTTTTAGAATGCTTTCATTTCCTAGTTACCATAAATAAAGCATTAGTAAGCATGGCTGAGAAAGACTCTCTGTAATGAAGATACATATTTATTTGAGCATATACAAAGGAGTGGGATAGTGGAGTCCCATGTTGGCACTACTTGAAGATTTTCCACACTTATTTCCACAGTGACTGCTGCAGTAACTCCTCTCACAGCAGCAAATACAGTTTTCCCTGTCCACGCATTTATGCCATATTTGTTGCCATTTGTTTTTATCTTAGTTGTTCATGCAGGAGTAAAATGAAATCTGAAAGTAGAATTAATCTCCCTTTCCTTGATTTTAAGGTGGATACATAGTTTGTGCATGTTACACTCTAATTTGGGTATCTGGTACCAGAAGCTATTGCTGAAGAAATTTTCTAAGAGTATTAATTGATCTTATTTACATTTCCATTCATTTAAAACATTGTTAATCTTGATTTGCTGGTTTAATCTTGTGTGTGTACTTATGGACTAAATTGGGTTCCCTTAAAATTTTTTTATTAATGTCTTAAAACCTCTTAGCTCAGACTATGGCTATCATTTGGAAATAAAACTTATGGGGCTAATTAGGGTTAATGACATTGAGAGTCTGGTACTGATTCAATCTAACTCCAGTCCTTGAAAGAAAAGAGAAGTATGTGTGCAGAGGTCCAAGAACACACATATATGGGTTAAACTTAATCTGAGATCCCAGCCAGAAGGATTCATCTACACATGAGAAGTAGGCAAGTCTGTTGAAATATATCTTTGATGCTACCAGCCTTTTGACATTTTTTTTTTTTTTTGGCATCCTAAGCAAAATACACACATATGACTTAATATTTGTTGTTTAATTCTCAAACACTCAGGGGATTTTGTAAATATCTTTCTGATATTGATTGCTCATCTACTTGCTTTGTTTCCAGAGAAAATGTTTTATGACTTACCATTTTTGAAATTTATTGATAGCAGTTTTATTTCCAAGTAAGTAGTCGATCTTAGTAACTGTCCAGTGTGGAGGAGCATAGGAGTTATTTATGGTCTTTCTAGGTGACATTCTCTATAAACTTAAATCCAGTCAAGTATATTTTGCTCTAGTATCCAATATATTTACTGACTATCATTTCCATCAATTTCTGAGACAGCCATGTTGAAATCTCTGGCTGTAGCTGTAGATTTGTCTTCTCATGGATTCAGTTCATGCTTGATGTACTTCAGGTTTTTGCTATAGGTCCATCAACCTTTGTGATTAGTTGTTCCTCCCACTCACATGCTCCCTTTATCTTTATAAAGCAATCTATTTGTCCTTGGCAATGTCCTTTACAAAAGCCTACAGTCTTTGATGTCAAGGTAGCTTCTCTAGCTTCTTTTAGCTTGCAGTCAGCTTGCTATATTTTCACCACGCTTTCATCTTTAAACTTTATGGGTTATCATTTAAAATGTTTTTAATTATAATCCATTAGTTTGCTCATATTTTATATATAATTTGAAAACTTTCGCTTTCAAGCTTTTTACTCATATCATACATATTCTCTCTAGTTTTAGATATTTTAATGTTTAAATGTTTCTGAAAGGTCTGGTTAAACAGTTTCTCTAGGGCATTGGGAAATTCTTCCCTTCAGTTCCATTACTGCCAATGGTAAATTTCAGGAGTTTCAGAAATTGATCATCAACCTGTTCACTCTGGTAACATTTTTAAAGATGGGCAGCTGAATCTGTTCACAGATGGGGCAGATATACCATATTTCTTTTTTGTTATTGAAAACAACTTAAATTTAAAGATATTTTGATCATATTTTTCCCTTCCCCAAATCCTTCCAGATCCTCTCATCCTTACCACCTACCCAACTTTGTTGTTTCTCACAACCAACAAACACCCAATACCAAAAGCAAAACAAAATAAAACCCCAGTCCCCAAAAACAAAATCTACCAAAATACAGCCACATAAAAGCACACACAAAAATATATGTGGAGTCCTTTATATGTTGGCCAACCACTCTTGAACATGAGGCTTGTCCTGGAGTATTTGATGTACCCAGTGTCACCATAATGGAGAACATTGAATGTCCTTCTCTCAGGGGGTATACTTGACAGTTCTGTTGTTAACTTTTATTTTAGTGTCTAGGTTTTCATTTAATCATTTTTTTAAGATAGCAAAATGAAATATAAAAGATGAAACGAAAACCTGTAACTTTGGAGTTAGACAAAACAAACAACATTAGAAAAAAAATTCAAGATAAGGCACAAGATTCAGAGAGCTTATTGCTTCCTCCTGAAGCAGATGGGAACAAACATAGAGACCCACAGTCATGCATTATGCAGAATATGAGAGGCCTTGGAACACATAGCCCTAAATGGGATGTCTCTATCAAATCCCTCCCATCAGATCTCAGGGAGCAACCCTTCTGATAAGAACAAGCTCAATGATGAGACATTCCTGGAGTCTAGAATCTTTCTGCTTCCCTCTTTTCTATGCTAATTTCATTGAAGTTTATTTATCTGAATTTTCTTCTGTCAAGGGCATTTAAAGAAATGTGTGTATGTATTTTGTCAGTTGTTTTACTTATTTCATGCTTTATTACATATATGGTCCTTATTATTTGGGTTTAGAATTTTAATCAGCTTAAAAAATGATTTGAAACTATTAATATAAGTACTCCCCCAGGTTAAAACTGATTGATGAGCATAATGAAAGAGTGTCTACATCTGAGAAATGAAAGCTATATGAAACAACCAAATGAAAATTCGAAAGATAAAATTTTCAGCATCCAGCAGAAAAAAAAAAATAGAAGATCTCAACAGAAGAATGGAGATTTCTAGGAAAGGGACCTGAAAACTTGGTCCCAGATAAAAGATTTTTATCAAAAAGAAAGGAAAAAAAAGTAAGGAAACAAATTCAGATCCTCATCGACTTGAGTTACTCAGTAGACTGACTGGGTACCATTAGATTGTCAGATTAATTGGTCTGCAAAATTCCTAAGTGAATGCTGTGTCTGGAAATGTGAGTATTCAAGTACTGCACCTATGTTCTTGAATATCTGTTTCCTTAATTCTTTAGAGTGAACATTTGCTCAAGCTGGATGCAAGCATTTCTCTAGGTTACAAGGGCTAAGTATGCATCTTGCACTCTGTGTGCTATTTTTCAGAGACTTTCTTAGTCTGTGTGTGTGTGTGTGTGTGTGTGTGTGTGTGTGTGTATAATTTGTACTTATTACATATAATTACATATATAATATAATACAATATAATATAATATATTATAATATAATATAAAATATATACTATTTTCCTGTTTCACCCATTATTACTGCTTTTGTGTTGTGTAAAATAATTCTTCAAGAAAATATTTTCCCAGTCAAAATTACATTACTTATTTTTATCTTCTTGCTTTAGGATCCATTTTCCACTTGAAATAGTGTGATCCCATATAATTGTTCTTCAAAGACAGTGTTCTTCCCCACCACATTATCATGAATCAGGGACCCTGAATGTGGAAGTCAGTTTTTGTGTCCATATTTGTTCCCATTGGCTATAATTTAATATTCAGTAGGAGTAAGTTTGCTGTATTTTGTTCACATACTTGAGGTACTATTTGCTATTTTATGTAAATTTTAGAATGAAGCTATGCGTTATCATGGTATAAGATTCCTGAGATTTAAACAAAATTTGAATTAAAACTCCAGGGCTGTCTATATTTCATATATTATTGTTAACAAAATCCTCAATTTTGTTTCTTATTTTCAATCTGATTTTAGCAGGATTAAGAAAGTAGAACATGCATTGGACTGGATGTGGATGTGGTAGTGAACTCAGTGTGAGGCAAGACTAAGGAATGGCAAGAATTTCCTGTCTTCTTGGACTAGGTAGCAAGACTCTGTCAAAGGAAAGGAAGAAAAGGAGGATCAGGAAAGAGAGGAAGATAGCAATGAAGCAGGTTTAGTTCACCATAGTAATAATTATAAATAAACATGGATCTCAGTATAGGTATAAATAGATATCAGTATAAACAGAAAGAGACAGTCATTTTCTTATTTCATTCTATCAACAGAAAGGATGTATTCATTTGTGTTATTTCTGTTGTCTGATTATCTCAGTATATTATTGGGCAACATGAGTTATATATTTGTTATAATTTTAAAACTGGAGTTTGACTTTTTCCTTATTTAATAATATAAAATGTGAACCCTTTATACATGAGTTTCCCTTTGAAATCACATATTTCATGCTTACTTACATGTGTATGTGTATATATACAGACCTCTAGTGACTGAAAGAGAAAGTGTCCTTTATTTTTAACATTATTTATGTTCTTTTTCCTTTCTATAGAGAAATCTGGACATTGAGTTTTATTTGCTTGAACAACTAGAATATGTTCAAGATAATAAAATACAGTATCTTTCCCACAGTTGCTGCTATTATCCTGAAATTCATATTGTAATTATTTCTCCATATATAACATTTGGGGTGTAATTCTTATTTCAATACTTGACATTAAATTTTTAGTTTCAGAAATAAATCATCATTTCTCTATAGTGCTCTTAGGTTATAGACATGGTTCTTTCAAGACATAAAATAACCTGGATATCATACTTGTGACTGCAAAGCTACTAACTCTTCACCTATTTTATGTATTTGTATATGTGGACATTGAAATTCATATTGACATTCACACAGGAAAATTCTTTTTATTTGACAAAACTTGTGTTAATACCTGATAAGTTAGTTTTCAAAATAAATCTTGCTTCTTTCTCTTTTATTCATGTTTCATTATTTAATATTTTTAAATAAAAATATAAGTACATTATTTCTGTCCTTTCCTTTTCTCCTTCCAACCCTTCCATTGCCCCTCACTCCTATACTTCCCATGCCAATGTACTCCCTCATAAATTTTCACTGAATATATGTATAAAACAAACTGATTCGATTTAGTGTCACTTCTGTATATATGGTTTTATGGCTGACTACTTTTTTTTTTGGTAGCACACTTGGGGTTTCATAACTTTCTCAGTAGTCAATAATCCCCTACAGTTGTTTGCCTACAGGTGGTGCTACTCTGAGATTTATTGCACAGCATTGTCATGCCTATTGATAACAACATCATTTTTCAGGTCTTGCTTAAACAGCCGAATTGTTGAGATAGCAGGAGTGTCGATTTCTTGTCATTCTAGTAGACTCACTCTCATAAGTGACTTCCTCAATGTCTGGCTCTTTCAGTCTCTCTGCCCCACCCCCTATTATATTCCCTGAGCTTAAGGCACAGAAACTGTGATAGATGTATCCATTGGAGCTTGGCTACCTATGAACCATTCATCTTGCCATTGTGATTAGTTTTAGCTTTCTGTGATGATTTCCAGTTGTCGTAAATTGAAGCTTCTTTGATTTGGAGTGAGAGCTACATGTATCTGTAAGTGTAAGGGTATGTGTTAGACTGCAGTTAGAAATTAGGCTGACCTTGTAAAATAGTGAATAGGCGCCCTTCCTAGATCTATGATCTTTCCAACCCTGAGTATTTCCTAAGTTTCTAAAACCAGGCATGGTTTCCCTCACATTGAGTAGAAGAGCTATTAGCTGCCAAGACATGAATGCCACTATTTCAATTTTAGTGATCTTGCCAGGGTGGTAATTGTTATAGTTCCTAAGCTTCACAGCTAGACAGAACTATTGATTGTTTCCCATGATGGTAGCTTATGAAGTTAACTTCTGGTACCATGAAACAGAGCTAGAATGCAGGAAGGAGGCCATTGGTCTAAGTCCAGCTCAAATAACATGATTCTTTTGTCCAGTGTGTGCTAAGTACTCTGTAGTAGGTACTAACACTAACACTGAACCCTTTAGAAGCAAACAAGGTCAGTTGAAATATCCTGTATTATTTGAGCAGTCACTTGGATTATCCTAACAAAAACTCAAATGGAGGTTTTTCATTCCTAGTACTGGAGTTTTTAAAAGATAGTCTATGGCTTTTATGGGGAGTCCTGTACACACACACACACACACATACACACACATACACACACACACACACACACACACACACACACACATATATATATATGTGTATGCATGTATATATGAGTGTGTACATAGTGATTATGTATAAGTAAGTATAAAATGATATGGTTTTTCAGTCTGTTGTCTAAGATCAACTGTAAAATAAATTGATGACTTGCGGTTTCCTCAAGAATCCTTGGTAGTATTTGTCCCTCATTTCTCTCTATCTTCTGTAATTCTTATGTTTAAATATTCAGCACACTCTACTAATAGAAGCAAAGCTGGAAGCTTTCATGATATCAGAGCCTCAGAAGAGAAGACTAAACATTTTTTCACTGTATATATCAGCACTGAAATTCTCTTCTTGCATTTTTTTCATTGTAAATCAGAAAAAAAATCCCAAGGCATTAAAATACTATATTTTATATTTTAACAAAACATGACAGATATTAAACAAAAATACTATGTGTATATACAGACTTAAGATGTTAACATATATTATTTGATGTAGTACTCCAGAAATCCTACTTCTCAGATCAAGATATGAAACCGAAAGAACTCAAGTAGCCCCCTGCAATCAAATAATTTTAAACGAATAAAAGCGAGACATGACCACAAATGCTCTGCCTCAGAGTTGGTATCCATTGTCTATTCACATTCTCTGATTTCTACTAGCTTTCTGAAGTTTCATGGTGTATTAAAGTAAACTCAGTATTCTATTGATGCATTGGAAAACAAATGATGCAATGCATTGTTTGCATACTCTATTAGCAGCTTTGTTTCCTACATTTTCTGTTAACCCCTATATTTTCTCATACTTCACACATTATGTTGGGATATCTTATGCCTTTCAATTTCCCTAATGTCTTACTAGCCCAGCTTGCCAAACCTTCTGTAATGTTTATTATTTTAGTGAATTATCACATTTTATATTTTGATTGTCCCTCTTAAAATTTACCTCCTCAGATATTGTGTAATCTTAGGTAAAACTCTTAAAATACATTAAACACTAAATGGACATAAATAAAAACATGCATACACATTTTACATACATATTGTAGAGTGTGTCCACAAGTGAAATAGTAGACAGTATTATTTCATGAAGCAGGTTACACCCAATCTTTGTTAATGTGTAATTCTTGGAAATTACTTTCATGTTTGCTAGATTTAAATTTAAGGTAATTATGTTATGATAACTTTCACAGTGTTCAGCTCAGCTGGTTTCAATAATGTACTTGCTTTATAAAATATACTTTCTGCAGAAAGAACATTGCTTTTAAAATAAAAGAACAACACATATAAATGATTTTCTTAGTTAAAAAGCCAACTATATTTCTTTAAATTTTAGAACTCATATTAATGATGAATCTTGAATGAGAACTACTTTTTCAGCATATGTAAAATAATTTGTTCATAAAGTTATATTCAAAAAATGCCAAGAAAGTAGCATTTGTTTTCTTAATGGTGCACTAGGGCTCCATGCTCTGAATGTTTATGGGTATGAATAATTTAAATGCTACATTTGTAGGTGATGGGGATTTTAGAGATAAATATATGTGCTCAAATTATACACATTATAAAGGGCTAGATATTTTTCATGTCAATATTTTTACATGTAAGATCAGAGGGTAGTAACTTCTCAGTGTCACTGAAGCAAAGCAGTAGTACATAAAAATCTTAGCATGCTATACTTACTTGCAAATTTTAAATTCACAAGGTCATATTTCAGTTGTATATGAAAATATGCACCAGGAAACTAGGTACAAGATAATCCAAGACAATCTGTGTTGACAATATGTCAATAGAAACTTGTTCAGAATATTGGTATGCTATGAAAATTGCCTGAATTTGGAGACCAGACATTTGTCACTTGTAAACTTTCCTAAAAACATTAAAAATAAATTAGTAAGTCCTATGCTTATAGTGAATTAGTTGTTCTTTTGTATTATATAAAATACTATGTGAATTTTACTTTTACATTTCATAGCTTAGTCATTTTCAATACAGGTAACTGAGACTGTTATATTTCCTTGCTTTTATTTGAAACCAAAAATAAATATCTTTGAGCATTTAACTACTTAAGGTATTTAGAGTAAGTTTCCAAACTTATTAACAATATTTGATCCATTAATGTCTCTCAGTCTATTTCTTTACTCAAAAATCTCAAGTACACAATGTGGCCATGGTGCATACTCTGACTCTTAGGAGTCAACTTACTGTTGGTCCATAAAGTTATCTGAATAAAAATGTGATGATTTCAACTTCTTCATGCTACAGCAAGGCAGGTCAAAACTGGCAAATGAATGTAGATTAATGACTAATAATTTGTCTTATATGTAGGATTTTTGATGCAACAAGTTTAGGATTACAGAAGAACAAATGATATGACCTGGAAAAGACCATAAACTTTCACATTTCTGTAGGAAAGTAAATAGTTTTGAGTTAATGAAAATATGTCTTTCTAAAACTGTAGGATGCCTGGAGGAGCCATTTCCTTGTCTGTAATTTTATAAGTGAAACTTTCAACTTCAACAGACCTAATGCTGTTTTGTTGAGAACAAAGGCTTTAACTGGAAATTTAAGCTTTGTAATACCATATCAACTGCAATTTCTGTTCTAATGAGATTTATTTTAGAAAAAAAAAGTATAAATTCTTTCCCTATAACATTACCTTTTGAAGGCTTGTTAATTTGCCTGCTTTTAATAGATCCTAATAGGTTGCTACAATTTCTACTTTTAAGTCATTTTGAGATAATATTGATGGACTAATTCATGTATTTAGAAAATACATAGTATATGCTGGGCAGTGGTAGTGCACACATTTAGTCCCAGCCCTCGGGAGGCAGAGGCAGGTGGATCTCTGTGAGTTCGAGGCCAGCCTGGTCTACAGAGCAAAATCCAGGAGAGGCACAAAGCTACACAGAGAAACCTTGTCTCAAAAAGCCAACATATACGTATATATGTATATGTATATGTATGTGTATGTATATATATATATATTATAATTTATATTATATTGGTAAATAAGCTGGCTTTAAAAATGTAGTCCAGACTCCTACCCAGCCCCACCTTGCATCTGTTTCAGATTTAATAAGTGTGTTTGACTTTTCTAAAAGAGTCCTCCAGAACCCTGGTGTAAGGATGGGCTAGCCCCCTTAACTCTGTGACAAGAAAGACAGAATAACAAAATGGTTCATGAGTAAAAGCATGATATACTATACAAGAACTAGAAAGTAAAATATTTACAGTGGAGGTTACTGTTATTTATCTCATGATTAAAGAGTGCCTGCAGTCCAAAAGAGACACTGAAAGTTCAGTCTTGGAAAGCTCACCAAAGAGAGGAAGATCAGCTAGAAACTCAAGCTCATGAAGAGGATTTCCCGTTGGTTTCTAGTGGATGCCATGAGCACTTAATTAGATAATGCTACCTTTTCTGCTTTTATTTGTTCTTTTACTGGAAGGATTACCCAGAGGACACACTGCCTTGTTTGGAACTTTATCTATTGGAAACTCCAGGTGGTTTCTATAAAGGATTTTTCCCAGTTTATTTAGAATGGACATATTGAGTGCCAATATGATGTTTTGCTATTAATTGATCATCCATCTATCTATCTATCTATCTATCTATCTATCTATCTATCTATCTGTCTATCTATCATTTATCCATCTAGATAGCTATCATTTGTCTACTTGCTACTCATTTATTCTTTTGCTTTTACTTGTTACCCATTTACTAAGATCACAATTTTAAAATAAAAAGTGTAGCTTTGTATATGATTCTTGGGTCCATATAGAACATAGATGGCCTGATCTATGAGATGCTATTACTATTTTAAAGGAATGGCTCTCATTATATGGAAAACGACACCCAATCAAAATGTATACTTTGGAGGACAGTCCCAAGGATACATTAATAAAACAAGTCCCCACACCTAAGGCTCAAGGAACAATGCAGGATATGCAGAAAGTTTTTCAGAACCAAAGAATCAGGGAGTTTGCTGTCAAATGTGTTTCCAATAATATCAGAAGCTCCACCCATCATCAAACCAATATGATGGGCTAACTATGAACTGAACAGTGACCACAACAATAGACATGCTAATGTTGATGGGGGAAAGTATAGGAAGCCATCTACCCTGAAGGCATCCAAGGAATCTGAGGGGGAGGAAAAAAATCTTCCCTAGGGAAGATCATATCAATTGGTTATCCAATATCAAGTGGCCCAGAAACATACATACAACATACACAGACTGAGTAGGTTTTATTTAAGGTATATATAAGTACACACATACACACACACACACACACACACACACATACACACACGTGGCTGTGTAGGTGTGTGTGTGTGTGTGTGTGTGTGTGTGTGTGTGTGTGTGTGTGTGTGGCTGTGTAGCTGTGTGGCCTTGTGTAGCTGTGTGTATGCATATAACAACCATAAATTTGAAAGAGATCAAGGAAGGGTATACCAGAGTGTTTGATGGTATAAAGAGAAGGGGGCATGTTGTAATTATATTACAGTCTCAAAATATAAAGAAGGGAGAAGAGCTTTATGTGATAATAAGACCAGGGATGAAGAGAGTGATTAAAACCTCACGTCAGTGGACACTGTGCTCTACCTAGAAATATCCCTATTGAGAACTCCAGCTAGCTGACATAGAGAGACTCTCCAGTCAATTTCTTCTGGATATTTAGCACCAAATTTGAAAATGTTTTGCTCTTGATCCATTATCTGTTGTTGATTCTTTTGCTTTGCCTCACTAAACACTTACAAACTCATATATTCAAGACTAAAAATATGACTGTAATGGATCATTCCACAAAAATCTATAAAAAGGGGTCACTTTAAAATACCAAATCAATAAATCTATGGCTGGATTACAATTTATGATTATGTCAGACTTTAACATCTATTTGGGAAGAGTTATATGGGAATGATTGTAACAATTATGACAGCAACAAAAGAACATTTCAGAAAGAAAGAAAGAAATGAAAGATACTTTTGTAAGTGGTATAACTGGCCTGATAGTTCATACAATTAAAATAAAATGTAGATTAAATAAATGGTCAATAAAAAAGACATGGTACATGAATACGAACAAAACCTCACCTACAATAATATATTCATTTTCTTACAGTCTTAGTTTTCATATGTTACAAGTCTTTTGAATAGTAGAAGTTTATTCTTTAATATTATAAAATCAGACTTACTGTGGTTTGTTCTATGATTAGCTCACTGTTTTGTCAATTAGGTATACACGTCTTTGTTTAGGAACACATTTTGTTGTTGATGTGTATTGTCAGTACAGTGGACTTTAACTTTTGGAAAATAGTTCATATTTTAAACAATATAGCTTCCTCAAAACTTTGTCTTTACTTAAGTTTATAAAATATTTGACAGTGAGAAATTGTTTAAATTCCTTTACCTGAGTTAGAATCATTTCCTGTTTATTTTTTGCTAGTTATCTAACATAAACATATAAATGAAATTATTCTGCTTTAAAGTATGTTGTATGTTTAAAACTTTAGGACAACTTTTAAAATAGAGCCATGACACTACAAACATTTAAATTTTAGATTTTTTTTACTTTTTAGATGTTCTTAATATTAATTAACAATCTGTAATGCAAAGGATTTAATTGTGTAATTATTACTCTTAGGAATTATGAGATAATACATGTGTGTCTTATTAAATCTCCTTTAAGATTCTTATGTCTTACTATTTAAATAGATAACTGAATATATTATTTTCTTTGGACACACCAGAGACATATAGGATTGCAAATTTATTTCTGGTATTAGACTGAAAGGACAATGTGACTTTGTGCTATTATCAGATAGCAATGACATGAGCATGACATCAGCCACCTGCCTGAAAACGAAAGTGGGCCAACTGGCACTTGCACAACATAGGCATTTCAATGCTCATTAGGAAAGCGTTGGCAAGCAGTGGTAGTTTTCCCTGATAAAAATCCCTTGACATTTTTCAGAGGAAATGTCTTTTAATTGTATGTAGGAGATCAAATGGACCACAAATCATTATAGTATATCAAGTCTCTGTACAATCTTGCCACTGTTTAAGTGTGGCACTTTTATTACTTCTAATTTAGTTAATTACACTTTACCTCCTAAATCCCCATGGTGGTTTCATTGGATGTAATGGTTAATTGTCTTGTTCCAAGGAGGCATTCATTTGAGCGGTTATGTTACTACCGCACTGGATTTCAGAACGACAGTTTTCAATTTTGCTTTTAACACATTCCAAGTCATCTATGAGGCTAGAATGTGTAGATTAAACTTATTAAACTGTGAAATGTATGACTCTATGTGCCTAAAGACATATGAACAAATGTCTATACAATCAGCCAGGAATTACATAAAATGAAAGTGCTTATTTACATATTCAAGTACAACATCAAACTAAAGTAAAATGTGAGGCAGTGGTTAGTGTTAGGATTATTATACATTAGCTAAGGAAAATAGTCATATTTCATGTAAACTGTATTTTAGTTATATATAAAAGAAGGAAAATGTAGCTTGGGTGTTAGGTACTTAGAGAAAAATGTTCAGAGAAAAGAGCAAGTGAGCACTATATTGCTCTTGATATGCAGACACATGGCTTTTTCAAGCAAAAACACCTATGTTTTAGAAATATTTACCACAGAATGATTCTCTTCTTCATTTCTCAAGCTATTAGCCTAAGCAGAGAAATAAGTAAATCCATATTTACTTTTTTTATTTTTAAAAAAAGTTAACAAATACATTTTCTTTGGCCACTCTGGAATATGATGTTTGGATTCCTTTTCTTGCTGCGTGTAGGTTAAGTCACCTAGGACAACTGCCCTACATGGATGCCAGCAAGCAAAAAATGGACTAGAGGATACTTTCAGAGGGATAGTAAGTGCAGTTCCCACTGTCTGCCTCTTACCAACTAGCAAATATCACAATTCTTTTATTTTCTTTCAAGTTAGTTATACAAACCTTTATAACAATGAAAATATAATACTAGCATTATTGTCACAACAATATAAATTTCTGTCATAATATACCCTATTGTACCCCCGTGTACTCAAAACCATTCACATTTGTATATATTATAAAATATATTAATTTCAGAAATTGAACTCAGACTAAAGATTTGTGTCTTTTGTGAGTGCACTTACATATTTTATTTGCCTCTAATGGCAATTGATTATATGATTAAATGTATTATGTATATAAATATTATAGACAATAATAATTCTCATAGATCTTAAATTTAAAAATGCATATGGAGTCAAGATTAGTCAGTTAATTAGAAAAGGTATATTTGAAAACTTACACTATTTGTCCATATTTTAACCATCTCAATATAATCAAGTCCTGTGACATTCCTGGGGAGATATAAACAAAACAATAAATGTCTATTAACTCTAAATTAGTTGGTGGAAATTGACCAAAGAAAGATATAACCAATTTGTTTTGGCAATATCAGTTTATAAAGGGGAAAATGTGCCTCGGAAAGTCCCCAACTCACTAGCATCCAGCTAGTACATTGTGTCTCTAAACAAAGCAAGCTTAGTGCAAAGCTGGATTCAGAGAACTTCCTGCTTTTAAAATGGGAGAAGTGAGCATGGGCTCAGCTAACAGGAAATACAAACAAAAGCAGACTTCAGCAGTTAGATATATTATAGTGATATTTTATTTGTATTGAAATGTGATTTTATTTGTATGTCAATAAAGTTGCCTTGAGGTCAGAGCAAGCCAATGCAGAAGCTGAGCAGTAGTGGGGCTCGCCTTTAATCCCAGCACTTGGGAGGCAGAGCTAGGAGGATCTCTGTGTGTTCAAGGACACAGCCAGCATGGCAGACACACTCCTTTAATCTCAATACCAACCATAGACGACCTGGGGGTCTGTACAAACAGGCAGTGACGAGGAGGTCATGTGGCTGGGTTTACAACCAATGAGAGAGGAGAACAGAAAGTTTTTAAATAGACAGGACGCAGAGAAATAGGTCTCTTGCAGAGAGGAAGAACCGCAGAAGCAGTGAAGGGTAAGGTTTTCCGCTTTTGCTCTGACCTCGTGGTTTTTAACTCTGCAATCGGTTCTGTGTTTCTTATTTAACAAGCCGGATACATCTACAATATATATTTATGTGGACATGGTTTCTAAGACCACCATTCCATGTCAACTCACATGCTTCATGGCGTATACTCATGATTCCTTTTTGATTCTCTTTCAAGGTTTGCATGCCAATGATATGATATTCTCTTAGATCAATTTCTCACTCTACTCTTTGTCTGCATTTGTGTACAAAGGAGGAGATTATTTGTAAAGCAAGTAGGAAGGTGACATCTGAAAAAAAAAATATGCTTAAGTCCATTTACAAACTAGTTCCCAAACAGACTCAGCTGACAGAAGACACTCATGAAAGAACATGAAAGAAGACATCTGTTAGTTCATTTTCTGTCTACCTTTCTTGATGTTCCTCTCAATACTGGTAGGTTCTACTGTGTCCTTTACTGCAAACAACCCTGCCTTGACATGCCTATGTGACCCTAGTATCCACCAGATGCTCTGAAATTTTGTGAGAAGTTCTATGAGTCAGTAGTAGTGCCCATTCTCTCAGTCTTCAATAAGTAGGGTAACTGGAGCTTCCTGATGCTTTAATCCTGATCTGTTTCCATGGTGACCCTCTAATTTTAAGCTCATTCATCACCTAGATATCTGATTGTGTGTGTACGTGTATGTGTGCAGGCACACTTGTGTGTGCACGTGTATATCGAGGCCAACAGTTAATCTCAATTCTGTTCCTTACACTCTGCTCAACTTGTCTTTTGAGACAAGGTTTCTCATCCACCTGGAACTTCCTGATTAGGCTGGAATGGCTAGAGACTGAGAAACAGTCACGTGTCTGTCTCTTTCTCTCTTAAGCTAAAATTCCATAAGCCTGCCAACATGTCTAAGTTTTTCTTATCTTAAATTATTTATTTATTTTGTGATGTAGGACAGTGCAGTTTGGACATGTGTGAAGCTCTCACATGGAATTTAGAGGGGAACTTAGTGGACTTGGTTCTCTCTTGCCATCTCTGTGTGCCGTCATGGATGCAGGGATGCAGCCCACGTCATCATGCTTGGCAGCAGGCACCTTTACTAGAGAAGCCATCTGTCTGGCCTGATGCCTTGTTTCTCTGTAGATTATATTTGAAGTCAGATCCACGTGCTTGCAAAGCAAGAAATTTATCAAGTGGGGTATCTCCTTAGCCTATGTATTCAAGGTTTAATTCTTTCTGAAGCGGGTAGAAAGATTCATTCCCAGCACAACTGCAGTGTGGAGTATTTTCCCATTAACTCTTACTGCAGCTAATGTTGATATCCTAGAGACGGGGAGGGGAGATAAGTATATAAGAAGTATTTTTGAGCTAGTGTGGGGTAGCCTTAACATGACCCTGAATTTAAAGAAAAAAATAACTCGGGATTTAGCAAAAATATGTTATCCAGTATTTGTTTCTTTATTTTTCTTTCGACCTTTCTGCCATTTGTTTTTCACACTCTTGTTCATATAGAGTACCAAGGAACATAAAATTATTCTTTTGTTATCTATTCACATGTTCTCAACCATTTAGTTAAATCTTGAATATATATGTAAGATCCTTGGAAATCTTTGGAAAACAAATCTGAAATAAGTTTCTCTTTAACTTCATAAGACTCTCACTGAAGAGTCATCTCCTTTCAGTTTATAAAGATATTTTCAATGAAAGACAGATTATGAAACCTGTTGCTTCTGACAAAGTTTACTGTTAAGACCTTCTATGGCATACATGTCTCTTTCTCTCTTTTTGCTTCAAACTTCAAAAGAAAAGGCATCCACTCTCTATGAATAAAAGTACATTTCTCTAGAATAACCTCCAGATATATAGGAGCCTGCAAGTAAGCTCAGATAAGATTCTGACTTGTTTGATTGAGCACATTTTTTGAGGAGATACTTTGTGACAGTAAAATGTGTGTGTGTGTGTGTGTGTGTGTGTGCGCGCGTGTGTGTTCGTTGTGTGTGTGCGTGTGTGTGTGCGCGCGCGCGTGTGCGCGTGTGTGTGTGCGTGTGTGTGTGCGCGTGTGTGTGCGCGTGTGTGTGTGCGTGTGTGCGTGCGTGTGTGCGTGCGTGTGTGTGTGCGCGTGTGTGTGTGTGTGTGTGTGCGCGCGTGTGTGCGCGCGTGTGTGTGTGCATGTGTGCGTGTGTGTGTGTGCGTGTGTGTGTGTGCGCGTGTGTATGTGTGTACAGATAAATGTGAGGTGTCTTCTCCAGTTGCTCTACATTTGATTTTTTTGAGACATTTCTCTCTCTGAACATAGAGCTCATGCATTTCTTTAGACTAGCTGATCAGAGATCCCTAGAGATCCCCCTACCTCCATCACTGCTACTCTGGAAGTCCAGGCACATGACACTGGAGTCTCCTTTCTTCATGGGTAATGGGAAATGAGCATGAGTTCTCATGCTTGTGTGCAAGCATGTAACCAGTTATGCAGTCTCCCCAGAATAGATGGGTTTTTATTTTGTTTTATAATGTACAATGATCCCAGGGCTCCCTACCTTTTCATGCATGGTACAAATACATTAAGAAAACATACAAGAAGATCAGATAATTGCAGGTCACTTGTGCTTCAACTGGAATTAGACTAAACTATAATGTCATGATAGTACAACTTTTATTATGTAATTAAAACTTAGCACATCAAATAGTTACTAAGTTGTAATTTTGCAGTCTAAAAATTTTCATACACACTAGGGTCAGATTCCATCAAGTAACTTTTATTTTTTTGACTATATATTAAGCATCATTTTAAAAAATGAGTTTCATGACTCTTTTCATTAGATTAACTTTTTCCTGATTTTTATGAAGAGTGTTTATATTATTCTTGAAAACTGAGTTGTAAACAGGTGCTCCTTGCTTTCAAACTGTTTGAAAAAAATACTGTGGTTACCTGCTATGGGTTATCTTCCATATGCTGTGAGTATATGCTGTTCCTATTGATTAGTAAATAAAGTTGTTTTGGTCTATGACAAGCAAGCTTACAACCAGGCAGGTAATCAAAGTGAAGGGACAGAGAGAAGGGCAGAGAAAAGGAAATGGCAGCCAGAGCCCAAGGAGAAGCAAGATGCCAGAAGATCGGCAATGCCACGGCCACATGGGAAAACATAGATTAGCAGAAATGGGTTAATTTAAGATGAAAGAGCTACCTAGCAAGAAGCTGGCTACAGGCCATAAAGTTGGTAAATTATATTAATTATATTAATCCTCTGAATGATTATTTTTTAAGCAGCTGTGGGACTGTGGGGGCCAGGTGGGACCAGAGAAACCTTCCAGCTACAGTTACCATGTTTTAAACTTTTAAGTCTCAGCTACTTTCTATTGTACAATTTAATCATCAAGATTCTTTACAGAAACAGAACTCAAAGGGAATTTATTCAATTGTTTTTATTATATATTCAAAATATTTCAAAAATGGCCATTTGGAGAAACTAAAAACCTGGTCATTGTTGGTTTCTAAGGCCAATATCCTATGATTTTAATTTTGGTAATATGAGCCTTATGCTTGTCTGAAAGAATTTTTTTTCCCTACCGGGCATACTTAGGACCTTTAAACTGTCTATATGAACCCGGAGCTGGACAATTTTGTCACTGGACTTACTTTTTTCTTTATTACTTTATACAGTGGTTCTAGAAGCAACCAACCAGTGTCATCTTTTTCAATACTTTTCCACAAATGTTTAAAAGTTTTGCGTAGAGTCACCAAATTCCTCGCAAGAGATGAATTATGATAGTCAAATATCTTTATCTTGCATAAATGTTTAAAAGGTTCACACTATGGATGTCTAGTGTTTCTTATGCTACTTTAGAAGCCTTACTTTACATTGTCTTGAGGTGGAGATAAATGACTAGATTCCTCAGTGAATACACTCAAGATAAAATAGTAATGACAAGAAGAAAAGTAGGCATGAAATACTAAATATTTCTCTGTGGCCAGTCAAATAAACAAACACAAAACAGGTTACTTCAAGAGAAATCAACAGGAAAAAATCTTTTTATAATGGTATTGTTAATAATTTGAAAAATTCATGTAATTTTTTTCTGATTATAGTCTTTATTCCTATAACTCCTCCCACATGTGCCCATACCCCCCTACTCACCCAACTTTAAGTCATTATTTTTAACCCATTGATACTAATTGGTTCTGGCCTAGTATGCGTGGCTTGAAGGCCTACTATGGACAAAGACTGAGCCATCAAGTGTCTGACTTTGGAAAACAATTGATTCCTCCCCTTCTCACAATTATTAATTGCCAATCACCTGCTCAGATATGGGTAGGATTTTATAGAGACCTCCCTATCTCATGCTGTTTATTATTTACAAAAAGCAGAACCAATAGATTCCAACTACTCAATAAACACTAGTTATTTTTAAAGCTTCATATGCAAGGCACAATAGAAAAAAATAACTTAATGTCCATTAGTTGTGTTGGTGAACTAGATTAAGATTATAAAACCCATAACAGTCAGCTATGTTCACTCATGATTCATATTAGGAAGGCTGACTCCCTCCTCCTGATGCATGGAGAAGCCATCTATGAATACACCCTGTGCCTCTTGTAGAACTTGGATTTGAAAAGCTAAAAACTTTCCTCTCATTGTTTTCCAAAAATGTATCATTGAATCTTACTGTTTGATCTGTCATTATACAAAGAACATTTAATTTCTTTCTATGATTTAATATCAAACCTAAGTTTAAAAGTTCAAACTCAAGTATTTATGCTTCCAAGTGGTGCTGTCATATTTGAGTTTTGAGTAGTAATCCATGAGACACACTGGCTGTACTTATATTTTTATTAACTTCAAGGGACAGGAATCCAATAACAGAAAAATAATTGGAAAAGAGACATTTGATTTTCCTTTAAATTTTTTCTTTCCTAAAAATATAGAGCCGAGGTAACAGATGTCAAATTTTTCTTTCACCCTGAAAGAACAAACCACTATGTACAGGCATCTGAAAGGTTGAGTTATAATCTAGCTGTTATGTGAGGTCTTCAGTGCTTTTGTACTCTTTGAGAAAAATTCCAGTATTTTCCATTTTAGTAACTAAGGTGTGGGACAGCTTAAAAACCCCATTTCCTTAAAATAACTATCAAGAGCATATTCCATACACTTATATTCTTACAAGCTGAAAAGGGTGACATTCAGTTGCTATTATATTTTTTAATTTCTCAATAAATAAGAAGTTGGATGATTGAAACACCCTAGAAGTTTGTTTAACATTCTTTGATTCTAATGATATGTTTTCATTTAGTATTCATGTATTTGTTGATCACAGGAACAAACAGGTAAGAAATTTTAATTATGTAACCTCTTATCAACTGAAAATTTCTACATATGTGTATTCGCTATGTATATGAATTTGCATTTATATGCATATATAAAAAGAAAATTAGACCTATCATATGATTACAAAATTGCCATGCTTTAGGTACATGCAGTTATAAAGCTTAGGCTATGAAATAAAAGAATTGAACATAGTACATTAACATTTTCTACAAACCTATTAATTTTGAAAATATATGTATATAATTATGTAATTTTTCTAAGAGCCAAAAGATGAGTGGATTACTAGATAATACAAGGTTCATTTTAAAAAATGAACATAATTATGCTTAGGGCCATGATTGGATTTTAATTCTGCCTCAACCTAAATCTGCTCACATACAAGCTGGCTTTGTTGATTGAGTTGTTTCATTAACAATAGGAAATGAGACACATGAGACACTTGGGAAAGCAGCAAGAGTTAGCAGCAAAGAATGAACTCAAAGAGGCAATTTGAAGGTTGCATAGTGAAAGTTCAGTTCTTCCAACTAATTGGGGCTGTTGGGACTATTATAGTGTTTAGTTTCTAGGTCAAATTAAGTTTAGTAGCATATTCTCTAACCCAGATAAAAATAAAGTTAATAAATATTTTACAATGCATTTCTTATCTTTTGGTAATCTATCATTATGTATTATTTCACTTTTCTTTTTTTCCAAGAGAAAAGAAGATGGTTTTAAAAAAAAGTAGCTCCTATTATTAAATTTATGCATTTTAGATTTCTATTTTAAGAAACTTGTTTTATGATTATTAAAATGTTGTATTACTTAATTCTGATGTCTTTATTTTTTTGATCCAATTATCTATCATACCCCTATTGATATTCAGAAATCATAGGTCAAACAAAAAAGGGTTGTAAAGGCATCAGAAAGAATTTATTTTATCTTATATGTTTTTGTGTACTTAGATTGGATGATGCAGCAGTCTATTTCACTTATGGTTATGATCACCAAATAGTTTTTCACCCCATTGTTTGACTAGTCTAGGGACTGCCTACTTCCAGTTCATTATAGTTACTCCTCTCATTGGCTTGTTCACACTGATCGCAGCAGGGAAGCAGAGGGTATAAAACAAATACTCGGAAAGGAAACACACAGGCAACAACCTTCTGTGTTAAGATATGAAATGTTAGAAACACTCAAAAGTCTCCGTTCAGTCTCAATGCTTTTCCAAGAATGAAGGCTTCTGACCATTTCCTTGTACACTACCTTCAACCACCAAAGTCAATGTTGTACGGTGAAGCTCTGAGTTTCCTGATTGACACTATGTAAAATGGAGGCCAAGTGTAAGTGTTACATGCACCTGAATTGGATTTTAAAACATATATATTAGTTCTATTGTTCTGCCTGTTATTTTTATTGATGCATAACACTTTATCATATGAATATATTAACTTGAAAAATCTCCTTTAGCATTTTTCTGTCATTTTATTATATACTCTGCTATGTAATTTATTTTAACTATACTTCTCAGTCTATATTTAATGCTTACTAGACTTTGAGACTTTTATAGTAGAATCAGAAACCTCAAGTTTGTATTTTCTAAATTCTCTAACCAATATACTAAGTTCTATTATTCAATTATGATAATTTTAATGAAATTACTTTGAATTGAGATTGCTTTAGAATTTGTCTGGAGTCCTCTAATGCATGAATATGTTAATTGTCAATGTTTAAATTTTCTTTACATTCTTTCATTAAGTTTTATATAGTTACCTATAGTTTGTCCTACTGTCTGTTAAAGTATACAAAGTCAAATGAATAATGTTATGATTTTTATAAATTCAAAACTTACCTTTTTTATTCTTAATATATAGATAACTGATTTTGTGTTCTGCAATATAACGGAAATTCCTTATATTTCACTTTTTCTTTTCTTAAGTATTTTATTTGTGTTATAGAGGTATTCCCTTTTCATTTACTCTCCTATCAATCATTAAGAATTGACGAGTACTGAATTCATCACTACTTTGATGGCACAGGTAAGATTCCCAATTCATATCTCCAGGTACCAAGAGTTTCTGCTAAATGCCATGGTCTAGGAAGCTTTCCTGTATGTCCTTTGAACTATATGTCTATAGTTTAAAGACATAGTATGTATTTATTTCTATTGTTATTGAATAGGCAAAATTTCTATATTTCCTTAAAAGTAAAAATAAATGTTTCTTTTTCTAGTTTTATTTCAAATCTTTGACCTCCTATATAATGCTTGATTACATGTTATTTTTTAAATAAAAATATTGATTGGATTATCATCATTTTAGCATGTAGGAAAAATATACATTATAATATAAGGAATTCGTTTCCTACTTTCAGATGATCAAGATACATTATATACATGTGTAAAATTGTCAGAGAAGAAATACAAGATTAAAATAAATCAATAATTAAAATAATGGCTAAATAGTGGTGTGTTTAGTAACATTTTTACATTAATGGTCAGCATTTCCCTTTACTCCTACTGTACGTCACTAGAGATACTTAAGCACAACCAACTTGACCAGGCTATAGAATCCTTTTACACACAAGGATTCAACATCTTAATGACTGTCTCATGAGATTCTGTTTATATTTACAAGGGGATACATTTTCTTTATATTCAATTTCCATGATAGAATTTGCCATATGGTTTATGAGGATGTTATAAACTAAGACACTAATAATTTTATTGTATTCTGGGAGAGCTTAAATAATTTTATTGACTCATAAGTACTAAAAAGAATTAGTAAACAAATGTCCATTGAACATGATGTGTGTTCTATTTGATATTTGGATTTAAACTGGCTTCCATTGTATTATGTGTTAGAAGCTTGATGTCCTGTGTTACTATGGTACAATCTTACTTGTTTATTCATTTAACCTTTCATATGCATGTTTTATGTGTGGTGTGCTTTTCTGTATATATTCTTATGTGTGACAGCATATGTATATGTGCAGGTGTTCATACATATGTATATGTGTTTGCATAGGGAAAGGGCCCCACTACATATCTTCCTCAAAGTATTAAATAGTTCTATTTACTTTATTTTAGAGTATCTACCATACTTAATGAAATATTAATTTAATGTAAAAAGTCTCATTTTAACTTCATGATTGTGTAACCACATAGTAACACTAATTTAGATATCAAATGAATTTTTAAAATTCACAGATTTTTGTATTTAAAAATGCATATTTTATTTAAAAGACATTCAAAATGTTGCAGTATTTATGATACCAGTTGAAGTTTTAATAAATCCTTTAAATTATTTATTATCTCCAACTCCTTGATTTTTAAAAGAGCAGTGTAATTTGATAGGTATTTCCTGGTTACAGGGAGAAAAATATAGATAACATTTATAAAGGAATGCATGAAATGACCCTCTACCAGCCTAATTGATCAGTGTTAGTTGAATCATTGGGTGATATACATTCTAGGATGTGTTTAGAGGCAAAAATCAATTTGTCGTTTAAACTTGCATTGAAATACTTGCTTTGCTTTCCTAAGTTTCCAATCTGTGGGCATTTATTTTCCTTTTGGGTGTTTATAACATACTGGATTCACAAGAAAAATTTGGGATTTCATATACATTGATTTTTGACACTTTAAAATAATTCTGGCAAGTATCACTGCATTTTGATATTCTAACTCTTATACCCAGCTAATTCTCAATTTTCCTCTTTTCCCTTTCTTCATCATGGACTGTCCAGTAGCTTCAGATAGGGTACCTTACTCCCACTTCCATGTGCACAACAATGTATTACTCAACCAAAACTAGTTTGGTGAACAAAAATACCATAAATTTTCAGAATCTTAACTGGTCAACTGAATATTAAAACAGTTCATTATATTGATTTATCGTCTATAATTCATGTTTTTCTTTGTGGAGTTCATTGTTTTTATTCAATCAAATTTGTTAGAAATAGAAATAGTAAAGGCAGCCAGCAATTCTAATCCCCAAATCAACCTGTGCATTCTTCTGCCAGTTATTACATGGTCCACTCATTGTCTCCATAACATGAAGAAGAAATCCACACACCATTTCACCCTCTGTGCCTTCCTGCACTCCCATTCTTCCTCAATTGGAAATTATCTTATTTTTATTCATAAATATCTCTGTTTTAACATCCAGTCTCTTTCTTTGTTAAGGATTTTCAGTATTTTGAGATGACCTTGGAATTTACTATAGAAAAGATAGCATCTAAACCCCAGTGATTAGCAAATCCTTTGATGCAAATGGTTAAGACTTCTATTTTTATTGAAAATGTATTTTCGTGCAGTACATTTTGAACATATTCTTTCTCCCTCCCTTAACTGCTTCTAGATCTTGCCCATTTCCCTACCCATTAGGCTTCATGTTCTTTCTGTTTCTCTCAAAAAGATTCAAGGAAGAAAAACTATATATGATCAAATATATAGAGAGATATAGAGATAGATACTGGCATATATACACATATACATATCAATTTGGCAAAAAATACAAATCAAATAAAAAAGCAGAGCTGCACACACAAGCAAACACCAAATCCCATTTTGTGATAGCAAACTCCTTCTGGGCGTGTGCCTGCACTGGACTGTGGTTGATATATACACAACTGCACAAGTTGCTGGGACTGAGAAACTTTGAAGCATGCATGCCTAAACAGGAACATCTTTATAGAATCCCTCTCCTCAAGCCTTGATGATCTACACAGAAGATGGTGGAGAAAGATTGTAGGAGCCAGAGATAGTGAATGACTCTATGAAAACAGCAATTTCATGCTGGTGCCTGAGGGCCATGCTGCCGCAGGACCATACTGAACCAGGTCCCCGTGTTGTTACCAGCGACATGGTGACATCCTGACCCAAGCTGCTGCCCAGGGCCATGTCTTGGTCCCTGGTCCTGATGCAGCCAGGGTCTGTGATGATGTCCATGGCCTGTGTTAGCACAGAGAGTCATTAGAACCATGCCGTGCTGAGACAGCCCTGCCCTTCACTGGCCCTGGCACCCCCCACACTCCTTGGATACTGCAGCAGGAGAGCTGGCACTGTTGCTAAGGGGAGAGCTGGACACCTCTCCCCCTGCACTCAGGAAAGACTGCCCTACCCCTCACCATAGGTGTGTACCTCACTTGGGCAGTACGTTAGAGCTGACTCTATGATCTGGGATGCAGGTGAGCCAACTCAGAGGGCAAGAAAGCTGACCCCCCCCCCCCACCCTGTCTGCCATATGGTGGCATGAGTGAGAGAAAGATGCCCTTCCCCAACTCACCCATTACCACCTAAGGGCAGGAGAGAGACCTAGCCCCAGGGTCACATGAGTGGAAGAGAAAGCTCTGACCCAGACTAGCAGCAGCACACAAGATAGCAGGGTCTCCACTCTGTCTGGCCAGCATACTGGAGTTGATGCTATGGTTGCGGACATAGATGAGACAGCCCCGAGGGCATGAAAGCAGGAGAATTGACTCCCCCATTTCCCCTACAAAAATCTGGAGAGAGGGCCATGCCCCTCACTCACGTGGGCAAAGCAGTACAGCTGGCACTGGTGGTGTGAGTGTGGGTGGCCTGGATCTAAAGTCCTGAGAGCAGGAGAACTAGCCCTGATCTTTGTTGCAGGATGCATTGGGTGATCTAGCCAAAGGAAAGTTGGTGGGCTGACCAACCCAGCTACCACCCAGGCCCTAAACCAGGGCTATGAATTGGCCCTCCCAATATTCACACCATCTCCTAACTGTTGGAGCTCGTGAAGAAGACAAACATACAGATTCAAAACAGCAGGATCTTCATGACACAGGACAGCAACAGGATGTCCAAGAGAAGTCCCAATGAGAGCCCATTATTGGTGGCATAACAGAAGCCAGAGTCTTCAAGCCAGAACAATGACTCATAGCAATGAACACTTTCCAATAAAGATGAATGGACTAAAGGGTAAACTGTGTGACTCAATGGGCCACACTACAACTTTCATAAGGAGGTTCGTCTCTTTTTTTTAAAAAAAATATTTATTATTTGTTTTTTTTTTTTTTTTTACTTTTGTATCTGTTTTGTTTTATTTTACTTCTTTGTTTCATTTTGTTTTCTCTTTTAAATCTGGTTTTGTTTTGGGCGAGTGGTTGTTAAGGGCAGAGGGCAGATGCAATTGGACTGGGGTATAAGGAGATAAGTCGGATCAGAATGCATGATGTGAAATCAATAAAAGTTAAAAATAAAAAGGAAAGCTGCATTTTCCTGACAAAAGAGTACTAGTATACATGAAATCACAGAATATGCAACAGTATGTATAAGACTTACACAGATTCTAATTGGATAAAATCTCAACACTGAGAAGGGGGAGCAGGCAGAAAATCCCACCAATTACCAAGAAGTTATTTACAATTGATACCTGCTGGGGAAAGGGAAATAATACAATAGACATCAAAATCTCACTCCTGCCGTGAGGTTGTAAAGGAAGCGTGAGGTGTGTTCGTGAACCTCATGATCCTCATTTGGGAGACAGAAAATAATATGCACTGCACCCACTTCCCTTGTCTGCTGTGACTAATAAACGAATTCATCCATTTAAAGCCCTTGGATAACTGAATGGGATAGATGACATTCTGCCCAGGTGGTTTGCTGTGGGCTGAGTGATAGCTGAGAGATTAATGAGAAGAACCCTGGAAAGTCTCAGAGGCCTGTTTTCATGGCTTAATTCTCTGTCTTTGAGAAGTACATTGAAACTATAGACAACTGTTGTTATTTCTTTAGGATCGTAGCTATGGTTACATTACTATTGCTCAAGCATAACCTCCAGTCTATGCTCTGGCAATGGACTCCAACTAAACTTGGTGGGTCAAACACAAAATGAAAACACCAAAGTAGGAAGAAGACTTGTCGATGAGAATATTTTCAGCCAAAAAATAAAAGGGAGGGTGAGAAATGCGTGAGGGTAATGCTTAAGAGAGAGGTGTATTACTGTTCAAAGTGCTGAGAAGAACAACCATGTGTGCCTGGCCCTGTATGTCAGTGTTCCCCAACACATACTCAAACACCAAAAGAAGGAGAGAAGGAAAGAGGGAAAGAGATGTGGGATGAGAAGGAATGCTGTGGAATTCTTTCCTCTGGATAGAATATGGCTGTTGGATGCATAAACACAGAAGCACCCTGGTCACCAGCAGGTCATTCACACAATGTCAAGCCAGCTTAAAACAAAAACATGGAGGAAAAAGTTCCTCGGACCACATCTCAAGCTGAGGAATTGTTGGTACTTGATAGCTTCTGGGTGAGAGTTGATTTTTTTTGGCGGGGGGGTCGGGTGGGAGGAGGCCATCAGAAGTTTGCCTGTGCCTCAGTGGATGACTTCACACCAATGTGCATATGGGATACACAAGTTCATTCCAATTCAAGATCTGTTTCTTAAAATAATTATTATTTTAATATCTCTCACAGACCAATTAGTGTAAGGGGAGAGAAGTAACAGGAGAGAGTAGGTGGTAAATATGATCAATATACCTGATAGGTTATTTGTTCCCAGGAGGTCATACACTTATATATATGGCCAGTGCACTCAGAATGTATACATACATATGTGGCAAAAATATGTTTTAAGGAAAAACAGTTGTGATGCATAGATGGCATTAAAGTATCGCAGGGCAGCCAATGGGGAAGGAACAGTTCTGAAACGATGTAAAGGTGGAACTTATATTAAAAACTGTTAGTTAGTAAATGTTTAAAAGGATATATTCATTGCATACATCGATGCACATTTCAGGGATTGAAATAATTTAAAAGCATTGAATTTGGTCCATTTAACAAATAGAAGAACAAGGTAAAGAGTGACAGTTTTGATTCCCAAGCATTTAACATAAAAGAGACTGCATCATTAATTTCTTAACTTGCATAGAATTCATTTTTTCTGAATACTTAGAAATGGAAATAAAACAATAACAAAGCACTAGGGACATGAAATACATATTAAGCAAAGCACAAATCCTCACACAGGGGCATGGTCAGTGATTGTCAGACTTAGAATTATAAGGAACTATCATTGATCCTAACATGTATTTGAGATTTTGCACAAAAGTAAATAATTAACTTACTCTTCTTTGCTTTTTTTTTCATTTGAAGTAATTGATCTGTTGATAGTATTCCAACTTTATATATTAATACATGAATATTGACCCATCTTTCATAGTAAACTTGCTGAAGAGAAACCAATATTTCACCTTTAATAAATGGTTCACTAAGAAGAGTTTAGAAATTCCATGTATGAAAATAGACTAGAAATTAGAAAAGGAGCCTCTTGTTTTTTATTCTCACTCTTAATCATGTTTTGTTCCTATTAAATATAAAAGTTGAATATATTAACTTTTGAAGACAAAAGAGTGTAAAAGTATTGCCAGAAGAGGGCACAGTGAGAGTAGAAAGCAAAATGAAGCAAAAGGTAAGGAAATATAAAATAGTGGTGCAATCAATTCATTCCAAGTTACATAGCAGGTAGATGGAAGAAACAAGCAGTAAACAACCTTGCCCTAAAACGAACTAGTGTGCATTAGATGTGAGATGCATGCATCAGATAGCAATTGGAATGAATAATTAAGCCAGTCCCATTGTCGTAGATCTCACGTACTCCATATTTGTGTTGTTGGGACATGAACAAACATGGGTGCGCAATAAACTTGAGAAACAGTATGGACACTTTACATGAATAAAACTATTACAGCATATTCTAGGTACACACTTGAGTGAATATTATATGCAATATACTACCCCAAGTCTTTCACAAGCCTTAGATTACTTATTCCTTATAAAACATTCATCATTCTCCACTTATTCTAGCAGGCTATTGCTAAGATGATAAACAAAACATCCGTAATCTGCAGAGCTACAATGGCTCATCATATTGTTGTAAATGTATGTCTTTCTGGCTAAAAATTTTGTATTTATTTGTTTATTTATTAATTTACTTTTCCAAAGCAATTGGTATGCAAATGTAAATGACAATTAAATATGTATTCCCTGTACTGAGAAGTAAGATATTTGTAAATACATCCATTTATCACACGATTCCATTTTATGTAGCCATAAAAATGAGCAAATTCAAGCAAATCACAGGAATAATAATTTGTATCTTGGTTATTCCTATGGACAGCCATTTCTTTAAATGACTTACCAATTCTCAAACATTAGTCTATTTATGAATGTAGTTACAACTTTTTTCTCTTTATGCTATAGGAAAATGACTTTTTCTCGCTAAGTTGTATAAAACTCCAAATTGCGGATAAAATACTTGAAATTCATCCAGTGTTTTCTCTAGATGTGCTTGGCATGCAAATATTTCTCAGGAGTTACTAAAGTCTGCAGCTATCTGAAGACTATATAACATAATGACATTAACTCGGGTGGAGTGAATCTGATTGAATGTGCCCATATTGTGAGAACATCAACAATCTTGTTCTCTGTTCTCTTTTCATCCATCTGGTCAGAGATTTTCTGCAATTCTACATTCAGCAAGATCGGCCTATTTTCTGCCATTCACTTGATATAAAATAAATGCCTGAATCTTCTGAAGCAAATATATGTGTATTAAAAAAAAAAAAGGCCCAAGCTTTAAAATTGCCCTAAGCTGGGCAGTTTAAAGTGATAACAGTGGCAGCATATGGCTCAGGGAGATCAGGAACTGGCTGTAGGGACAGTGGAGATCTGGAACAGACTGAAGGGCCATCATTGCTGAATTAGAATAAAGAGAGGATTGGAGTTGGAAGGCACTGGCTTCAGTTCTGTTCATTAATAACAGTTAAGCCTTAACATCATAACATTTCTCAGTCTTTGAAGACTCTAGTCTTCAAACTTTGAGCGCTTACTACCAAGGAAAATATATTATATACCCCTCCAACACACACACTTTTGGCACCCAGTCATGATGTAACAGCCTCAGTAGTTGCCAAATGCTACAAACTTCTTTCACTTAAAAAAGGAAAAAGTCCTGTTTTTGTTACATCATCATTAGGGCTGTTTCTGAGGTATTTTGTGCCAATATTCTAGATTATTCTATGTATTTCAAGGATAAGTATTCAGATGATTTTGAAAGCAGGTGAGTTTTCTAATACAAGCCATGTATGAGGCCTCACATTTACCCTTGTTTATTTATTTGAATAACTTTAAATTCAATGCTTAAAAATATTGGAATAATTTATTCAAATTTTTAATGAGGATGACAATCCCCAAAGCTTTGGATTTAACTATGAGTCTGAAATGTATGAACAGTTTAGGGCAGATACAAAATAAAAGGCCGCTCTTCGGTAGATGTGGATGGTGTTTCTTTCCTTGTACGAAAATCCTACACTTTTACTGTGAACTTTGGATAAATACACATTAGAATTGTTTGGTGTGGTTAGTCTTCCTATCATACACCAACAGCAAATTTGACAATTTTGTTTTGTTTTGTTTTGTCTGTTTTTAGAGACAGGGTTTCTCTATGTAATAGCCCTGGCTGTCTTGGAACTCTCTTTGTAGACCTGGCTGGCCTTAAACTCACAGAGATCTGCCTGCCTCTGTCTCCCAAGTGCTGGGATTAAAGACATGCACCACCACTGCCCGGCTCAAATTTAATAACATTTATGGAAATCCATGATCATGTGCCTGGTCTATATAAAACTCTTTTTAGATTTAAAGAGTATGGGAATCTGGAGAGAGAGCTCTGTACTTGAGAGTATTTGCTACATAAGCCTGAAGACCAGAGGTCATATCCCAGCACCTAGATAGGAATGCTGATGTGGTATTAAGCATGTCTGTAGCTCTAATACTATGGATGCTACTTAATGGTCCCTGGCCTGGTTTCTATTTCTTTAATGACCTTCTAATACGGTAAGGCAGAGAGTGATGGTACTAGACACCAGTGTCATTCTGTGAGCTTGGTGAGAGCACAAGGAACACATGTGTACACACACACACACACACACACACACACACACACACACACACACACTGAGTCAAGCAAATAAACAATTCTGTGGTTTGCATATGAGGTATCTTCCAGAAGTCTTCTGAGCTAATAAAGTATTACTCACAAGCTGAGAGATAAAATTATTGGGAAGATATTTCGTTATTGTTACTTGACTATATCAGTGGGTTAATTTACTGAAGTACTCATGACTTTATGTCACTGTTGGGATGTGGGAGGAGGTGAAGCCTCGATACAGGAGAGTAGTGGGAAACATCACATCCTTGGAGATTTTCTTTTCCCATTTTCTCTCTTTTCCTGCTTCTCACCCTTACTTGGGGGGGGCGCTCCTATTGTTCGGCACTCCTGCCACCGAGAGGTTCTGCCTTACACGCACATGCCATTTTATGTGCTGTGTCTTATTTCACAGAAAAAGTCTTTTCTTCAAGCCCTTAAGTATAATCCATCAAGACAAAAGTAATGAATTCTAGTGTAATGTGCCAATAATTTCATAAAGACTTTGATTCCAAGTTTTCTCTATCCATTGGGTTTTACTAAACTTAATGAAACCCATGTAATTGTTCCCTAGTTAAGTCTTGAAAAACAGAAAACTGTTCTTGACACTTTTATTATTATTATTTCAACCACACTATCCCCAAACTTTTCACATCAATACAAAGGAATATCTGGAACTCTAAAAAGTATAATAATATTTGTTCTAAATTTTACTTTTATTCTTTATTAATTTGTTGAATTTTGATACACATGCTAAAACAGAAAAAATAAATGTATGCACTTCTACTGTTGGGATCAGAATTCAAAGTACCAATAATCATCCTATATAAATATGACTCTCAAGCAGTTTAACATCAGTTAGGAATTCTCTGGAAATCCCTATTTCGAAGTCAGCTTCTACTAGAACAAATAGGATTAATTTTAAGAGGTTAGAAGATTAAATGAATAGTAAGATTATGTACATATTTAAATTTAAAAAAAAAATATATATATATATATATATATATATATATATATATATATCACATGCAGAATGAATAGAGAAAGGCTAAACTAGTATTTATTTCATAACATATATCTTTTTCATCTGCCATTAGTAAATGCTAAGAAATCTGTACTTACTGAGATCTGTATCTTTGAACTAATATTAATTTGCAAAAGATATCTGGAAGAACAAACTATATTATTAGGGTCTGGACAGAGAAACACCGACCCAAATTTGCAGGAGAAAGCAATGACCTGGCAGGGTCTCCAACAGCACTCTGGACAGCAAAATATGCATTGTAGAGTTGTTAGGATCACAGCATAAAATGTAATTTGAGGTGAGTTTTGCAGAAATGCAGAAAATGTAAAACTTGTCTACCATTACTATTAATTTATTCTCACAGTTTAATTATAAGCACATTCATGAAATATTAGAAACATACACTATCTATCTATCTATCTATCTAAATATATATCACAAAGACAAAAAATACAGTTCTCAAAGGACTACCAAACCCACAAGATCACAAACTATTAGCCACCAAATGAATAGTTATAAGGAAAAAAAAACAAATATAAGTTAAGACTATTTACTTGGCTATTTCATTTAATAGGTTAAAATTGTAACTATAACCTGCTTTAATGAAAGAAATCTAAACTAAGAAACAGAATAAAATCCATGACCTTGCTAAATATTGTGCAAATTCAAACAGCATTCACCATGAGTTTTCTTCTTTGTCAGAGAGAACAATAACATATTACAGGATATTTCAGGCAGCTTGGCTTTTGCATAATGTATGGCAGAATAGGATTCATCAGTGAGCATTCTTTGCCAATCAATGGGACAGTTTCCCTTTGTGCAGTGGTGAAAAAAAGAAATCCTGAACAACAGGAAATGAAGAATAAAGAAAAAAGGATTTGTATAGAACATGTACAAAAAATAATATGAAAATCGTGCTATTTCTTTTAAATTATATTTGTGATTTGAAGTTACTTTTTAGCCAATATTAGGTTGTGTAAATACAGAAATCCAGATCACTACCCCAACAATTATTTATTGTCTCTTTAAGTCAATGAAGAAAACCTTAGTTAATGAATGCAATAATATCGACTTGTAAACAAAATCTACCATACTTTTTTATATGAACAATGTTTTCAAAGAATCTAAAGTTACTAAATTTATAAGAACAAAAACTTTAATTTTAATAATAAATACCTTCAGTGTTTATGTTGGCTAATTCTTCAGTTTATAAGCTGTCATCAAAACAGATAGCTGACAAGACCAATGCTAAACAAGTTTAGCCATCTATGTTTGCAAAATAGCTTAAATGTGTCCTGCAAGACACTTGCAAGATTGTTTATATTTTTTTATGTTTTTTTCCAAAGTAACTATACTGTAACTTACCCAGTTGTGTGCACTCAAAATTATAAACTCATTTTTTTTTTTTTTTGATTTTGAGAAAGAGTTTCTCTGTGTAGTTTTGGTGCCTGTCCTGGATCTTGCTCTGTAGAATAGGCTGGCCTTGAACTCACAGAGATCCACCTGCCTCTGCCTCCCGAGTGCTGGGATTAAAGTGATATCACCACCCAGAAACTAATTTTTTTTTTTTTTTTGGTTTTTTGAGACAGGGTTTCTCTGTGTAGCTTTGCACCTTTCCTGGATCTCACTCTGTAGACCAGGCTGCCCTCACACTCACAATGATCCACCTACCTCTGCCTCCTGAGTGCTGGGATTAAAGGCATGTGCCACCACCACCTGGCCTCATCATTCTTAATGAAGCATGATATTCTACGCAAAGAATTGTTCCTCAGTTATCCTATACAGAGAATTAATTCTCCATTACTTTTAACTTTCATTGTTACATAATAAAAAACAAAGGTCTTCCTTTTCCATAAAATTAATAAAACAACCTATAATTGTGGAGAAACATAAGCATTTACAGATATTTATAATGGTTCTGTTCACCCTATTTCAAAATTACTGATTTTCCAAGAATTTATATAATTTGGGTTAGCATTGAGTCACATAAGATAGAAGTCAAGAGTAAATTAAATGTGATTCATTTTATTTCATCTTATCTTTAGTTATTCCAACCTGCCTTTAATTTTATCTCCTCAAAGTTTGATCTTTCTTCCTTCTCTTCTTTTCCAATAATATGACAATGTTTCTTTCCTTGGTAGAAAAAATTGTATTACCACTGAAAAGTCAAGGATGTCTGACACACCACAGAACATGCCATATTGATGTATTGATGGTTTTAAACTAAAGAAACTGGAAGCCATCTCCCTGGGGTGTCCATTCCTACATTCAGAACTCCACAAAGATCCATTTGAAGGTATATCTTTTCTGCTTCAGAGTTAGACAGTATAGTTTTTGTATTCTTATGAATTGTTTTACAATGTATTAAAATGATGAACAATTTAATCCATAAATTGTGAAGAAGACTTTAGCTCATAAGACTTCTGGAAGACACCTCATATTTAAACCATAACATTATTTATTTACTTATTGATTGATTGTGTTTATGTTTGTGTGAATGCATGTATGTATATATGTATGTATGTATTTGTATATGTGTATGTTTGTATATCTTTACCTGTTTGTACTCTGTGCTCCCATGAAGGTCACAGGATGACACTTCTGTCTTGCTTCTTCACTCTGCTTTATTTCATTGACAGGGACTCTCCCTGAATAAAGAGTCCCTGTCAATGAAATAAAGCATTGGGCCTCCCTGGGCCATGAAATCCCAGTGCCCATCCTCTCTCTACCTTCTATAGCACTGGGGTTATAGACATGCTTGAAGCTATATCAGGATTTCAACCTAGTTTCTGGCATCCAGAATCTGGTCACCATGCTTGTTAAGCAAGTGCTCTTACAGCCATGCTAAGTCTCCTGATCCCCATACCATCCTTCAAATCTTAAGGGAGTTTTCCATAAAACAAAACCTAAAACTTTATTTACATTTTCAAGATTGTGGATTTCCCTCAGACTAACCTACTATTAAATAAAAAAGTTGTCCCATCTGGACCAGAAGTGAGTGCCTTGGGTTATAGTCAGAGAGGAAACTGCCCCTGGGTCCCAGTTTCAGGCCAATCACCAGCGCTATGGGAAGGCTGCCAGGCAGACCTTGCAGTCTCCACACCCTGCCCCCACACCCATTGAGACCCCAGCCACTTCCTGAGACTCAAAGACCAGCACCCAGCTCCCATCTGCCTGGGGAACTCCCATCCTGGGAGGACCTGCCCAACTTGGCCCGAGTTTCTGGCCAATCAGTGGGCCCTGTGGGAAGGCTCCCCTTTTCCAAGACTGCAGGCCAGACCCTGCAGTCTCCATACCCTGCCCCCACACCCATTTGCCTTAGACCCCAGCCACTTCCTGAGAATCATAGACCAGCCCCCAGCTCCCATCCTGTCCCAGAACTCCCATCTGGACAAGAGGAGCTCCCATCTGGACAAGATAAGGAGACCCCAGGGACTTCCCGAGACTCAGAGTCCAGCCCCCCAGCTCCTATCCGGCCAGCACTCTCATCTGGACCAGAGCTCCCATCAGGCCCAGAGCTCCCATCTGGACCAGAGAGAGTCTCCCTAAATCTGTCAGCTCTGTCTGGACCAAGTACACTGAGGAGACCAAGAACAAACCCACTAGGAGATGGGCAGATGCCAACGCAGAAGTATATACAATAAAATAAAGAGCAATACAGCATCACCAGAACCTAGCCCTTCTCCAACAGCTAGACCTGAACATCCCAGAATGGAAGAAGCAGAAGAAAACAATCTTATAAGTAACATCATGAAGAGGCTAGAGCCTTATATAGAAGAAATAAAAAATAAAGTGGAGGAACAGACAAACAAAAAATGGGAAGAATGCTATAAAATCTAGAGGAAAGGACAATTAAAGCAGAAGAAAACAATAAGTCCCTGAAAGAAAATCACGAAAAAGCAAGGGAGACAATCCAAGACCTGAAGAGGGAAATAGAAAAAATGAAGATGATACTAGCAGAAGGAATATTGGAAATAGAAAATCTGAGTAAACAAACAGGAACTTCAGAGGCAAGTATAACCAACAGAATGCAAGAGAAGGAAGAGAGGATCTCCGGTGTTGAAGATATCTTAGAAGAAATAGATTCATCAGTCAAAGAAAACACTAAAACCAACAAAGTCATGACCGAAAATGTCCAAGAAATTTGGGACACCATGAAAAGACCAAACCTAAGAATAATAGGGATAGAGGAAGGAGAAGAATACCAACTCAAAATTACAGAAAATATATTTAACAAGATCATAGAAGAAAACTTTCCCACCTTAAAGAAAGAAATGCCTATGAAGATACAAGAAGTCTATAGACCAAACAGTCCAGACCCACAAAAAAAGTCCCCTCGGCACATAATAATTAAACAACTAAATGTACAGAATAAAGAAAGAATATTAAGAGCAGCAAAGGAAAAAGGCCAAGTGACTTATAAAGTCAAACCCATCAGAATAACACCCAATTTCTCAGAAGGACCTGGACAGATATAATGCAGACACTGAGAGACCATGGATGCCAGCCTAGACTAATATGCTCAGCAAAACTTTCAATCATCATAGTTGGAGTGAACAAGACCTTCCAAGACAAAACCAGATTTAAACAATACTTATCCACAAAGCCAGCCCTATAGAAGGAAAATTCCAACCTAAGGAAGGCAGATACACCCATGAAAACACAGGCAATAGATAACACCACAGCAGTAAACCCCAAAGAAGAGAAGTATACACACACTACTACCAAAAAATAAAAATAATAACAGGAACGAACAACCACTCGTCATTAATATCCCTTAATATCAATGGACTTAATTCACCTCTAAAAAGACACAGAATAACAGAGGATACAAAAACAGGACCCATCTTTCTGCTGCAAACAAGAAACACACCTCAAATTAAAAGACAGACACCTCCTAAGAATAAAAGGCTGGGAAAAGTCTTTCTAATCAAATGGTCTTAAGAAGCAAGCTGGTGTAGCCATCTTAATATCCAGCAAAATAGACTTTAAACTAAAATCAATCAAAAGAGATGATGAAGGACATTACATACTCATCACAGGAAAGATCCCCCAAGATGAAGTCTCAATTCTGAACATTTATGCCCCAAACACAAGGGCACCCACTTATGTAAAAGAAACATTACTAAAGCTTAAATCACATATGAAACCCCACACATTAATAGTGGGAGACTTCAACACCCCACTTTCACCTCTGGACAGATCGGCCAAATTGAAACTTAACAGAGACAAAATGGTCTTAACTGATGTTTGGCTCAAATGGACTTAATCGATATCTACAGAACATTCCACCTGAACAAAAAAGAATATACCTTCTTCTCAGCACCCCATGGAACCTTCTCTAAAATCGACCACATACTTGGCCACAAAGCAAAACAGATACAAAACAATTGGAATAACCCACTGTGTTCTATCAGACCACCATGGTTTAAAGTTAGATTTCAACAACAACAAAAAAAACCTACAGAAATCCTACAATTTCATGGAAACTGAATAATGCTCAAATGAATCACCAATGGGTTAAGGAAGAAATAAAGAGAGAAATAAAGACTTCCTAGAGATTAATGAAAATGAATACACCACATACCCAAACTTATGGGACTCTATGAAAGCAGTGCTAAGAGGGAAATTCATAGCACTAAATGCCCACATAAAGAAGCTGGAGAAATCTCACACCAGCGTCTTGACAGCACACCTGAAAGCCCTTGAACAGGAAGAAGCAAATCTCCCAGGAGGAACAGACTCCAGGAAATTATCAAATTGAGAGTTGAAATCAATAAAATAGAAATAAAGAGAACAATACAAAGGATTAATGAAACAAAGAGTTGGTTCTTTGAGAAGATCAACAAGATAGACAAGCCCTTATCCAAACTAATCAAAAGACAGAGAGAGAGAGCATCCAAATTAACAAAATCAGAAATGAAAAGGGGGATGTAACAAAAGACAATGAGGAAATCCAGAGAATCATCAGGTCATCCTTCAAAAACCTCTACTCCATAAAACTGGAAAATCTAAAAGAAATGGATAATTTTCTGGATAGGTACCAAATACCTAAGTTAAATCAAGACCAGATAAACCATTTAAATAGTCCAATAACCCCTAAGGAAATAGAATCAGTCATTAAAAGTCTCCCAATCAAAAAAAAGCCCTGGACCTGATGGTTTCACTGCAGAATTCTACCAGATCTTCAAAGAAGACTTAATACCAATACTCTCTAAATTGTTCCACACAATAGAAACAGAAGGTATATTACCAAACTCCTTCTATGAGGCTGCAATTACCCTGATTACTAAACCAAACAAGGATGCAACAAAGAAAGAGAACTACAGACTGGTCTCCCTCATGAACATTGATGCAAAAATACTCAATAAAATTCTGGCAAACAGACTCCAAGAACACATCAAAGCAATTATCCACCATGATCAAGTAGGCTTCATCCCAGGGATACAAAGGTGATTTAACATATGAAAGTTCGTCAATGTAATACACCATATAAACAAACTCAAAGAAAAAACCATGTAGAGAGCTGCGCACAGCTGCACCCATAAGATGGTGCTGGCTTCTGCCCCCACCTTCCCAATGGTGAGTGCTCTGGGGAGTAAACAACTCCATATTTGGCTTAGTCCTAGGATCTGGCTTGCTTTTGTGAACCTGGACCTATCCGCAGTGCCCACGTGGCAGGCTGGGGTTGGCCACCCAGGGACTATTTAGGTTGTGGGCAGGCCTTCCCCAGGGTCAGAAGATTGTTCAAGTTTCCTGAGTAAACTGCTGAAAGAAGAGCTCGGTGTTGTGTCTTCCTTGCTGGTCAAGGTGGTAGTGACAAAACCACATGATCACCTCACTAGATGCAGAAAAGTCATTTGACGAAGTCCAACACCCCTTCATGATAAAGGTCTTGGAGTGATCAGGAATACAGAGAACATACCTAAACATAATAAAGGCAATCTACAGTAAGCCAACAGCCAACATCAAATTAAATGGAGAGAAACTCAAAGCAATACCACTAAAATCAGGAATAAGGCAAGGCTGTCCCTTCTTCCCATATGTATTCAATATAGTACTTGAAGTTCTAGCCAGAGCTATAAGACAACATAAATAGATTAAGGGGATACAAATTGGAAAGGAAGAAGTCAAGCTTTCCCTATTTGCAGATGACATGATAGTATACATGAGTGACCCCAAAAATTCAACCAAGGAACTGATACAGCTACTAAAAACCTTCAGCAACATAGAAGGATACAAGATCAACTCAAAAAAATCAGTAGCCCTCCTATATACAATAGATAAACAGGTTGAGAAGGAAATCAGAGATACATTACCCTTTACAATAGCCACAAATGATATAAAATTCCTTGGGGTTACTCTGACTAAGCAAGTGAATGACCTATATGATAAGAACTTTAAGTCCTTGAAAAAAGAAATTGAAGAAGATGTCAGAAAATGGAAAGATCTCCCATGCTCATGGATAGGCAGGATTAACATAGTAAAAATGGCGATCTTACCAAATGCAATCTACAGATTCAATGCAATCCCCATCAAATTACCAACACAATTCTTCACAGACCTGAAAAGAATCATACTCAACTTCATATGGAAAAACAAAAAAACCCAGGATAGCCAAGAGAATCTTGTACAATAAAACAACCTCTGGAAGCATCATGATCCCTGACCTCAAGCTTTACTATAGAGCTACCATATTAAAAACAGCTTAATACAGGCATAAAAACCGACATGTGGACCAATGGAATCAAATTGAAGACCCTGACATTAACCCCCACACCAGTGAACATAACAATTTTTGACAAAGAAGCCAAAAATGTACAATGGAAATAAGAAAGCATCTTCAACAAATGGTGCTGGCATAACTGGATGTCAATGTGTAGAAGGCTGCCAATAGATCCATATCTGTCACCATGCACAAAACTTAAGTCCAAGTCAATCAAAGACCTCAACATAAATCCAGTTACTCTGAACCTGATAGAAGAAAAAGTAGGAAGTACTCTTGAATGCATTGTCACTGGAGATCACTTTCTAAATATAACACCAGTAGCACAGACACTGAGAGAAACAATCAAAATGGGACCTGTTAAAACTGAGAAGCTTTTGTAGAGCAAAGGATACTGTCAGCATGACAAAGTGACAGCCTACAGAATGGGAAACGTTCTTCACCAAACCCACATCTGACAGAGGGCTGATATCCAGAATATATAAAGAAGTCAAGAAATTAGACATCAAAATGCCCAACAGTCCAATTAAGAAATGGGCTATAGAACTAAACAGAGAATTCTCAACAGAGGAAGTTCAAATGGCTGAAAGTCATTTAAGGCATTGCTCAACATCCCAAATTATCTGGGAAATGCAAATCAAAACAACTCTGAGATACCACCTTACACCTGTCAGAGTGGCTAAGATCAAGAACACAGAAGATGGCTTATGCTGGAGAGGATGTGGAAAAAGGGGAACTCTTCTCCACTGCTGGTGGGAATGCAAGCTTGTACAGCCACTTTGGAAATCAATATGGTGGTTCCTTAGAAAATTGGGAATCCATCTCCCCTAAGACCCAGCTATAGCACTCTTGGGCATATACCCAAGGTATGCTCAATCATACCACAAGGGAATTTGCTTAGCTATGTTCATATCAGCATTGTTTGTAATACCAGAACCTGGAAACAACCTAGATGCCCTTCAGCTGAAGAATGGATAAAGAAAATATGGTACATATACACAATGGAGTACTATTCAGCAGAGAAAAACAATGACAACATGAGGTTTGCAGGCATATGGATGGATCTAGAAAAAATCATCCTGAGTGAGGTAACCCAGACTCAGAAGGACAAACAGGGTATGTACTCACTCATAGGAGGATACTAGATGTAAAACAAAGATGACTAGATTGCTACACAACTCCAGGGAGGCTACCTAGAAAACGGGACCCTAGGAAAGATCCAGGGATCACACAATGACAAAGAAATGGATGAGATCTCCATGAACCTGGACTATAGTGGGAGTAATGAAGGACAAGGTTTGAGAGAAAGAAAGCTTAGGTGAGCAGGAGATCCCAGTTGTATCAAGAACAGAAAGGGAGAACAAGGAATAACAGACCATGATAAATGAAGACCACATTAGAACAGGAATAGGCAGAGTAATGGAGAGGTTCCCTGAAATCCACAATGACACATCCTCTGGTAGACTGCTGGCAATGGTTGAGAGAAAGCCTGATCTGACCTAGTCTGGTGATCAGATGGCCAAACACCCTAACTGTTGTGCTGGAACTCTCATCCAATAACTGATGGAAGTGGATGCAGAGAACCTCAGCCAGGCCCCAGGAGTCCAATTGTTGAGAAAGAGGAGGCACTGTAAGAGTGTGAATTGTTGAGCCCAATATTGGAAAAAGCACAGGGACAAATAGCCAAACGAATGGAAACACATGAATTATGAACCGAAGGCTGTGAAGCCCCCAGCTGGATCAGGCCCTCTGGATAAGTGAGACAATTGAATAGCTTGAACTGTTTGGGAGGCACCTAGGCTGTGGGACTGGAACCTGTCCTTAGTGCATGAGCTGGCTGTTTGGAACCTTGGGCTTACACAGGGACACTTTGCTCAGCCTGGAAGGAGGTGACAGGACCTTCCTGTACTAAACCCACCAGGTTTAAATGAATCCCCAGGGGAGTCTTTGCCCTGGAGGAGATGGGAATGGAGGGGAGGGGATGGGGGGAGGTGATTCTGGGGACGGGAGTGGGGGGGAGGACAGGGGAACCCATGGCTGATGTGTAAAATTAAAACACAAATATAATAGTAATAATAAAATTTTTAAAAAGTCATATTTGCTGACAATGTATTATGGGAATAGCAGTCATATCAAATGAAGCAAAATAAGTGTAAATGTATCAGAATTATAAAAGTAAAAAGACATGTTAAGCAGAATTTATATTTATATTATAGAGTAAGGAAGAAATAAACCACTATTGTAGAGTAAAGATGTCTTGGAAAAGCTTTGGTAATAATGACCTCCAAAGTTAGAAATATTGTATTCTTTTGTATGTAATTTGAGATCTTTAAAGTAGGTAGAATGTGAAAGAATACTGAAAGAAATTCTAAGCATTAAAATATACTTCCAAAAATATTGAATAATTTACAAGGTAGTGTTTTAATTATTACAAATTCACTTTAATTGTTGATAGTAGTCTTGAAATGTGAGACCATGTAGTGTTTAAACTACATGAAGCCAAGATTACATTTATAGCATGTGAAAACAGCCTCTGGTTATAGAGCTCATTAATTTTTCAGTCAGTATTTTATAGACTTTAGTAATAATAGTAAGCAAATGAAGCTTGAGAAGGTCTTGTCACTTGCCAAAAAATGGCCTAGGAAAAAGTTTTTGGCTTCTACCCAACATTGTAATACTTGAAGCCCTCTTGCATCCATCAATTGTAATGTAGAACTGCATTATTATTAAGTAGTAGTACTATACTTATTATTATTATTATTATTATACTAAATTATTATTATTGTAATAGTACTATACTACTACAATCACTATTATTATTATTAGTAGTAGTAGTATTAGTAGTAGAGGTAGTACTAGTAGTGCAGTAGATACTATTAGGCATTCTAATTAATACAAATATTTTCAGAGAAACACAGTGTATGTACATTAAATTTGGAATGCCCAGTTCTCGGGTTCACCTTCCTCTGTAGTGGGAAACTGTGCTCTTTTTGTTTCATCAATGCTCGCTGTGCTGTTTTATGATACTCTGTATTTCCTCATTAAGTACTGTTGGCATCCATGCCTAGTTTCATCTTCTTCCTTTCATATTTCCGGGTTCTCTTTTTTTTTCTCTTTAAATTGCTCTTCTTGCTAGTGATGTCCTTTACATCCTGATCTATCAAGCATTTCAGCATAGGAAGTATGAATGTTTCTCATTTAAATTATCTAACATACATAGAAGTACTGTCCCCATGTTGTAGCTCCAGGCTAGCCTCGACAGTGATTTTTCTACACTCTCAAATGAAATGGAAATTAAAGAAAAACTATAGCCTCAGTCTTGGAGTATCATTCCTTATCCCTGCATTTCTTGATTTTGGATATTTAAGCTCTTCCCCTCCACTTTTATTAAACATAGATTCTTTTCTCGTACAACATAATCTGAGTGCAGTTTCTCCTCTCTACTCCTCCAAATTTCTCCCCACCTCTTCTTCCATCCTTATCCACTCCCTTTCTGTCTCTCAAAAGAAAAGACTTCTAAAAGATAAAAACAAGACATAAACAAAATAAAATATAAGATAAAACAAAACAAAACAAAAAACCCATCATATCGAAGTTAGCCAAGCCAACAGAAAAATAAAAGAATCCCAAGAGAAGGCCAAAGAAATTCAGAGATCTACTTGTTCACACATTCAGGATTCCCATGAGAGTACTAAACTGAAAGCTATTGTACATAGACAGAAGACCTGGGACAGGCCCCAACAGGGCCTGCAATTGTTGCTTCAGTCTCTGTGAATTCATATGAGCTTTGTACAAATATTTTTGATGGCCTTATTTTCCTGTGTCCTCGGTCCCATCTGTCCCCCTCAATCTTTGCCCATCCTCTTCTGCAGGGCTCACTGAACTCAGAGGAGAGGGATCTTATGGAGACATCTTCTAGAACTGTGTTTTCAAAGTCTCCCCCCTCTGTCTGAATAAGGTCTGCCTGTTGCTGCATAAAGTCTTTGTTTCCATCTGTTATAGTAGGAAGCTACTCTGATGACTGAAAGAGGCTCTGATATATGAGTATAGCAGAATATCATCAGGATTCATTTTATTGATACTTTCTTTTTCAGACCAGGAGTGTTTGGTTTTATCCTAGGTCCCTGGGCTATCTGTTTCAGAATATTTTACTGTCTTATAAATGCTATAGAAATATGTTAAGTACTTAGGTGTGTTAGTCATGCTTTTCTTAATAGTTTTCAGATTTTATTTGTGAGGAGAATAGTAGCATGTCATAGACACAGAAAAAACAACTGAGACCATCAGTTATTGTGCTTCCATAACATTTACCAAATGAATTTACACACTGGGATCATGGAGTTAATTGAGCAAAGGATACCACTGATAGGGCAGGTTTGGTTGTGAGTATCAAAATTGCAAAGATATTAGACTATATACACACACACACACACACACACACACACACACACACACCCTCCTCGTTAAAACAACAACAACAACCACAAAACCCTACTGAAACATTTTGGTTTCTTAATCACAAAAATCACTTTATGATTAAAAGTAAATGAGTCTTGATCCACGGTAAAGAATGAACTGTAGAGAGAGGTTGTGGGAGCCTTAATATGAGACATGAAACCAGGCCTGCAATAGACATATTGTATAACAGGAAATAGAGTAAACCAGTAAAATTTAAAGAATGCTTGAATGACCAAAACTGAGCTACAGAGATGGCTCAGAGATGAAAACATTTGCCATGCAAGCGTGTTGGACTTTGGACTTTTAGAACATAGTCTGTACTTCAAGACTGAGAAATGGAAACAAGGGAAACCTGGAGCAAGTTGGCTAGCAAGACTAGCTGTCTAGGTAAGCTTTAGGCTTGGTTGGGAAACCCTGCCACAAAGAATAAAATAGAAGTGTGATTAAGGAAATATACACTATTAAACATTTCATTTATGTGTAGCATGTATAATAATCCATTTGCATCTGCCATATAAACTTGTCATCTACATTATGTGATACATGTCCATGGCTCTGTTCCTACAAAACCTCATTTACAGAAACAGAAGTTGGCCCAGGTTTGGACTACTAACCACATTTTCACAGAGTTGGTTTTTCAGGTAAAAGTAACACATTCATAAAACCCATGATACTTCTGTCAATGATAAGCACATTTTAATATGTGTAAACATTATATGAATATATATATATATATATATATATATTCATGCTCATATATATTTGTGCATATGTTTGTATATAGAGAGTCATATATATATATATAAGCAGATCTCTGATTTAATCTCATTTCAGTTAAAATAAGGTGAAATGAGATGGTTTGATGCTTTGTGTGTTTTTTGTGTATGTGTCTATGAATGTATATAATAGCTTCTTTTCTCATTCAATCTAAAACTGTATGACTATAAAAAGTTACTGCCTCTGACCCAATTACCAAGCAAACTGTGAATTAGGTCATCACTGTTTAATGAACTGCACTGTCCATAGGTACACTTCAACTGCCCTTGTATTGAGCTCAGAGGAAAACATCCATTTCTTCTCGTGTGTCTGGTGTGGAGACAAGATTACTGTACTACTCATTATGTGTTCTTCCTTAAAAATGCATGCTGATAGTTATGTTTAATCACTTTACTCAAGAGTATTAAAACTAACAGCCCTTGCTTTAAGTACATGAAAACCCAGGGAGTGCATTCGTAGACAATGCATTACCTAGCACACTTATCTGAAAGGATATGAAAAAATACTAAACATGCCTATTCTCCAAGGCCTAAGGATGGATAAACAGCTTCAGCAACATATAAGAATACATGCAACTAAAGTTTTGTAAAGATGAGTTATTAAGTGTAACATCATTCCTCCTGTCTCTGAATGATTTGACTTAATTTACTAGCACATGAAGTATTATGTTGACTAACCATATGAGCTAAGATCATTAAGATATGTAAAGGTCAAAATAACCCTCAGGTGAAAATGTCCTCTTTAAGTCTAGAGCTTCAGTCACAGTAATATCTGGAATAAGATTGTTATTTATATTTTTTCTGTTAATTTTTATCATACTTTGATTATCAAAGAAAACTTTCTCAGAAAACATTTGTTGTATTGATGTGCATCTTGTTGTCTAACATTATGAGAAAAATATTTTGAAATTTTAGAGCTAAATAAAAGTAATATTAGTATTCATTTTTATATATAGGACAACAATCCAGCCTGAATTACACCTTTATAATTGTATAATTTCCAGTGTTTTTGAGGATAGTGAGTTCCATTACATTTTAATATGATTAGCATAGATATATGAAATAACTGCTTTTATGAGAATCCATTCTCCTATCACAATCATAGATCTGCAAGTTTTCATGCACCACTCACTCAGCTACACTGTACAGTTTGTCCTCCGTGGATAAAAACTCAAGTTCAGACGAGATCAGGCATGTGCAGCCTTGGCGCAAAGAGGAGGGGCCTGGACCTGACTAGGCTCAGTGTGCCAGACTCTGCTGACTCCCCATGGGAGACCTAGATTTGGGGGGTGTGGGGATGTGGGGTGGCTTGGGAGGGAGGAGGTGGGATCTGTGTGTGGTATGTAGAGTGAGTAGAAATTTCCTTAATAAAGAAAAATGAAAAGAAAAAAAAAACTCAAGTTCAAGTTGAAGATTATTTTGAACACTGACAGTACAACACAGGATAATTTTCTTGTCTGCATCTTAATCCATAGCACACAGAGAGGGGAGGGTTCTCCAGTGCTGCAGGAAGCCTCAGTGGAAAACGATTTTAGTTATTACCCATCACTTGAAGTTACTATGACAAGGCTATTTAGCACTGACGGTGATTAAGTTTTCACACACTTTAGATCTATACTACCTTCTGTTTCCTTCTCTTTAGAACAAACAGCTGCACCTCCATTTGCCTCCAAGACATTTACATCATCAAACAGGCATTCATATTTGGTTTCACAGGCTAGGACTCATGGGTTTTGTACTAATTAAAGATGATAAGGTGAAGAGAGATAGAGAAGGTCCGAACTGTTCATCTAACGTAAGAGTGTGTATTCTCCAAAATAAGCCAATGCTACAGCAACTTTAAAGCAGCCCCTTGACACTTTGGAGATTGTTTGTTGTACTGGCAAGTCTAAAATGAGACTGAGTCAACACAGTCATTAGCATGTCAAAGAATAAGCTTCATTTTCACTGTGAGGAGTGTATTTGAAGTCAATGATGTGGTACTCTGGAGGCAGCTGAGTGCCATGCTGTTATTCCAGATGTGCGTTGTCCCTGTAGAAATACAATTTCACAGCCATTAAACATGTTAAGTTCATCAAGAGATAATTATAGCAGAATGGCTGACAGACGTGCTTTAAAATCTTGAAAGAATTCTCTATTGATCACTTTATTGATTCATATTGCCTTAATATTGTACTACTATTTGTATGTATTGACATAGTCAAAGTAATTGATAAGCTCTAGATAATCTTGTGACTGAATGGTATATAAAATATTTTTATTGTTGTATATATGTAGAATTAATTATGAGTGTTCTGGTTGCAAACTTTAGCTGAGAATTTTTTCATGATATATAGTTAAGTAAAGTTTAACAAACAAATCTCATAGAAGAAGTAAACATAAATTGTCATAAATAACTCCATATCTGATGTAATTTTTCATGTAATCATCATTGGCATCTTACCTTTAATCCTGATTTCTGGATGAGCTGAATAATGACAAATTAGTAAATTAGTGTGCAAAAGATGGAAAAAGAAACTCTAGGAGATTGTATTCTCAGAAGTTCAAAAATTCTCAATTCTTAAAAAAATGAACAATAAATAAACATCCACAAAACAACAAACAAATTAAAATTTCTAAGCACTTTAAAAATCGTTCTTACAAATAAAACAATGTATTAACAATTTAACCTAAAATGACCACCCTCAGACTCTCCATCATTCAGTCAACTGTCCTGAGTAAACAAAACAAGCAACTAGGGCTATGTTACTTTTATCTAGACAAGCCCAACATTCACTCCTTTATAGCAGTAGACTAGATAAGGAAAATAACAGTTGCCGCTTGAAAGAAAACATTATTGTATATTTGGAGAGATGACATTTTATCTTGGGCAATTAAAACATACCACCTATAGTTTTCTAAAACCCTCAATATTCTAGAGTTAACTTTCTTTTCTTTGCTTAATTTGTCTTGTATGATACAGTAAATATACTTAGATCCACTAGTAAAGAAGAACTCCTGTCTCAGTAAAACAAACAAACAAAGTACTCTTTGCTTCATTGAACACGAGAGAGCATCAAGGGGATTGTCTTCCTTCTAGCCTTAGAGCAATCTGCTGTCCTCCTGATGCTTTGTCCCTGCCTCTTCCACTGAGGATACCTTAACATCTGTACTAATTAATGCCATAGACCTTAGCTCTAAATTCCTTCAGCACATTTAGGTTATTTATTTTCTGTTTGTTATATCCATGGCATTTTATTATGAGTTCAGTAAATAGCAATTCTAACAACAACAACGAAAGAGAAGAAAAAGAAAAAAAGGACAATGATAATGACTGGTCAGCACATTAAAGATTAGCTTTATAAGTAACATGACAACAGAGAGGCATGCAGGTTGCGAGGGATGTAGGTATTAGAAAAATTGTATTGCTTGGTAAGATGGTAGTAAAAGAAGATACCATCTATATAACATGAAGATAAATGGGATTTTTTTTACAAATTTAGTATAACCTACTGTTTATTTTGGGTTATTATGAACAAAGACCTAAAAAAAGAAACGTAAGAGGAAAGATTTATTTTTCTTTATTTTTTTAGAGGTTTTAGCTATCACAGCAGACAATATATAACAGAGCTGAGCTGCTGAGATCATGGAAACAAGGAAGCCAAGTGCAACAGTAACAGAGTCCTGGCAAATACAGCCCAGAGATTGTACCTGACTGTACCACATCCTCCAAACAGGCTCTGTCCTTCACAGATCTCACACTGCCCTCAGATTCCTTGAAATCTTGATGCATAGTGAATAAAAGCCTTCATTAGATTAGAGCGAGCTCTCATGATTTCATCCTTTCTTGACAGGACTTCATAGACACATTTGAGGTTTACATTAACTGTATTTCATTGATTATGCTAGGAAAAACCCTTCTCCAAGAGTTGGTAAAGTGATTATATCAGAATACACAGTGTTAACTAGGATATTTACATGTATATCTATGTATATACATTGAAATTCATTTATGTAGCATTAATATGAAGTATAAAATACATTGACTAATGTTATTTATAAATAAAAAGTAACTTTTTTATACTTTAAAGAAAAACTTTATTCAACATTTTCAGACTTTTCTTCTTTTTGCCTTGTTTTGAGGTTGCTAGAGGAGGTTGGACTTCATTTCCCTGAATCTGCATAGATATGAATCCTGATATCAAATACAGGTAATACTTCAAGTCATAAGGCAAATCTTATGGCTTACTTTCCCCTATGTACTAAAAATTTCCTTATAGAAATAATTCTGGAATAACTCATATATATTAATCACCCTCTCACATTTTCTAGAAGAAATACTGTAGTTGATTTTCCATAATTTTCAGCTATGAATGTGACAATAATCATTATCAGTTAAAACATTTATTTTTAATGCTTTATCTTTCTTGAACAATACCTGGAGCTATACCTACAGATTTTCTGTGATATTTAGTACATTTTAAAATTTTTCTGGTGTTGTTCTAAATGGACTTACACAATTTGATCACTAATGTCTATATCACAAAGATCTCACAATTGAGTCACTACCCATGTGAACTGAGTTTATTTTTCAAACTGAATGTCTACTGATTATTTTCTCCATAGTACTTTTCTATTTCTGAAGAACTTGAGTCACAAATACCAATGAAGCTGTAACTGGACCTGATAACCACCAAGAATGGCCTTTCTCTTCAGACAGCTGCTGGTTTTTCTTCTCCAAGCTGCAGAAGAGGAACCTAAGTTTCATGATGTTGTTTTTTTTTAAAATCCTCTGCTGTTCTCTAGTTTTATTCAAACAGGGAACTGTCTTGCTATGATAGTCTCTCATTCTCATTTTAGTTATTTTTTTTTCATTTTTCTTTATTAAGAAATTTTCTACTCACTCCATGTATCATCCACAGATTCCCCCCTCTTCCTTCCTCCCACCCCTCAACCCTCTTTGCCAAGCCACTCCGCATCCCCACATCCCCCAAATCAAGGTCTCCCATGGGGAGTCAGCAGAGCCTAGGCAGGTCCAAGCCCCTTCCCACTGCACCAAGGCTGTGCAAGGCACAGGCACACCACAGGCACCAGATTCCCAGAAGCCTACCCATAGACCAGGGACAGATCCTGATCCCCCTGTCTGGGTGCACCCCAAACAGTTCAAGCCAAACAACCATCTTCCGTATCCAGAGTGCCTAATCCAGTTTCTTGGGTGCTCCACAGCCACCAGTCCACAGTTTATGGGGCTTCCACTACTGTGGCTGGTCATCTCTGCGCGTCCTCCCATCATGATCTTGACATTCCCTACCTACAGAATCCCTCCTCTTTCTCATCAATTGGATTCCTGGAGCTCAGCCTAGTTTCTGACTGTGGATCTCTGCATCTGCCTCCACCAGTCACTAGACAAAGGCTCTATGATGACACCTAGGTTATTTGCTAGGCTGGTCACCAGAGTAGACTGGTCCAGGCACCCTCTGGACCACTGCCAGCAGACCAAGGAGGGGTCAACCTTGTGGATTCCTGAGAACCTCGCCAGCCACCCTGCCTTTTCCTATTCCCATCATGTCCTCATCTATCATGGTATCTTCCTCCCTGCCCTCCCACTCTGTCCCTGTTCCAGGTTGACCCTCCCATTTCCCTATAGATCTCATTCTCATTTTAAAAGAAAATTAGTTAACTGTATTAACCAGAGCCCCTGACACAAATAAATGTTTTGCCCTGGAGGGTTTGGGCATTTGTTGCTCAGGGATTGGTTGGTTTCATGCTCAGTTGGTCAGGGGCAGATTTGGTTCTGGTTCCAGGGCCAAAGTGTGTTTCTTTGTCTCTGGTTTCAGAATCAGGATGTGTTTCTTTGGTTCTGGTTTCAGGGCCAAATTGTGTTTCTTACTGGCTCTTGGTTCAGGGGCAAAGTGTTTCTTTCATTGGCTCTGGGTTCAGGGCCATGGTGGGTTTCTTTCCTGGCTTTGAGTTCAGTGTCAGGTTGGGTTTCTTTGGCTGACCATTTTACAGTAAAAAAGGATTTACCAATAAGGCTTCTGTGAAATACATTTTTACATAGTGAAATGTAATACACACACACACACACACACACACACACACACACACACACACGTGACACTCTTTGGAAGCTAAATACACTATTTCAATTCTTTAACGTGTGTGTGTATAACTTTATGAATGATAAAATCATTTTCTTTGAAACAGGCACATCTTAAAAATGTAATTTATAGGAAAACATTTGGTTAAAAAATGTAAGCAGAACTTGTACTTTTTATGTTGTTTCCATTAGATACAAAATTTCTTCTACTGTGAAATTGATAGTCACAGATTCTTGCATTCTGCCACAGTCAGACACATAGGACTTGGCTGATAGTCCAGACCTGCCCAATAAAAATATTCATTCCTGAACATTCCATCTCAAGCAAACAATACAAGCAGAATGCTTAATTAATTACCATACTGTGATAGCAAGAGAATGTTGGAGCCTATTGGGGTTCTATGAAGCAAAGCAGGAACAGCAGCAAAAGTTTGTCACGGGGGATCCATAGATATCCATTTCACTGGAATCTTCTGCAGTATCTTAATTATCCAAGGAAAGAGTTTAGTCTCCCCTCTTTTCTGTGGGGATGTAAACAGAGAGTTGTTGTCAAGTAACTGTGGTTTTATTAATATTTTGAAATATCTTTCTAGCTCCCAAATAGGCAGTAGACCTTTATATACTAAAATGTTAAACAAGGAAACACGAACAAACAAATAAACAAAACTCTCATTTGATTTTAACTCACACAGATTACTTGTATAGAAATGATCACAATTTTAAAGGACTTATTTGAATTTTTTGAAGAAAACATTATTATTCCTAAATTTGTTTCCTATTCCCACTGTCATTTTTGGTGCTAATATTACAGAGTAAAAATTTAAGGTATGATAATTTGCTTATATAAAATAATATGATTATTAGTAAATATGATAGTTATTTAATAACATATTAAATATTATATTGAATTATATGCTGTTGTGTTAACATTTGAATGTTAGAGTTAAGCAAAACTAGGTATTTTTTTCTTTTATCACCTAACAAATTTCACAAACTACAACCACAAATTCATCTCATTATTGCTTTTGTTAATGGCACAAATTTGTGAAGCTACATGGACAAACAATATTTAGTGTGAAGTCAGAAACTGAGTTCTATACAATGTCTTTGGTTTTGCTGTTAGCCTTTCAATTTCAAACTTTGGTAGTCACCTGGGATATATGTAACCATTACCTATTTTTATCCAGCCTCATGATCTGTTCTTAATAAGTGGATTTCATGTGGAAACATTGAACTTGTTGAACTGGCTTGTTGTTTATAGTGAATTATCTTCTGTTTCCCTTGATCTTTGGCAATAAGGTATTTTTTATTGCTTTTGACACTCTTTTGGAAGCTAAATACACTATTTCAATTCTTTAAGAATTTCTTCAAAACTTAATATGCACAGAATCTCATATACTTGAGAACTGCATGTATATACAATATATACATATTGGTTTTTCAAGACAAGATTTCTCTGTGTACTTTTGGTACCTGTCTGGGATCTCACTCTGTAGACCATGCTGGCCTCAGAGATCTGCCTGGCTCACCCTTGGTATTACAGGCATGCACCACCACCGTCCATTATTTATATATATATAAATATATATATCATGACAATTTAAAAGTATACTTTTGCAGTTTTCAATTATCAGTAACGTAAACATTAGAATTATTTATATTTTATGTTATGTCTAATTTAGTTAATGGGCTTTTAATTTTTTAATTATATTTGCAGTTTTGTTGCACATATACCAGAACCTGAACAGTTTTTGTTCTAGCAATTTTTTTTTCTTTAAGTAACAGTGGGAGTGGGGATATCTGGCCATTTTGCTTGCTTTTTGGGAACCTTTTCCCCCTAATAGGTAGCATCATCTCCTTGATATGAGGTATCATGCCTAGTCTTATTGTAATTTGTGATGCTATGTTTGATTGATGTCATTGGGAGACCTGTTCTCTGCTTAAGGCAAAGGGAAGAGGTATGGATCTGGGGGAAAGGAGAGGTGTGTGTAGTGGAATGGGGAGAAGAAGGAGGGGAAACTGAGCTTGGGATTTAATGTATGAGGGAAGAATAAATAAAAATTAAAATAAATAAAAATAAAAGTGTAACTTGAACTAAAAAAAAATACTTTAAAACTTCATTTTTTATGTTCTTTAATATTGTGAGAAACTTGACACAACATTTTTGATGTTTAATCTTCCCTAAAAGATCAACATTTTTTTCTCATATTATTTTTAAATTTTGTGCTCCAGGATGTGACTTCTCATTGGTTTATTTTAGTGACTCTTGCAATATTGATTGTATGCCACATCTACAAGGTTGATAGCTTACAGTTTTGGCCTCTCTAGGGAGCAATGCTTCGTTTTCGTTTTGTTCAAGTGTTGTTTCAGAGTCTCCAGTTGGAAGTGTGTGGTATCATTTGCAAAGTGCTTTTCATGACCTTTCACCTTAGTTTCCACTTTCTCACCTCCTTGATGCATTATTTCTGAGGGACAAAACATAATGTATTTACACCTTTCCTCATATGACAGCTTTCTCAAAATACATTTCCAATTCTACTTGTGCAGTCTGTGCTTTTTAATCACTCATTTGGGAAGAATCATGTCAGATTAATTTTTAAAACATCATTTTGCTTGTTTCATTTAAATGACTTCTTCATTATTATCCAGCTTAGGGTAACTATATTGACACAGTTTTAGAATAAAACCAAACCCCTCACAGCTCAAAAAAGCTAAACTCAGCAATTTGGAAGCTATTTTGAAATTAGTGGGTTTGGATGCTATTAGAGAGGAATTCTTTCTTATAATTGACAGTTTGTAAAAAAAAAAAAAAAGTAAAAGTACACATTTTTGGCCCTTCCCATAAGAGTCAATCCGTAATTTCCTTCCATTCACCTGGAGAGGGAAATGTCCCAGGAAACACTGTTCTATATAATCCAGAAATTATATAAGGGTTCCTTAAAATGAAGTTTGGCTCAATGGCATATGTTTCGGCATAGTTAACACTTTGGCCATTGTCCACTCTTTTCTCTTGAGTGTGTCATTTTACTTAGCAATGAACTATATCTGTTTTGTTAAATAGCAGAAATTATTGGTGCAGAAAGAAAATGAATTCCTAATCAAGGAGTCTTGGTCAAAGAATGGCCTTTGTTGCTCATTACCTAAATTCTGGTTCTTCAAGGTAGTTCAAAGAATTGCTTTCACTGTCGTAGCTTGAAGGGAGGCAAGGTGGTTTCCAGGTGGTTTTTACTGCTTCAGAATTTAATTTCACCTTCACAGGAGACTGTCTTCATTTGAGAGGTACTCTAGTGGGTCATTTTACTTGTGAATCATTTTGTTCCTCATCACAACCTTATTAATCATTCCTTTGCTACTGGAACCTCATGTGACTACAGTTATCCGTAATTTGGGGACAGGGAGTTTTCTGAAATATAATGGCATAAAAAGTGACAGAAGGGCTGGGGATTTAGCTCAATAGTAGAGCACTTGCCTAGCAAGCGCAAGGCCCTGGGTTCGGTCCTCAGCTCTGACAAAAAAAAAAAAAAAGATATATGTTTGGGTGGTGGTGGCATATGTCTTTTTTATCCCAGCACTTGGGAGGCAGAGGCAGGCGGATCTCTGTGAGTTTGAGGCCAGCCTGGTCTCCAAAGGAAGTTTCAGGAAAGTCACAAAGCTACACAGGGAAATCCTGTCTTGAAAAAACAAACAAACAAACAAAAAAGTGACAGAAAACACCTAAAAGAAGCAGACTCAAAATGAATCAAGAATCGAAGCTTTCATTCTGCTTTAAGATACATTATATCCCCAAATGCGAAGTTGGCAATCTTTAACAAAAGCAGTTGCTAAGTGCCTATAATTCTCTGTCAGACAAAACTGAGAAGTCAGTATCTGTTCCTGTTCCCTTGATACACCATACTCTCTGCTCCTATTTTTTTTCAGATGGGCTTGTAATTTTGTGTTTTGTGCTCTTCTTTCTCTTAATGAACATTGTTAATGTGGCCGTCTTTCTGCACAGAAGATATGCACTTCTACGGGTATGATATGTGTATGGGAGGCACCAAACATCTCCAACCCTGAATTTTCTAGTTCTCTCTTTTTCAAAAGTTATAACTCAAGTTGCAGCTATAAGCTTACAAGAGGAGAATATGCAATCTTTCTATAAGACAAGAATGTAGAAGAATTTCTAAATGGTTTTATTAAATAAGAAATACAGAGCCAAATACAGTGGTAACAGCTGAATAGATCAGAGAACTAGTGAGTAGCCACAACTAGTTTTAGCTTACCACCATGCAATAGCTTTCCAAGAGAGAGCTTCTTCCTATCTAACCTGTGCTTTTATTGCCTTCCTTTTCTGTCTTTTCATTGGCTCTAAGCCCAGCCACATCACTTCCTGGTCATTGTGTATCTATCTATACAGACCTCCAGGTTTCTATGGTTGTACTGGGATTAAAGGCATGTGTCACCATGGTTGGCTGTGTCCTTGACCACACAGAGTCTCTGCCTGCCATGGGATCGAATTAAGGGCATGTGCTACCACGCTCTGACTTCTGTTTATGGTTCACTATGTGACCTCTGATCTCCAAATAAACTTTATTTATTAACATACAAATAACAAATCACCTTTCAGCACAAATAAAATAACATCACACAAAACGCAAGGGTTGGGTTTTGTTTCCAATCTGTGTTTAGATATGTGATCCCAGGTAGACTTTACTTTTGCTTTTCTTGTGTTATTTTTTTTTTTTTTGCATTTCTTATTTCAGCTCATAATTGCCTTATTACTTTAAAATATCTGCATTTGTGTAAAAAATAATTTATTTTAATAAAACTGTACTAAGGAGTTGGCAAATTCTTAAATGTGGAAATAGTTCATGGGAACATTGAACTTGCAAAGTCACCTATGGCCAAGGAAACAAAAATGCATGAAACAAATAGTGCTTTCTTTTGATGCAGTTTATTGTTGCTTTTTAACTAATGTCCTACCTGTGCCTGACAAGCTTTTATTTTTAAGAATTTAACTTTTCACACCATAGGTAATTGTTCTTTCTCATTTTCAGTTTTGGTTTTTTTTTTTTTTTTTCATTTGTGGATTTTTGTGGTGGTCTTTATAGTCTACACATAAGAATGTATTTTATTATTTGCTTTGTTTATTTGTTGGCTAAAATAACAATGTAAGCAAGCCATCTCCCACTGAGCTAGACCCCCAGCTCTTATTATTTATTTTAAAGCATTAACAAATACTGAAGTTCAGAGCTCAGAACTGTATAGCAATACACATCTAAACTAGTCTGCATTTCACATACTTATATTTTCTCACAACATTCACAGTCACAATTACCTAGGGTGTGTCAACTCAGTTATCTATCTACACCCAAACCCCTGCATCCAAGGCTCTGAGAACATCCCAGAAGATGGAGCAGAAATATTTCTGTGAATTAGTGTCTTCTATATGTGACATCAGCTGCACCCGGCAGTCTCAAGAGTACCATGACAACTGTAACAGCAGTTTCCATGCCAAAGTGGATGTGGGAAGCCTCACAGGGCTCTGCTCCTCATTGAAGAACTACAGAAAAAGCAATGATTATTGCGAGAGGGAGAGGAAAAGATCATATATTTGAGAGGGAATGAAGCTGGAGGAGTTAAGGGGTCGAAAATTATGTAAACACATATTCATCTTTGAAATTCTAAAAAAAGACCATAATTAAGTAAGTCTGAACAATTTCCTATGAGAAAAAAAGGATTTAGCTTTTCTTAATATACAATGAATAAATAAATGTCTATATGATGTATATACATATATATTTTAAAGTACAATCAAGGAGGAATTTCAATTGCATTCTTTTTACATGTATTTTGTCTTTATGAGAATTTCATAAACATGGTTGTCAGTTCTATCTAACATTCTGCCTTTTCCAACTCTTCCCTTGTCCCCCCAAACTTTCACCTTTCAACCTCTTCTTTTTTAATCACTTTTGTTGTACACAAAATACACACACACACACACACACACACAAATGTTTTTAAGAAGAATGTTGGCTATTTGGTTAATCATAATTTTTTAGTATAATGCAGAATTTTTACAGTCTAAATATTATCTTCGCTTTAATATTTAGAATCAAATATGTTAGCATTTAAAACATCAAGACTACAAAAATCCCAACTTGATCATGATTGTGGCCTTGTTCTCTCTTCAAAATGATAGTATAATGGAATTAAACCAAACCAAGAGAACACACAAAATTAAATATTTAATAGGCCAAAGCCATGGGTAATATGCACTTCCTGAAAAAGATGAAGTATATGAGATTAATATGAGATATGATTTAAGTTAATCTTGGTTTAAACTGCACTTAAGGATAAAATGTACCAGAAATATTGAGTAAGAACAAAAGAAAAGAATTTAGATATAGTTTAGTCAATCCACTGGACACAGGTGTTACACACAGAGACATTTCTTATGCCAACAAGTCAAGAACTGTGAATAAAAAAATTAAGTGTAAATTCATAAAGATAACTATAATCTACTTCTATGGACCTCTATTAAGGGAAAACAACCACAACATCAACACTAAGATTAAAATTGACTTTGTAATGCTATTTTTTTGTTTCTACGAAATAAATTCAAAATTGAAGCCAAGAATAATTTGAACATTTACAGAACACATCAATAATACATCATTACTCTGATCTTCAATTCAAAGATTTTAATTCTCCATTGAACAAGTAGGGTTTATCAGAGAACTTAGCATCTGAATGTAAAAGGGAAAATTGTAAAATGCCTTCTTTAAATTTGCATCTCTTTGCCTCTTGAATAGCCATCAACGTAATTGTTTCTTGAATGCTATGCAATTTTTTTCCCTCAGTGTTGACCCTAATCAAAGCAATTAATTCCATAATGAAGTCTTTCTTCAATGACACCATCTTATTATTATCTTGGTCTAAATTAATAACATCATGATAATAATTAGGAGATTGAAATCATCTATTTCTTTCTTACAACATGTGGACTCCTTGTAAAAGAGCCATAGGGATGGAAATTAGAGTAAAACATGGCAGCTGTGTTGTTGATTGCTATGCTCTCCTAACCTTAGCATCTGCAGTGTAGGCCTTATTTCAATGTGAATGCCATACAGTTGTAATGTTCTGTCCTTCACCAGACTCTACTACTAAAGACATTAAATAAATAAATAATGAAGTCCATGTATTCAATGTGTCCTTCACATAGCATCTCTTCTGTCTGTAATTAACAGCACATGTGTACCTTTTTTGTTTATATGACTGTATTTATAGCACATAAGCACATAAATGCACCTCTCATGTGTTTATGTAAATCGGTTCTGTGATCATTAGAGGATCCCTACCTTTTAGACACCAGCTTTATATTTTAAATACATCTATAACTAATTAGTACTTCATACATCATTATATAAGTACAAATTGGCATAATTTAGTGTTATAGTTTAGCTGGTCGCATCTATGGGAGAATTGCAACCTCCTAAAGGTATTAAACTATTCCAGATTTAGGGGTGTGTAATACTGAGAGAAAAATGCCCATGGGCTACACTTTTGTAATCTTATTGAAATCCTTAAAGCAAGTGTCCTCTTTGATTAGTTTTGGTAACATGATAGTTTCATGGTTAGTACATTGGGATCCAGGAAAGACAATTAGATTTTCTAAATAATTTAAGGTGTTCAGTGATCTTCAAATATCTTTTCACTATTTCTCTTCATACAAATTTTCCTAGAAAAAGTTTTATTTTCTATCTTTATTTTATTATTAGCTCATGAAATAATTTGAATCTAATTTTCTTGGATTATGTTTGTAAACATAAATTGTATTTATTTTTATATATACATTATATATTCATTAAATTGCATATGATGAATATATGTAATTATTCATTAGTCACAGATGTCTTTATGATGTATATGTTCAAACTATTCTGTGAGTGAAATATATAAGCATATCCTCATGAGAAAATATGTAGCAATAATATGTTTCATATTACATATAGATTCTATGCTTTCAAATTGATTTAAACCAATTTATGTACTTTTGTGCTGATAAGTGAATATAGCAGCTTACTTTTGTTCAGAACTAGTATTTCTGGTGAGCTTTCAAATTTCTGCAAACCCTCTTGTATAATATCCCTTTACACTGGCATATATTCTCTTTAGTATTTTTATTTTACATTCTTGAAATAAATAAGATTTTTAAATGGACAAGTATTTATTAGCATTACATTTGTCATAATCATAAGACAATGAACAGGAGAGTCACTGATCTGAAGTGACTAAGCTGGCCATAGAGTTCCAAGATGCCTAGTCCTCTGACTCAGACCTATTGGGGCCAAGAAGAGCTCTATCTCTCTAGAAGAATCTGCCAAAACTAGAACTACATCAATAACCACAGTAGACTCTATCCTCAAGTTTCCTGACGTGATGTGCATACTTTTGTCTTTATCTTTCATTAATTATGGATGGCTTATGATAAGCCGTTTCAATTTCATGGAAAATTTCTCCTACAATCTCTCTTTTAGTTAAGAACAATTAGTAAAAGTTTACTATTGGTATCAAATTTTGTACAGTTTTAATTTTCCATTTGCTTCATCTCTTCAGATTTGTGATACATACATACTTTTCATTCATTGAAAACTATTCCCTCTAGTTTCTAAGAATAAACTGTTTTGGTATTTTAACAAATTTTTCTGGTGATCTGAACATCTGCCACATAGCAGGACTGATGTTTGCTAATTGTTTTTTAATCTTAACATTCAGTCATATTTTCTAGATTCTTTATTTGTTAAACAATTTTGAACTGAATATTGTGAATGCCACTGCATGGATACCAATTTTATAAAGCATTTAGATATTTAATATCAAGTTAACTTGGAGAGACTCCCAATCCAAACCTGGTCTTCTGAATAGTATCTGATGCATGGTTTCATTTTCTTCACTTATAATTTGGCTGTCTATTCTGTGTTTCATGTGTCATGTAGGTAGTTCTGCTTTGTGCTAGTAGGGTTTAGATCTTTCTTCTTTTCCTCCAAAATTGATACTGTGCCTTTCTGTGGTGGTAATTGCACTGACCTCTGTCCTTATGGCTTTCACACAAGAAATATTGAATTTTCTTACTACCTAACTTAGAAATGCCCTGCAGAGAACTTCATGCCAGTTTCCATTTGGGCAAAAGTCACAATGAAAAAGCCAGCAATATTGTTAGACATTTCTTACAAGGTCACATTCAAAATCTATTTGCTTTTACTAATAGCTTAGGTTACTTCAGAAGATGTTTTTTATTTGATTTTCTATTTAAAATAGCTTTCTGAAATATGTACAGTCAGTCTACTAGGAGTATACATCCTTTTAATTGATAAAGAATTTTTAATGTATTTTAATAAATCAAGTTAAAAGTATCTCTGTGTTAAGGCCTTGGTTTTCTTGATTAAATTCAGTGAGTATATAAATATATTTACTTAGATTGTGGTGTTACTTTTTATATACAGAAAATCACACACACACATACACGAACATAATTGAGGTAGCTAAATGTGCATCTCATTTTTATTCCAAACCTTTCCCAAACCTTATAATTTCAGAAATGCATGCTTTTTTTTAAAGGAGACATTAAAATATTACAATAGATAAGTAATTTTTTAAGTAAAGTTGATTTGGCATAAATAACCCAGTGAAGAGGTAGGAGGTAGGAAGATCCCTTGTAATTTGAAAGACCAGGATAAAAGTCTCTGCTAAGCATAAAAGAAACCACAGAGCAGGACAATTCCATGGTCAGGGCTCAAACACAGAAATTCAGGCTACAAGCTTCTGGTTAAAACATAGGCTATAAAGTGCCCCATACTGACCCCCAGATCTTGAGACAACCAAAGACTCATTTCCCGATCTCAGGTCTCCCACATGTACTGTAACACCAATGGATATGGGTGAGGTGGAACTGTTTACTAACAGAACATTTCCCAGTTTGGGAGGCTCTCTACTTAGTGGTCCTTAACATTTTGCTTAATTGGAATACATCTAAACAAATCAGATCTGCTTCCTTTTTTAAGTACATAAAATCCCCTAGACACCACTATTCATAACTCATAGGAAATAGAGTCAACATTTGCAGGAAAGCAGATGGAACTGGAAAAAATCTACTGAGATAAAACAGGTCCAGAAAGACAAACATCATATGTTCTCTCTATTGGTAGGTTCTAGCTATAAGTCTTCTATTCTGTATATTTAATATAGATTAAATATACAGTACAAGTAGATGCCAGAAAATATAAAGGAGGGTTTTGGGGGAATTTTAAGGAAATGTATAATAGATTACATGCAAAATGTAATTAGTGAAGTGAAATCTTGCCTGCACAAAGTTTGCATGGGCAAGGTTATTGGAATATTGAGGGAAATTAAGGAGTAAAGAAGAGAGTTAACCAAAGCAAAAGGTTATGAAAAGCCATATGGAAGCCTACTATCTCATAATCTAATTATAAAACATTGGTGGACATTTGAATGAATGTAAAAAGAAGAGTGAAGAATACTGAGTATTAAAGGGTTAAGCAGGGATTGAGAAATTAGATGGGGGAAAGGAGTGGATGATGAGTGGTTTATTCAAAACAAAAATGTATAAAAATGCTTTATGAAAACTCACTAAGTTATCTGATTTCAACATATAATTTACAAGTGTTCAAGTAGAATTGTCTTAATAGGTGGACAACTTTTCCTCCAAAGTTACAGATTATTAAACAGAAAAAGCAGGCTGAGGCAGGCGATATCTTCCTATGAGTTATTGGTCAGAGAGTTGCTGAGGTCCTCAAAACAATAAAGATGTTTGCCATATCTTTTGGCTACCCACCATAACTATGTGATGACACACTATGACTGAAAACCCTATGTATTCAGATGTCAAGATATAGAGACATCAATCTCAAAACCACTTGGAAAATTCATTCCTACAGGCTATCTTTCATATTTTCAAAAGGTGATATGTAGCCTGCTGTGGAAGAAGAGGCATCAATAATCTTACTGATCTTTCCAAATATTGACTCTGAATGCTATAATATTGATCAACCAGGACAGCTCTGTCAATTTACATAATGGTGATGCAGTTGTTATAAAATAACTAACATTTTTATTGGATTGGTTGCCTGTGACACAAGAGGTAAATTCAAGTATATTAGTATTAACTGTAACTCAGGGTTAAAGGTTAAGGGAGTAGAAACAGTAGACTATGGGTAGGTAAGAACCTGGATTTTGTTGTTTGTTTTGCTAAATGGTCATCCTGCAAAAGTCATTTTTATATTACTGAGATAGAATACTATTAAAAATAGGTTGGGGGAAAAGACAGTATCCACAGGGATGCAATGCACCATGCTGGGATAAATAAGGCATCAGAAAGGAAAGTGTGGTGTCAGGAGCAGGAGAGTTGTTGGTTCACATTTACCTTCCCACCTGGAAAACAAAGAATGAACATGAAATGGAGAGGGCTGTGAAATTTCAAGGACTTCTCCCAGAGACCCACTTTTCCAGTGAGCTCTGATTCCTTCATCCTTCCCAAACAAGACCACCATTTACAGATGAAATGTTCAAATGTGTGAGCTTATGGGGGGCATTTCAAAATTCAATAAACAAAAAAATTGCTTACCTGCCTCTGTTATTTGTCTAAACATCTTGGCAACCTTTAGCATATATGATGTGTAAACACTTCTCTAAAATGGGCCTGATATTCATTAGTGATTAAAAGCAAGCTCTGAAGAGGACAGAATTTAATTGTAACAATTTTGTGTGTAAATATATATTATTTTTCATCATACATGGACATAAAAACAATATGCATTTCTGTTTCTTGGGAGATTTAGTATATCTCTTTCCTTCCTTTTTACTACACTAACAAACAACAGGAACCCCTGATCATGGTATGTAAAACATGTACAAGTAAACAATACTGGTTTTCTTTTTGCCTCATTTCTAAACCACATGTTGAAGATACTTGAAAACTCTAACAGCAACAAAATTTGAAACCTTAACAAAGATTTATTATCTCTGAATGAGGACAGAATCAGCCTAAAAAAGCAATGCCTTGCAAATAATAATTATCCCTTCCCAGAAAAAGGCCATAAAACTGAAAATAGCCCCATCCCCATTCACTGTACCCAAAGTGAGTCCAAATTGGCTTCCAGCTTCACTAGAATGTATTGAAGCCTCTGCTGCACTGGCAACACGAACAGAAAAGTAAATAAATTATCATTAATGTTATGGTTTCCTCTCCTGAGGTCACTGAAAAATATATAGTGTGCCTTGGTTTTAACTTGTACACAGAAATAGCAAGGCATGACCTTACACCAATTTCCCCACTCTTCATAAAGTCCTCAAAGAAACAAAGAACATTCAGTATTATTAGTGTTTTCTACTTTTTCACAGCAACACATATTTTTAAAGCCTACCTAGTATGTATTCCACTTCAATTCCTAGTTTTTAGTTTTCAGTTTTCAATTGTAGCCTTTATTTTTTCTTTCTAGTCATATTAACATGTTATTTAACATTAATATTTCCATTATGTTTAAACATACAGTAGGTGGTCAAAATTAACGTTTAAATGTTTGAATGTGTATTGTTTTGAGTTGTTAATTTTATGGGTGAAATTTTGCTCCTCATCTTTACTGAAAAATGTATGTTAGAGTACTAGACCTCAGAACATAACATCACCTGAAAACAATACTATTTTAGATGTACTTATGTGAGATATTCTTCTATTTCAACCAACCAATCCCATTTCTACTGTGCTATCTACTCCTTTGGAAGTTAAATTTAACCTTTACTTTACTTTTTACTTTTAATTTGTATGTTTATGAATATTAAAATTGGTTTCTTGTACAAAGTTGCAGCTGGGGGGCTACTCATTCTACAAAATATTTACAGTGATCTTTAGGTTTATTATCCATCTCCTAGAACATTCTGCCCCAATGTTTCTGAAGTTCCGTGAATCACTTCCAAGATGTCTACAAGTTACAAATAGTCTTGTTGCCACTATTCAGCCCTAAATATGCTAACTATCAAACAGACTAAGATAAGTAATGAATCAGTTCCTGTAGTAGCCTCCTAATGACACATCACAAAGTCCAGTGAAGCTTTTTGTTTTAACTAATTTATGATTCTGTTGTTCAGTAATGTCAGCTCAACTTTGCAGTTTTATCTGATGCCTCCGGAAGCTCCCATTATGGATCCAATTGCCAACTCTATTGGTTAGAGTGAATATTAACTTATGAATGAACATTGATCCTGGATTTTGTCTGGATCACATATCTCCATGTGGCTATCCAAAGCTGCTTTGCACTGATATATCTCTCTAAATTCAAAAGTAAAAGTAACTACCAAGTAGGCAAGCCATAATGGACAAAGTTTAAATCTCAAAGGACCTCATTGCTATCTCATTGGTCTAACACAGTTCCATGCTCAAGCCCACAGTTACTGAATGAAGTTATTAAACAACAGAACAGATGAAAAGGTGAATTTTTGGAGGCTATGACTTTAATGTCCTATAACATAAATTTTATTAGCAATTACAGGAGTTGAATGAGTAATTGCATTGATTTGTTCCAATAAAGGGGGTACAACTCAAGTACAATAACACGTGCCACCTGAGAGTATTAAAGTTAATTAGTTCTCCCCCAGTGCCCACCTGTCATTTTGCAGATACTGAAAAGGAAATTTAAACAGAGGTAGAAAGAGAGTTCTTACTCCTGTACTTTAGGTAGTTTTGCAGGTAATAATAGCACCTGGGGTATCACAGAGGTTTTGGATTCTACATACTTTTTTAAAAAAGAAGCCCTTTCAATATTCACTTCTACTGGAAATAAACTAACAGGAAGAAGATTAGAACTCTTGCACTTTCTTCCTATAATAATTATATTACCTGAAAAGAAAAAAATATGGGAAACACACAACAAGATGAATCTGTGGACCCATATACTCCATTATACTTACTGGGTTTGTTAAAATCCCACTCAGCAACTGAACTCCATATAAACCAATGATGCCAATAAGTGAATATCATTATATTTTGGATTCAAACATTGGCATCAGCTTTAGCTCATAGGTACCACAAAATTATTCATCAATAACATGATGGATGACATTTCAGAGATGAATAAAAAAGAATTTGCTGCAAATGTTTATGATGTTAGTGTGTGGGTCTTTCTCAGATAGTATGGTGATTCTTCATTTCAGAGAAGTCTTTTGAGCCTCCAAATGTACTCGGCACACATCTCAGTGACTTTGATACCATGAGTCAAGCTGAAGCTGGCTTATTTTCAACAGAACTAGACTTGTTTCACTCCTGGTAAATCTCACATAGGGTTAAGCTGTTACTTCAGCAATTTTCAGTGTCAAGTTCGGAAGCATTATGTTGTTGTTGGTTTTTTTTCTTTTGTCTTTTGTTTTTTGCTTTATTTTTCCATTTTGTGGTGTCACCATGATTCTCTGACTTCTTCCAAAACTTTTGGTATGCATAAGTTGATATTCCAGACTATAAGCAGTATCTCCCTGCTTTACTTTTTGTGTGCTTGCCTCCTCCATCTCTATCAACCACCATTCTACATTCTACAATTTTGGTTTTTCTATAATTTTTGGTCATCATAGGCCTTCCCTTTTCTGAGCATAAATCCTCCCAGGATTTGAACCTATGTAGGCCTCATTTTTTTCTTTATTTTAATTCCTAATTTTAATATATATATATATATATATATATATATATATATGTCTGTGTGTGTGTGTGTGTGTGTGTGTGTGTGTGTGTGTGTGTGTGGTGTGTGTTTAAAGTGTCTGAATGTTGTATCTGTTTATTTTTCTCAAAAGGTCTTAATTATTGCAGTCTTCAATCAGGGATCACTTATGTCAAATATCTGAAGGACACTATTCACTTTCTAGGGCAATCTAGTACCCCATAGCTTGTTCTGGCTAAACATAAGCTTTGTCACTTTCAAATGTATGAACGCCGAGTTATGTAGCAAATTGAATCACTCAGGTAACTCCTAGACCTAATATAAAATTGGAAATGCCATCCATTGAGCTTTCTCAGGTTTGCAGCAAGGACATGAGTACTTGGCCCTGCCTCGTGAAATTCATTCCTCACTGGAGAGAAGAAGCCATAAAGATAACTAAAAGTACCATACATCCGGCTACGTTTATGAATGAGACTTTTTATCTGTGTGTCATATTAATTTGTTACTGCACATCCAACTTGAATTCCTAGAACTGAGAATATGTCATCGGCAATTTTTCATGGCTTTGTAAATGTTTCTAAAGAGGAAATAGGTCTTGGAACCCATGGTCTGTTACCTTGCCTATCTCACGCTTCTTAGCCTACAGTTGCTCATTGTTATTATAGTTGCTTATTCACACTGAGTAGGGCTAATTGATTTTTATTTCCATATAAGTACTGGAGACACTGTAATTATAAAAAAATGTAAAACTAATTTTATGAATTGTAATATCTTTTCAGGCTTATGTTTATAATAAACCAGGCTAATGTTCTCAATGATGAAGGCTGAAGCCCTCTGATGGCTTCACCCCACAGGATCCTCTTAATCTCTGGATGGCAGAGGCCAGTCACACATCCTGTAAGGAATCTTGTTTTTCTCTCCCAAATGAACTACTCAGTGTAATTAATCAAGAAATTCTCTTTCCATTTCACTTAGAAAAATAATTTAAAAGTGATCGAAGAAATATGAAAATTCCTGTCAGCAATACCTACTTTCACTATGTTTTAGATTGTATTCTGTATCTTCATTTTTGGATGGTGGTCAGTGTTTACTCATGGCCAGATTTCTGTTTTCTGCAAGAGCTAGTCTACAATATGTAAAATAAAAAGGATGTCACATACTGTCGTATCACTTTAACCAAAATACTCCACAGATACAACCTAAGTAAGAGAAGTTTCCTGTGGCACATTTGTGGGTTGTTTAGTCTATCATAGATGAGAAAGTATAGAGGAAGGGCTCTGGGCTGGCAGTCAGAGGATGTGGCACTGGCTGATCATATGGTGGCTGACCAAGAGGCACTCAGCAGACTAGAAGGGGCTGGGCTAATAGTTTTTGAAGGGATCTATTCATGGCAGGCTGGTACCAGCTTGTTAAACCTCCAGAGTCTTCAAAACAGTGATTTTAGCTGAACAAATGTTCAAAACGATTGAAATAGAGGAAAGTGATTTCAAATACAAACTATAACACAAACCTAAGTATTTAAACTGAATTACTATAAAGTTCTTTCTTCTCTCGTAACTTGTTATTTTTCTGTAACTCTCCTCATAATATTTTTCTAGTTTTGCCTAGATCAATTTGCAAAAAAGTTCAATTATTTTGTAAATGGGCTTAAATAAGGCATTTTGGAATTTTGAATGAGAGAAATAAAATATTTAGTAACTAAAGGTGTTTTTGCCACTCTCTTTTATAGCTGTATTGTTGACCCTTTTAAAAGATGATTTCTTTCCTTTTTTTATGTATATTCATGATTGCCTGCATGTATGTTTATGTACCATGTACATGCAATACTCACAAATCCCCAAAGAAGGGGTAGGAGACATTGAAGCTGGAGTTACAGATGGTATGAGCCTCCATGTGAGTGCTGTGTGAACAAATGCTGTCAAATATTGAGCCATCTCCTTAACTCAGTTTTTGCCACATATAAATGAACCCAATGACATTCATGAAGAGATTGAAATATAAAGTAAACCTCTGGCTATTTTGACTAATCTCTCTCTCTCTCTTTCTCTCTCTCTCTCTGTCTCTCTCTTTGTGTCCCTCTCTGTTTCTGTCTCTCTCTCTGTCTCTGTCTCTGTCTCTCTGTCTGTCTGTCTCTGTCTCTCTCTCTCTGTCTCTGTCTCTCTAACTCTCTGTCTCTCTCTCTCTGTCTCTCTGTCTCTGTCTCTATCTTTCTGTCTCTCTCTCTGTCTCTCTCTCTCTGTCTCCGTCTCTCTCTGTCTGTCTGTCTCTCTCTCTCTCTCTGTCTCTCTCTCTCTGTGTCTGTCTCTGTCTCTCTCTCTCTAACTCTCTGTCTCTGTCTGTCTCTGTCTCTCTGTCTCTGTCTTTCTGTCTCTCTCTGTGTGTCTCTCTCTGTCTCTCTCTCTCTGTCTGTCTCTCTCTCCCTCCTGGTTTTTAAAAAGGAGATTTCTCAGTATAGCCTTGGCTGTTTTGCAACTACCTCTGTAGACAAGCCTGCCCTCAAATTAACAGAGATCCCCCAGCCTCTGCCTATTGTGTGCTGTGAGTAAAGGCATGCACTACCAATGCTCAAGTCACCACATTAAATTTCACCACATGACTTCTGAATTTTTCAAAGTGACTTAATATGTCCTACAATCCTGACCCTGTGCAAAGCCAGAAACTAAGAGCAATCTGGTTTGTATTCACTTAAAAATGGATAAATGGTAACCATGGTACAATCTATAGATCAAGATAGGTTAGGTAAAGAGGTTGGGTCTGTGAGGGTGCATGGATCTCTCTGGGAGGGGGAAATGGACAGGGACTGCAGACTGGGGAGGGACAGAAGATGAGAATTCGGGGATACCGGCAGATGAGGCAGAGGGAGAGTGCAGGGAGAGATTGTTGGAGGGGGATTTGGGGGATATTGTGGAAACCGAGTGTGTGAAAACTTCCTGGAATGCATGAAAGTGATCCTAAGGAGGACTCCTAGTAATGAGAGATACAGAGTCGAACTGGCAATTCCTGATGCTAGGCAAGGCATCTAGTGTTGGGACCAGGTTGCATTCAGCTGAGTTGTTGGCCAAAGGGTACCATGAAAATCCAAACAATCCAGGGTGTTGCTATCTGAGACCTGACAGCAGGCCACTACCGCTGAGGATAGTACCTACGCAAGTCACTGGACACAGAGAAGTTGAGCTGGTGCCTACATGGTGCCTTTACCACAACGTTCCAGTGTCTTTGGTGCAGAAACATACTCTGCAAGCTAGTGAAAGAGAAATGTGAACAACAACTCATCCTCAAAACATTTGACCTATAATCAGTCCACTGCCTGCCAGGTCAATGGGGCATAAGGTCCACTCTACAAGATAGAGCCCATATTTGACACTGCTGGGATAACCATGAACCAGAGAGTATGCAGCCCAGAGACCTAGGGTAAAACCAAGTACTACTGGTCTGAAAAACAAACAAACAAACAAAAGACAAAACAAAACTATCAATAAAATAACTCCTAGTAAAAGTCTGCTATACTCACAGGTTAGTGCCTTATCCGACAATAATAAGACAGGCTTCTTGCAGCAGCCACTGGGAACAGATGCAGAGAACAATAGTCAGATAACAGACAGAGCGTCTAAATGAGAGGTATCCATCAAATCCCTTTCCTTGGAGCTCAGGGAACCCTGAGGAAATGGCAAGAGTGCAGGAGCCAGAGGGGATGGAGGACACCAGGAGAACAAGGCCCTCTGAATCAACTAAACGAGGTGCATATGAGCTCACAGAGACGGAAACAGAAGACAGGACATACATGGGTCTTATACCAGTTTTCTGAGTATATAGTATAGCTATTAGCTTAGTATGTGGGGCTCCTAACTATGAGAACGTGTGGGTTTCTGATCGTCATCTCTGTTCTTAGGACTCTTTTTCTCCTGTTGGTTTGCCATGTTCAACATCAATATGAGTTTGGTTCATTTTATATTTTATCTACTAAAATACAATATACTATCATTTTATCAGATAAAAGTTACCTTTTTTGGTTTTTCAAGACAGGGTTAAAAGTTATATTTTTAAAAGTTTACTTTGAAATCTTCAGATATTAAATTGCAAACAAAAATTTTAACAAGTACTGCAAAATTGAATGATACTTTCAAGTTTAAATCTACCTTGGGTTTGGGGGATTTGTAATAGTAATGGAATGCTTACTGGACAAGTTTGAAGTTGAGGGTCTGTAGCAAGAAGAAAATTAAAGAAAACAAATGAAAAAAGAAAAAACAAAACTGTGTTTAATACAACATCATGAAGTTCACCCACTATGGATATGAATTTTAATCATGCTGCCAAATGTAATTCTAAATTCAGAGGCATATATCTCAATCCTTTTTAGTATTCCTATTGCTATTCCAATAATTTGTGGGATATCAGAAAGCTAATACCCAAATTCTTCTGTTGCTGGACTATCAATTTCAGTTGATATTCCATTGGTAACAGGGAAGATTTTACAGACAGGATGAAGTGTAACTATGGCGACTATGAAGACCTGACTCTATATGCATTTACATTAGCATTGTAATTAATAAACATTCTCATTTCATACATACACACATATATATGTGCATATACATATATATGCAAATATATACACAACTGACATATGTCTACATTTTCAGATTGTATCATCTATTTTTCAGATTCCTTGTGTTTGTTCTCTAACAACAGCAATGAAAATAAAACTCAGTTTAGAAAGAAATTGCTTATTTTTGCTGTACAGAACTTTAGTTAAAATAAGCAATTTGGAAGGATATTCATCCTAGTTAGTCAGTAAACTAATGACTGAAGAAAACACTAACTCATCCATCCTTCGTCCTTATACTAAAAGACTCATTGAAAATCTAGCAACTGAAAGAAGTCTTACAATAGAATCAAAACAAAAATGAGTATGGATTTCCTTCATTGTCCAGAATATTTTTCAAGTACAAAAACGATTTTAATATACATATATGAAACCAAATAATGCTAAAAAGTAATAAGGCACTTATTCATTTTATACCTACTAAGCAGTGCTAAATTCTGTTAAAATTCTCTGGATGGAGGTTTCTGTAGTCAAAGTCTCATTATCATAAATCCCAAGATCAAAAAGACTATGAAATATTGAGGCTGATTTAGTTTTCAAATGCAAAGCAGCAGCTGGATTAAAGCGCAAGGCTACTGGAAAACCTGTAGAGAAACAACCAACGTCTTTAGGCTGCACTCTCAGACAAAGAACAGACTGATTGGACATAGAGAAATGGGAAATGCAGCATGTCCTTATTCTAATAAGTTTCATTTCAGAAAGCTGATGTGTGGCAAGCTGCAGGAGGATAGGCAGTTGATTGATGCCATAGGATAAAGATAGAACCAAAGGCTTCCAGTACACCCTATTCACAATTAAATAACACCATTTAAGGAAGTTGTATATGAAAGGTTTTATGGCACATACTTCTATGCATATATAGTAATTTAAGTTTACATATCTACATGAGTGCATATATTTATACAAAAGAAGAAAGAAGTTTTGAAAGGCAGGCAACTGTAGGGGGAGAGGAAGAGAGCAAAGAAGCATGGGAGAGGAGGGAGAGGAGGGGGGAGAAGGCAGGGAAGAACTACATCTGATAGGGCTTTGGATATAGTACAAATATATATGTACAAAGCCACACTTTAATAACAACAGTTATGAAAAATAAAATGGAAAATAAATACGGATACAAATCAGTGGTTGATATTATGAATCTGATATTTTCACGATTAGCATTCTTTAATTAATATGTTTGTATCAGAATGAAAACTTTGAAAGAGTATGAGTTATAGGCCCACAAATATCTGTAAGTTATACATGGTGGTGGTAGATCAGTGATTTCTATTGGACCAAGGAAGAAGTGTAAACATATTTGAATTATATAAGTAATAATTATTAATATTAGCACTGATTGAATACATGGAAACTAGAATAAAGTAAATAGTTTTTGCGGGCTTTTTCTAAATTTTCTGACCATTAATTTTTTTTCAGTTGATGTTTTAATGCTTAGTGATTTTTCTTAAATATATATCAGAATATACACATATGTGCTATAAAATTATATATTCTCTTTATAGAAAATTTGAGAACATGCCAGAAAGGGCAAATTTTCTTAATCACTAGTTACAATACTCAGCTAGAGGTTATTAATATTAAAATATATATCATATCTCCAATCATTTAATTTGTTTATCCTTCTGAATCAATGACTCCATTTCAGCCTTGCCCCTTTCTCAATATAAAAATCATCCTGCACTATTTAAATTTACATAGATATATTAATTTCCTTTATGTGCTTATTTCAAGTCAACTTCGCATAACATAGCTATGCTTCTGGAAGCCAAAGAAAACAGATTTCATACTGAACTGTAGTCCTACTTCAATATTTCTAAAATTGTTGCTGTAAATTGAGATTTCACATAAACTTCAGAATCCCTTTGTCAAGTTTAAAATGGCTCAAAAGCATGTGTTCTCTGTGATTAATTGCAACTCCTTCTTTATTATCACTAAGACGTTCTGAAGAGTGCTGTCACAATGTGCACATCTACTTATGAAAACTTTTTCATTAGAATCATGTATATTTCTATCTGTGGCACTACAAATGCCTGCACATGTCTGTGTGTGATGATTAAGTGTCAGCTTTATTAGATGGGAAGCTAGTGCCTTTCACGTCTGATGGCAATAATTGTAGGCCTCAGCAGACACCTGAAAAATGCTATGTCTTATGGAACAGCAGTGGGTTATAAGTCAGGAGGTCAAGGCTCAGCTAAAGCATCACTTTCTTTTATATCATCATCCTCACCTGTACTCTTGTGGCATGCCAGTTCTCGCCCAACTTTACTCACCAAGCTCATTTTTGTTGCATCTGAGACAAGATCTAATTCAGAGACACAGGCTGACTTGAGGTTCAGGATCTTCTGCTCAGCTTCCTGGGTGTCATGTTAAAGTATGGGCCCTGATGCTCAGATACAAAACAAAACAAAAACTTCTTAAATGAAAGTGAAATGAATGTGCATAACTATGTGTATAATAATAGTGTTAATGTTCATTATGCAGGAAGAAATGCCATTTTTGCAAAACTTCACTTTATATCGCGTTTCCTTTTTAGAGAAATTCATCAAAATAGGATTTCCTTCCTGTGGCCTCAAAACCAATCCTGGAGTGGTTTGTTCCCTCATAACAGTCATGTCACTATTACAACACTGGGCAGATCTTACCTGACAGAACAGTATTGTATCATACATGATCCACAGCTAGTTAAGATCATTCACATATTTTCTTCTTCAGCAACCCATATGGCATCTTAAAGCAGTAAAAGTGACAGTGATCAGAAAGGAGGTTTCCAAGTAGGCTTGAGGTTGATTTCTCTATGTCTTGTCATCAAGTGTGTGGTCTGCTCAGCAATAGGGTCTTACCATCTAGTTATTGTGGGTTACTAAGTGCAATAACAATAGCCTGTAATGATTTGGGCAGCTCTGAACACTTCCTGACAAATAACTGAGATAGAGATATCTCATGTCTTGCAATACAATGTGAACTTAATACCCATATCTCCTTGGAACAGCACTGTCTATTCATGCAGGAAAATTCTGTTCAACCTTCTGTCTTTAAGAGTTGTATTTTGAAATTAACTTATAAACTAAGTGCTGTCTAGATGCTTCTTTCATATATAACTACTCACTACCCACTCCTCTGCCCATCAGTGCTTAATACTTTAACCTTTGAGCCGAGCTCCTTCTTCCATATAACAATATTCTCCTATCCCTTCAATTGTGCATTTTATTAAATAGTGAGATAGTAAATTTCCATGTATTCTCTTTTGGGTTAGGTCTCCTCAAAACCTAATTTCCCCATACACCTGTCCCTCACTAACTTAAGTTTTTTGAGTCCCAGGTGTCCATCTCTGTGCCTTTGTTTTACCTATAATTTACAACCCCCTCATATTCATTCATTCATTCATGCATGCATGCATGCATGCATTCATCTGTCTGTCTGTCTGTCTATCTATTTGTGGATGCATGTGGAGATGAGCACAGTTTGTGATTCCCAGTGCTTCCTTCAGTATATTGGACTCAGAGATAGAACTCAGAAGCTCAGGCTGGGCAGCAAGAGCTTTTTCTTGCCAAACCATTACCCCAGCCCCCATGTTGATTACTGGAGTGAAACTGTAAAATAGACACCACCGTTGTGCTTTGCATTTAAATCAAAACACCATTTATCCATGGTTCTAGAGTATTTCTAACTCCCATACCATCTCACAAACTTTTTGTGTTGATCTTTTAGTCAGCATTGGTTTGTTGTAGCTTTGTCAAGAGAAATTTACTAAGGACACTAGAATCTAAGTATCTTATAAGCCCTTGGCTGTGGCTTATTAACTAGAGTCAACTTACTTTTCTTTTCTCCGTTTCATTCACTCATTTCTTTATTCATGAACTACAAGACTTTGATTAACTATATGTGTCATGGCCACTTCTGTTCATCAGATCAGGCCCTCTGGATAAGTGAGATAGTTGATTAGCTTGAACTGTTTGGGAGGCATCCAGGCAGTGGGACCAGGACCTGTCCTTAGTGCATGAGCTGGCTGTTTGGAGCCTGAGGCCTATGCTGGGACACTTTGCTCAGCCTGGGTGAAAGGAGGAGGGGACTGGACCTGCCTGGCTGAGTCTACCAGGCTGAGCTGAATCCCCAGGGGAGACCTTGCCCTGGAGGAGATGGGGAATAGGGGGTGGATTTGAGGAAGGTGGGCGGGGGGGGGGGGGGGAGGGAGGACTGATATGTAAAATTAAATTAAATTATAAAATTAAAAAAGAAATAAATCAGACAAAAAAGAGTTTCTTTATAAGCTTTTTTTCATCCAGGCTTTCCACCAGAAATACAATGGGAGACAACTTTGAGCTCCTATGTAACATAAAAGTAAACAAGTAGTAAATAGATTTTATTGACACAAATACATGTGCAATAGTATTATTTGAATATCTAGTTAATGTGAATTTAATTATACTTTATGCAACTTAGGCACTTGAATGTGTGTGTTTTCTACTAATAGTACATTTTAATAGGGAAGAATCACATTTATTCATTCATTTTTTATTTATTCATTCATTCATTTTACAGCCTGACTGCATCCTCCCCTCTTCCCACTTCCTCCCTACTTTTGCTCCCCCTCAATCCACACCTCCTCCATATTCACTCAGACAGGGGCAGGCCTCCCCTGGGCCTCAATAAAGCATGGTCTATCTAGCTGCCCTAAGACCAAGCCCCTCCCCCTATATTCAGTCAAGGCAAGGTGATCCAGCATAAGGAATAGGTTCCCAAGAGTCAGCCAAAGCACCATTGACAGCCCCTGCTCCCAGTGACAGGAGTTCCACAAATACACCTATAGCACGAATCTTAATAGGTCTTACTAATAAAATCAAACCTGAGCCAGTTATTGGGGTGAATGCTGGAAGGTCAGAGAAGAAGAACAAGCCACAGCTTCCTCACCTCAACAGTTCTTCAGTTGATCCTGTTTCCTCAGGCTGGAAGCTTCTGTGTCCTCATCCCAATGGCTCTCAGCTGAACTGCTGCTGGAAAGCCTGAAGCTTAACCAGCTAAAAGCTTCTAGTTTCTGGTCCTCATGCCTTATATACCTTTCTGCTGTCTGCCATCACTCTCTGGGATTAAAGGCTCACTTTCTGGCATTAAAGGTGTGAGTCACCATGCTTGGCCGTATCCTTGAACACACAGAGATCCAGGTAGATCTCTACCTCTAGAATGTTAGAATTAAAGGCGTGTGCTACCACTGCCTATCCTCTATGTTTAATGTTATGGCTGTTCAGTCCTCTGACCCTAGATAAGTTTATTAGCGTGTACAATATTTCAGGATACATAATACCACCACATACAGCAAGCTACACAACTGTCTCATATATGCACAGGACATAGGTCAGTCCATTGCAGGCTCACTGGTGGTTAGGTCAGACTCTGTGAGTTTCTATGAGCCAGGCAAGCCATTTCTTTGGGTTTTTGTATGATGTTCCTAACCCTCCCCTGTCTCCTACTATCCTTCCTCCCTCTCTTTAATAAGACTCCTCCCCTAGGTTGGCCCTATGCTTGGCCATGGGGAACCACATTTTTTAAAAATAATATCTTCATTAATTATTTGCAAATATCAGACAATGTATTTTGATCATATTCACTCTCCACTGCTCCCCCTAACTCCTTCCAGAATCATTGCTACTTCCACAACCCCTCACAACTGTTTTCTTTAAGTTTTTATTAACCCATGAGTCTAATTTGTGAGATATATATATATATATATATATATATGTATGTATATAATATATCAATAATATTACGTGTGTGTGTGTGTGTGTGTGTGTGTGTGTGTGTGTGTGTGTGTGTGAGTGAGAGAGAGAGAGAGAGAGAGAGAGAGAGAGAGAGAGAGAGAGAGATGGGGCCATCCAGGATCCCAAATGATCTACCAGGGACCAAGCCCTTGAAGAAAACTGGTTTTGTCTTATAAAACTTCAACTGTCAATAGTTTTTAGACTAGGGTTGGTCACTCCTGAGGCTCTGACCATTCCACAGTAGAATCTTAACTGGCCTGATCTTGTTCAAGGGATCATTGGTAATGCTAGTTCATGAGTGCAGTGGTCCTGTCCTATCCAGAAGACAGTGTTTTTCTCTGGTGCTTCCAGACTTTGGTCCTTACAGTCTTTCTTTCTCCCTCTACTATGATATTCTGTGAACCTTGAGGTGAGGTAATATAGATGCCTGATTTGAGCTGAGCATTTCCCTGATCTCATCAATCATGAATTATTTTACTAACCACAGTATACTGCAGAAAGAAACTTCTCTGATGAAGTATAAAGGCTGAGGTAGCCTATGTATACAGAAAAATTAAGCTGAAGAGCATTTTAGCCCTGTGCTAATTTAGCAGAATAACAAAAGAATATTCATTTCTTAGGCTAGTGAACACCCCAAGCATGGTTTCTTAGCCAGGTTTACAATGCAAACAATGCATTTTCTCCTGTGGAGCCTTAAAAAGAGGGGTCACAATTTATGTGTGCAGGAGCCACATGTGAATAAGAGTTGAGTATTTGTGGGTGCAGTTTTAGGCAGTGGTTATGAAACACAAAATGGATATATACATCATGTCAAAATCAGAAGCCATATGTAAGTTTATCACACTTGACTTATTCAACTGTTCGCCATTTGTGGTTTCACATGATGTAGTAGAGGATGTTGAGAGATTAATGAAAAGTTAATAACTGGAAAGAATGTAGATGGACAATATCTTTGGTGCATTTTATGAACAAGAGAATATCATTTGTGTCATAGTTTAATGGCAGATTAAAAGAATTATTAGATTTGGTATTTATCATAAAAAATCCTCATTTGCACTTTTATTATCATCTGTATCTCAAAAAATATATTTTCTGAATGGTTGGCATGAAGGTATGTTTATGAACTGTGACAAATTAGAAATTTTGAGGTCACTAGACAAACCTAGTTTTGTAGAAGTTACTGAACAGATTGGTGGGGATGAAAGAGTACTCAGTACTCCATTCACATCTGAGAACAATGGCTAAGCCAATGCACAGGTTTTCAATATGTGTTTGTCACTATGCCTAAAGTTTTATGTTGATCCTTGCTTCTCTTGTGGGCATTTGCTAACTTCATGTGACTTTTCACAGTAACATATGTTAAAAGTTGTAAATTTGCATTATGCAGAAAGTGAGGGACTTTGAAATATTCAGTCCTAAGTGGAATGTCTCCATCAAATCCTTTCCCCTCAGAGCTCAGGGAAACCAATGGAAAAGGAGGCAAAAGTAGTATAAGATGCAGAGGGAATGGAGGACCAAGAGAACAAGGCCTTCTAAATCAACATGATCTAGGCTCATAGAAACTCACAGAGACTGAAGCAGTATGCACAGGGCCTGCACAGGTCTGCACCAAGTCAGTCCTCCAGGTACATGTTATGGCTCCCAAATGAGTGTTTCTCTGGGATTCCTGAGTATGCCTGATTGGATCTCTGAGCATTGCGCATTCTCCTGGGCTCTTTTCTTTGTGTCAGTTTGTATTGTCCAATTTTGATTGGTAGTTTTTGTTTTCTTATATGTTATATGTTATTATTATGTATTAGAAGTCTGATCTTGCCTAATGGGAGTCAGAAAGGAAATTGATCTGGATGGGATGTGAGGTGAGGTGAGGAATAACTGGAAGGAGTAGAGGGAGAGGAGATGTTAATCAGGATATATTTAATAAAAGGAAAAATAATTTTCTTTGTAATAATTTGTAAAGACAGGATAAGAGCGGTTTGTAAGCTGCATTTAAATGACCAAAGATACTCCAAATTTCTATCTTTACATTCACTTAGGTGGTAGACTATATTTTTAATTTGTTATAAGGTTTAAATCAGTACTGAAAGACGTCCTAGCTATATATTCTGGTTTACTATGTTGGTATAACCTATTTTGGATCTATTTGTAATAAACTAACTCTTTTTAGACAAATATTCTGAAGTATCTTTGGATTTGGCTAGAGAAATCCTTTACATTTTGGGAAACTTTTGTTATTATGTAAAATGTATAATTGGTTACTCTTTGGGCAGTAATTCACAGTATTGAAACTCTTGTAATCATGTAAATATGGGGCATAAATTGCAACGTTTTATTATCAATTCCTTTAAATTAAAAGCTGTTTGGTGAAGATGACCATATGAATTCAACTATAAAATTGTTGATTAATGTTTTGCCTTGAAAGTTACACAAAAGTGTTGTTAGTTAACCAGTGGTTGTAAAGGTACACTATTTAGAGCCGATATATTTAAAATTAGGCTTGTTATTATATATAAGACTATATTAAAGTAACATTTAGTTCTCATGAGTACCAAATCAATTTTCATTGAAGAAATGTAGACCTAAGAAAGCATATAATTGTAGTATCCTTCAGAACCACAAGAGGGGAGTCATCTCACAGGAAAATTGCAATGCTTTTCTTTTCATATATGAGTGTTATGTAATTAAAATATAAAGACAATGTTGATTGAAATTGGAATCTGTGATCTAGAATTCTTACAGCCATAAGTACCTAAAGCTGTTTTCTCATGAGTTAAGACTGAAAAAGTAAATAAGTGGTGGCCAAATGTGGCATTGGCAAGCTTATTTAGGATCACTCACAAAATAACATTTTCCAGGTGGAATCACTGCCAATATGGCCTATTTATGGAACTTGTAAAGAAAAAAAAAGCTCTCGACCATATATAGATTCTGGTATTTGGAGTAAATTATTCTTTTCTTTCACAAATAATGCATTAATTGTATTTTCTACTGAATATAGTTAGTTTTGTCTTTTTTTTTTTCCTATTGTTTCTTCACTGGAAACATTTTATAAAGTCTTCTGTAAAACAATGTTCATATTCTACATTGGTTGTAATTGTTGACCATCCCAGTTTTTGTAATAAACAGAGGATATACATTTTTGGACCATAGATCATCTTAACAGGTATAATTTATTGAAGCTAGTGGATTATCACTGATACCCTAGGCTGTTTTGATTGTAAATTGTAGGGTTTGAATACATATCCTTGAGTTGTCTCCTTGACAGTTATTCCCACATTCTTTCCTCTAACATCAGTATATCCTTTTTACCCCAGGAATCAAGTCATGCTACACCTTATTCAGCTCTATTTCAGTTTGCATTGATAGAGATATCGTTTCTCTGTGGAGCTGACTTAAATGACAGCTGATTCCAAATCAATAGAGCTTTGAAGGCACTTGGTTTAACTTATTTTTTCCCAACTCCTTAAATTTCACTTTCAAACTAAAAACTCACAGAATCAGGAGTTTTAATTAATGATAAAATGAGCCCTCAACAACAGCTTTCTTCATGGCCCAGAGACCCTGCCAATATTTGTGAATAGTAAGATTAGGTGAACAAATTCCACTGTAGAGTTTAACACAGGCTTCCAAATTTATTCAAGCTCTGTAGGTAGCCCCCTAATTTACTTCTTCCTTTTTTAGGGAAAGCTAAGTAAGGTACTGCACTCGGGAAAAATCTTGCAGTGAGATTAAACACTCAATGTCTGTGGAAAGTCGAGGCAACCATTTCTGTGGCTGTTGTCTTCATCAGCAGGTGTGATAGCAACAAAGGACAATATGAAAATGACCTTTCCAGCTCTAAGGATATAATTCTTCAGTCAGGAATATGCAAATAGCTGTGAATCCTTGCTTTAGCTTCAAAACAGTCTCTCAAACTCCACTCTAATTAGCTATAAAAGAGCTATTTACCTGGCAATTATGTAGTTACACAGGTGCATTTCTGCTGGAAGAGCCATTCTGGTACTCAGCTCAACAATGTGCATATGTTCATCTTGTTTGACTTGGTTTATGATTATATGCAGCAGCAAAGCCAAATAAATTGTTTTCAAAATGTTAACTACCTCAGGCAGGAGGATGTTTTGCTATCTGTTGAGCATTGGACTTTGTCTCGTTCATTAGGTAATGATATCCTCCAAATTTTTGCAACAATAAAGCTACACCAAATCCTAACGCCTCATTCTCAGTGAGGATGCAGAAAGCGAATCTGCACTAAGGGTTAGGAGGGCACCTGCTCTACAGGGATGATTTTAGAGGTTCTGTCTCCCCATTCCTTTTGTAGCTGAAGGCTATGAAAGTAAACAAAAGAAGCTTGACAGAAGGAATATGGGAAGGCAGCACATCAGGCAGGTGGCTAAAGCCATTCAGAGACACTCTGTGGGTGCACACAGAGAGGAATAGATGCTAATGACCAGAGATTTACATAGCTTTGCATCACAGATATTAGCAATGTTCCACAAGGAAAACATTGCTACAACTTTCTGTGATTTTCCTCACCAATAGCTGAAGGACCAAATAAAACATAGAGATGGGAACAAATATTCAATGCTAGTTATGTGCCCTGCCCAATGTGAGACCCAGAACAGTGCAAAATGAGGATTTACCACCTTTCTTTATTGCTTTCAGTGTAAATATTATTTTTAACTTTTATTGATTCTTTGTGGAATTCACATCATGCATTCCAATCCCAATTATCTCCCATCCCCTCGGGTCCACCCTCTGTCATTGCCAAACTTTCTCTCAAAACAAAACCAAGTTTAAAAAACAAAAAAACTAAAAACTAAAAACCACCCCCCCCAAAAAAGAAAGAAATGTAAGAAAACAGTAACAAAAACAAAATGAAACAAACAATAAATAAATAATTAAATGAAGAAGAAAGAAAAGAATCTTGTGGAAGCTGTATGTAATGTGTCTTGGTGACTCATACAGTTCACCCTTTACTTGTAAGTGTTCATTGCCACAAATATTGGTCTGGCTCTGGCTTCTGCTTTTCAGCACCTATAATGACTTCTCACTGGCTCTACTCTGGGATATTCTATTGTTGTCCTATGTCTGTAATCTTCAATAGTATTTTTCTTTGTCACTGAAGAAAGAAGTGAAGATCATTCCTGAGTCACAATATTGTTTCATCAACTACTTATACTAGGGAAATAAAAGAATACTGAATACTTATTCAGAGAAAAATTAAGAAACAATTCATCACTTACTTCAAATATAATTTATTAAATCTATGGAACTACAACATTCTGAAAATATTAAATAATGATATTGAAGCTAAAAAGAGGTCAAATATTGAATGCGTATTCAGCTTGGACACGATTCTTATAGATTTATATTTCAGGTAAAAACAATAAAATTCTCATATTAAGAAAGTATATTTTATGAACATTTATTTTTACTTGTGTGTTTGTGTGTATTATTCTGTGTGTGTATGTGCACATGTGTGCAGGTGCCCATGGAGGCACGTAGAGAATACTGGAATTTATGAAGCTAGAATTGCAGGCACCCAACAAAGGTGCTAGGAAATAAACTACAGCAAGAGTAACAAATGCCGTCCACCACTGAACCATCTCTGCAGTCCCTGGAAAGCCTGTTATCCTGAAAACTGTTGTAGCAAAAACTATAGAGGAAGTCCTTGATATTACACAAAGACGCTTTTATTTTCAAATCTATTGATATTACCCTCTTCCCTGAGCAATTTTAACAAAAAGATAAGGCCAGACATAAAATCTAATGTAGTGGTTAAATAAATATATATCAGAACATGAAATCTGTAAATAAGACAACTGATTTCTTCATGCCACATAGCTCACTTGGGAGGTAGACTCAAAGAAGTTTGAATTCCTGCTATGCATGAGGAAGAACTTTATTTTATATAATAGAAAATAAATCAAAGCTTAGAACAGCAATAAAAAAAATGTGCTGCAGATAAAACAGACTTAGAAACTACTGTTTTCAATTCTAAATATATAAAGGTAACCAAAGAATTAAACATTAAAGCATTATTAGTGATTCTCAAAGGAGAATATTTTCTAAAGAAGTTCAGAAGTTATAAGATTTATATTTATCAACATACAAATACCTCCAGTTGCCAGGCGGTGGTGGCGCACGCCTTTAATCCCAGCACTCAGGAGGCAGAGCCAGGCGAATCTTTGTGAGTTCAAGGCCAGCCTGGGCTACAGAGCAAGATCCAGGAGAGGCGCCAAAACAACACAGAGAAACCAGAAACAAACAAACAAACAAACAAAAACCAAAGAGCAAACAAACAAAGAGCAGACAAAAATCAAATACCTCAAGTCCTTAAAGATGACTTTCACTTTTGAAACAGCTTCACTTATTAAGGATCTCTGACTTGGCTATTCAATGCATATTCAAAAATATACAAAAGGCCATTGAAATGTTTACAGATGTACACTTAGACAGAAACAGAGGCTCTCAGACACAAACACATTGAGTTAGAAATGGTAAAAGGTACCGTTTACATTTAAGCACTTTTCATTCTCTGCCTATGAACCCTTTGAGATACAACCTATGATTAAAAGAAAAGAAACAAACAAAAACATCCTTCAAGTCATTCTAAATTGAAAACTCTATTTTACAGCTTTATTTAATTAACTCTTGTTCATTTGGCAATCAACTATCTATTAACTTCCTTGGCATTTGTGCTCAGTAGTTACACAAGCTGAAGAGAAGATAACCCTAAACTTGCCCTTAGCTCAGGCAATAGCTGTCTATCTCTTCAACCCATAGATGGACTACAATCAAGTGTAGTTAGAGTTTTCCTGCCTGGCCCAGTCAGGACAAATCTCTCTTACCCGCCAGTCCCATAGACGCTCAGACCACACCAAGAAAGCACACAGAAATTTACATTGTTTATAAACTGTATGGCAGTGGCAGGCTGCTTGTTATCTACCTTTTCTATCTTAAATTAACCCATTTCTGTTAGTCTATACTTTGCCACATGGCTTGTGGCTTACCAGTGTCTTTACATGTTGCTTTCCATGGCAGCGGCTGGCGGTGTCATTCTCCAGCCTTCTACTTCCCAGAATTCTCTTCTCTCTTGTCCCGCCTATACTTCCTGCCTGGCCACTGGCCAATCAGAACTTTATTTACACAGAGCGATATCCACAGCACTTCCCCTTTTCTTTTTTTTTTTTTTTTAAGGAAGGTTTTAACTTTTACATATTACAATTACATATAACAAAATAATTATCAAGCAAGAATTACAATTACAATATTAAAGCAGATATCCTATCTATCTTATATTTGTGAGTCTAAGGTTTTATATCTAACTTATTTTTTATCATAAATGAGGAAATTATAACTATCTAGTCTTCAACCATATCAAAGACCTCAGAAGGATATAATGTTACCTGAGAACCGGGAGAAGGATGCAAGCATTTTTTGGGAGTCTTGTAAGAGTAGACAGAGACAGCTGGCAGCCTGGACAGTCACCTAATGTTCCTTTGTAAAGTTGGGGCATTTGTCTTCAGCCCAAAGGGCTGGCGTCTCTCGGTCACTTCTCTCAGTGTCCTGTAGAATGTCTGGCATTTTCCTCTGTGAAGCAGGAACCTGAAGGACCATTTTGTCAAGCAAAGTTTACTGGTCCTTTCCATGGGTCCTGCATATCCAGTCGATCAAGCAGTCCAGGCAAGAACAGTTTTTTGCCCAAATGGCTATTTTTGCCAAGGTGAAGATAAGATATGAAGTGTTTTCAATGTCCATCGTTGTCTCTGAAGTAAATTGGTGTTGCCAGGAGCAGACATGTCTCACTGTCCAGAAAGTCTAAATTTTAAAAATATTTTAAATGCCATATTCTGAAGGTCTTTGAAGTATTTGAAGATTATCTATCTATCTGAAATATCTCTGTGTATACCTAGAAGATATAACTAACATGGCTATGAGTATGATTATCATAGATGACTAATTATTAATCTATTTTTAATTATCCATTTCAATTTAAAATGAGCTATACAAACATAATACCTTCAACACGATTAGAAATATACACACAGTATAACAAAATTAACTTTAAGTTTGTATCAATAGACTAAGGAAGGTTTTAGCTGATAATAGAGATACACACAATTTTCTACATGACTATCATAGCCATACATGTAGAATTACTCAGATGAAGAGAATTACTTTGATCTTAATGTAGTATCTATTATATTGCATCTGAATTATATTTGTATGAATTACTTTCATTAGAGTACATGATACAAAATTAAATATGCTACAGATTATTTCCATTCTAAGAAAAGCTTACACTATCATTTTAATGACTCCTTATTACATGGATTTTGGATTCATGGAGTCTAATGCCTTCCCAGAAGTGGAATTAACTACTTCTCTCAAGTGTTATTTTTCAACTTGGAGTTACATTTATTAGTAAACACTGAAGTAATTGGATACAGAAGCAGAAGCTGATCGTGAAAGGCCATAAAATGACAACCTGATACCCCTCAATAAGTATTTTCTTTGGAACATCTTAGATGAACTATTCATTATAAATGTGAGAAAATTAGCATGACATTGAGAGTTTTTAAATGTTAGCATATTGTGTTACGTATAATAGAAGATAAACAAATGCTTGTAATAATAATGGTCTTACATGCTTTGTATAAAGTTATGCTTCAAGTTATTTAGTAATGTGGAAAGTTTCAGAAAATACCTAGGCTGTATTATTTCATTAAGGACATCAGTTTGGGAATAAAAAAATGTTACTGTAAATATTCTTACCCCTACTCTATCCTATCTATAACTGATATAAGATAGTCATCTAATTGTTTGAAGTATTTTAACACAAAACTGGGACTGCTTGAACGCAAAAATCAGTGTTTATTTGCAGAGTAACTCAATTACCTAGCAATTCTACCTCCATTATAAGGGTCCTCCCTACTTACCAGGCTGCATCTTCCTGTATTTTGGCTGGTCAACTTGATGATGATGTAAGATTTTATCAAGATGGGCTGCCAAATACCTTTTCAAAATCCATAGTCAGGATGGCAATTACTAAGCCATCTAAAATTTAAAAATATTACAGTTTACTTATGGGATATATACTGTATATATATTTCTACTCTCATTTGAGGTATTATGTTTATGTAGCTCATTTAGATTGTAATGGATAATTAAAAAGTATAGATCAATAAATAGTCTTCTATGATAGTCAAACTTATAGTGATGTTAAGTTTTTGAGGTATACATAGATATAATTCAATTAGGTAGGTAATCTTCAAACACTTCAAAGACCTATGGAATATGGCATTTAAAATGTTTTAAAAATGTAGACTTTCTGGAGAATGAGACATGTCTGCTCCTGGCAGCACTGATTTACTTCAAAGAAAAAGATGGTCATTAAAGACACTCCATATGGAGTTTATGTTCTTTTTGGCAAGAATAGCCATTTGGGCAAGAAACTGTTCTTGCCTAGACTGCTTGATAAAATGTTGTGTTGACTGGACATGTAGGACCCACAGAAAGGTGACCACTGAAGTTTGCAAGGTAAGGTGGTCCTTCAGGTTCCTTCTTGGCAGGGGAAATTGCCAGACATTCTGCAGAATACTGAGAAAAGTGACTGAAAGACTAGACCTATGGGATGAAGATGGATGGATTACCCAATATTACAGAGGAACTTTGGATAGCTGTCCAGGCAGGCAGCTGTCCCTGTCATTCCAGATTTTTGGAAGTTACTTACAATGCTCTTCCTGTTTACTTAGATAATACATATTATTCTTCTGATGATTTAGTTGAAGACTAGATAATTATAATTTTCCTTGGTTATGAAAAAGATAAATTAGATATGAAACTTTAGACTCACAAATATAGGATAGATAGGATAACTTCCTTAATTTTGCCAAATAAATAGACTAAATATTATAACTATAACTATAATTCTTGATAACTATTTTGTTATATGTAATTTTACTATGTTGAAGTTAAAACCTTCCTTTTGAATAAAAAAAGGGGGGATGGGAATGTCTTTTCCTATGCTGTGAAAATATGTTGCTCTGATTGGTTGATAAATAAAGTTGTTTGGCCAATGGTGAGGCAGAATAGTGTTAGGTGGGGCATTCTAACTAGAGAGGAGGAAGGAGAAAGACAGAACAGAGAGACACTGCCAGCCGCCATGAGAAGCAAGATGTAAAGATACCAATAAGCCATGAGCCATGTAGCAAGGTATAGATTTATAGAAATGGGTTAATTTAAGATGTAAGATCTAGCTAGCAAGAAGCCTGAGCCATTAGGCAACACAGTTTTATTTAATATAAGCCTCTGTGTGTTTATTTAGGCCTGAGTGGCTGCGGACCCAAGTGGGACTGGAGAAAATTTCAGCTACACCATTCCTATATGTTGATGTTACTCCCTGATTATCAACTATCTTAGGTATCCTCAGCTTTGATGAACACTATCTGCCCTTACTTGAAATACTTCTGGCATACACATATGTGCTTGATGCAAAAACTTCATAATTCAATTTCTTTGTATTTTGGTGCATTGGCAGTGGTTTGCGATCCTTGTAAAATTGTTGGGGCATTGTGAGTAAAAGTACCATAATTTTCATGTGTAATTATGTACCCTTGTTCTTCTTATGCACTATTATTTCTCAAAAGAGATAACAGAAATGGAGCAAAGAAAAAAATGTATAGCATTTTACATGAAGAAAATTAATCACTCAATCATAGAAAAAAGAGCTTCACAGCACCTGCTAGGTAATTCCAGCTCATGCTGAGGGCTAGCATGAATTTATGACTGAAGCTTCCTTTCTTTTTCCTTATCAAAAACAGGAGCAAAAAGAGTTAAAGAGGAAAATATTACCTCTGATGTATACATGCTACTGGTCCAAGTCAAAGCTATTAATATTCATCATAGCAGAACATTCATGGTTATTGTGGCCAAAGATCACTTGAAAATTACATGTTGTGATTGCTAATCAAGTTATCAGTACTTCTGGAGGCATTTATTAGCTGAACAAATAGCTGAACAAATCCCCCTTTTAAAAACATAAGAATTGGTTAGAGCAGTTTATTTTAGGTAGTTTAGTAGATTTTCTGTCTTAAAGATGCATTTTGGACACTGCAGAGTTTATTGTATAGGACATTTGAAGAGAAAGATCTAAAGATAAATAGCCATTTAAAATATAGAGAAATGAACAATCAAAAATCAATAACCTGAAGTCAAATCAAGCTAAATTACCCAAAAGAAAAAAAAAATAAAGATTTATGAAGGAGATCAAAGACACAGTGCTCACAATAAAGGATTTTCTAATTAGCTTCAGATAAAATGTCACTTACCAATGCTAGACAGAAGCCATTCATTGGCTCACACAGGAAATTTACACCACATGGTTCTGTGTTTCCCTGGTTGTGAGACTTATTATTCCATTTCACACCATTAAGCATTATATGGTCCCTGACTCCCTGCTGTGATTCCCTTTGAAACTTCTCAGTTCTTCCTTTAAAACACCCTTTTCTACTATATGTCATATTTCACTTTCACTTTAAGATGAGATAATTTTATCTTAATTTCAAGTATCTTTTTCATCTTAATATAAGCCCTGCAATTTTACTGATTTTGAAAAACCACATAATTTCCATACTCATCTGAATTTTCTTAAATGATGATATACTTTAATTAGTTTAAAAATTCTACTAACGTGATTCCTGTATAAAATATGATTATGTCTGTATTGTACAATGTCAGGTTCAAAGGAAACTCCAGTTCCCCAAAGCTCAAAAGGCAGTCCACATGTTTGGAAATGAACTCAACTTGGACTGTAGGGGAGGACTTCTGGTGGTTAGTTAAAAGCCATCATTTTTCTGGAACTTGTGAAGCCAGTTCCTGTCTACCAAAAGGATTCATTTCCCTCATCCTCTGCAAAAAGCACATATGGCTCTCCACATAGCAAGTACCTGTGGTGTCTATTGGCATAGTCAAGGTCCATAGTCTCCCTCAGTCCCTACTCACAATGCTTGCTATACATTTCAGGCACCCACAGGAGCCTCCTGGTTCTTCCCTCCTTGCAGATACTTGCTCTTCTCAGAACCCAGCTACTGTCACTGTTCTAGGCTCCTGCTTCAGCTCTTCTCACTGTGCCTTCTCTGTTCTCCACCCCCTGCTATTCTTCCCCCCTTCACGGGTAGTCCTGGCCATGTCCATTCTGATGGCCCTGTTCAGTAAATTCTTTCTCTCTCAGGAATCTCCCAGATGCATATGGCTGTTCTCTCCTTCATATCTACATAAAAACTCCCCCGTTACCATACCGTAGAACAGCTATGTTTTCTGTAGACAGACTTCCACAGAGTTTTGCAGAGTGCAGTGATCCTGCTTGATACTCTTGGAATATTTTTAAAGATAATAATAAGAAATCAGTTTAGGAAAAGTCAAGGCACTTGACTTGATAATGACCTTCTTTCACTACATGACAAGAAGCATCACATGACCAGAAATTTGAGCATGCAATCTCAGATAACTTAATTTTCTTAAAAAAAAAAAATCAGTAAGCTGAAATGGGAGTCTTATCCTTATGATGTCTTCTACTTCTAATTATGTTCTCAGAGCCCACTTGTAAATAACATGAACATATACATTTCTGGATTACATTTTTGACATATTAAAATTGGGGGGCATATTCAACTCACAGCAATAACTCTGTATATTTTTCTGTTCATATCAACATAGGAGGATAAGATCAGTTTTCAGGAAAAAACAGTAGTCAATAATTGGCTTTCAGAATTTGTTGGCAACATTTATAACACTGAAGGTGAGATACACCAGGGAGACCTGCCATAATGCAGCCCTCTCTTTAATGAGTGGGAAATTGTAGTGGCTCATTGTGTGCAAATGAGACTAGTGACAGACTAGTGACTTGCTGAACAAGGTATCTGCTGTGGGATGTCTTTCTGTACGCTGTGAATATGTGTTGCTATGATTGGTTAATAAAGAAGCTGCTCTGGCCTATGGTGAGTCAGGTTATAACCAGGCAGTTTTTACATTAAAGAGAAATAGAAATAGCCCACAGTTTTCCTTAATGATCAACAAACAGGAAATGGAAATTTATAAGTGCTTTGAGATCACATTATTGTCCCAGTCAAACTGGCTCTGATTGAGAAAAGAAGTAAAAATAAACACCGATGAGGCTGTGGAAGAAGGACCACTATTATACTTCTAGTAGAGATATAAACTAGTGAAACCACCTTGAAAATCTGTATGAAGTTTCCTCACAAAGTTCAGCGTAAGTCTTCCAACTGACTCAGCTCTTTCGCACCTGTGAATACACACAAATGACTCTGTAACCTGTTGCAGGGATACACGCACACCCATGTTTGCAATAGCTGCTCTATTAACAGCTAAGGAACTGGAAATGGGCCTAGATGTTTCTCAGTGGAAGAATGGATGATGAAAATGTGGCAAATATACACAACGGAAGTTATTTCACCTATAAAGATAAATAATAAGAAAGTTGTAGGAAAATGAATGGAACCTGAAATGACACACTAAGTGTACTGACCCAGTTTCAGAAATAGAAAAGATCATGTATTATCTCTTGTATTCACTGACTTTTGATATCTCTGAAAGTAGGTATGACTATGCCAGTAGATGGAGATATACAGAAGTCCAGATTGAGATATTGCTGACATGGTGAAGGGGGGGGTGTAAATGTCACATATGACATAATAATGGAAAAATGGGTTATACTTATTCTATTAGAAAGTGAAAGGCACATACTATTCCCTGAACTCAGAGTCACTATTTCCAAATCTTCAAACCCACACAGCTCACTTGGCTCTGTTCTTGCAAAACACAGTCGTGTGACTTCAAGAAAAGGACAAATTGTATTATCACTTGGTTTTATCACATTGGTATTTGTGCTTTACACAAAACAAATTAATAGATTCATAAAGCATGAATGCATGGATGACAATTGATCATCTTTATATTTTCTAAAATTTTTTTGAGGAATAATAATACAATAATAAGGATTCTTTAGGTGTATGTGCTGGAGAGTTGAATGTGAACTTGACATAAGACAGAGTTATCTGAAAGGAGGGAATCTCAATTGAGAAAATGTTTTCCTCAGATCTAGTTTTAAGGAATTTTTCTAATTATTGATTATCAGGGTAGGGCTGAGTCCACTGTGGTTAGGGCCATCCTTGGGCTGGTAGTTCTGGGTTCTATAAGAAGACTGAGCAAGATGTGGGAAGTAGCCAGTGAGCAGCGCCCTCCATGGCATCTGAGTCAGTTCCTGCCTCCAGGTCCACCCCTGTCTGACTTCCTGTCCTTTAATGGTGCACAGTGATATATAGAAATACAAGACCAATAAACCCTTTCCTAGCTAACTTGCTTTGGTCACGGTGTTTCATTGCAGCAATATAAACCATAACAAAGACAGTGTTCTTCAGAAATCATAGGGTACTACTGATGTCACCCTATTTTCTCATTTAATATTTCATATAGATAAATTATATTAAAATAATAATCCCATGTTTGAAAGGTATTTCTGAATGTCAAGTTTAAATATAGCAATATGTCATTCTTCAATAGAGTTATAATTGTTTGTGAAAATTGGATATATTGTGAACTCATATTTAAAACCTAATAAGAAGTTCATCAGTGTCAATGAACTTCAATTAGTCTTGATTGCCAGATGCTCTGTTTTGCTCACAAAATACATATTAACCCTTGTCTTTTCCTTGAGGCCACTTGAATTCCAGGGGGGCTTTTATTTCTTAGTTTCTTTTCACTAAAGCCCTCAAGGACATTGTACACATCCCAAGGTAAATACCCCACAGTTTATCCCCAACAGCTTTCAAATATCACTGCTTTCCATTTCTTACCTATCAGCATCACAGAAATCAACCAATGTTGAAGTATGATGTTGACTTACAGTCACATAATTCATGTCTCAATTGTTTTACTTTATAGTGATCTTCACTTTTGTATATACTATATATATATATATATATATATATATATATATATATATATATAGTATGTATTCAATTGAGTGCTCATGAGTGTTAGATATATGTGCACACATGTGGATACATGCATGTGTGGAGGCTAGATCTAGATGTCAGATGTCTTCCTACATTGCTCTCTACCTTACCTTCTGACATGAGGGGGTCTCACTAAACATAGAGTTCAATTATTGGCGAAGATTACCTGGACAGCAGTAGTCTCTAGGAAGCCCACCTTCCTGGGAGAAGGGCATTTATACTTACCTTATCCCTGGAAGTCTCAAATGGGTTCTGGGGACCCCTGTTCTGGCGCCATGTGTAACTATGCCATCTCCCCCATAGCATCACCTTTTTTCTTTCAGCCTCACTTCTAGTTCCTCATTCTCCTCATCCCAAGATTCCACTTAGGTAGAACTAAAACAGAAGTATTTCCTTGTATGTAACACTATGTATTGCTGTTTCATGACTACTGCTGTGCTTTCTAAACACTTTGCAAGAATTTTCATCCTATAGAAAGACTATGGACTCACAGAACTATTTGAATTTTTCATTATTCTTTCTTTTCATGGTGTTTTAAATATTTTTATTTCAATATCTTGAATGCTGTTATTTCCAAAATGAGTAAAAATATAATTTAAGAGGCTGAAATATTAATGAGGTCATGCTTACTAGTGTTTGAAGGAAATGATTATGAAAGTGATAATATTAGAATTATATAAAGGCCCTCTGCATCTTACCTGCCACATGACTATTAGTTATCAAATGTTAGAGTTCTATTTACCAAATATTTTATAAAGATAAATAGGTAAGGTATTAATGTTGACTTTAATTACAATTATAAGAACTTCAATTTGTTTGCTTTTCTGAGGAAAATATATGGAGTAGTGATTAAATAGAAGAAGAAAAATAAACCAAATAAAATATATTCACTTTAGAGGAAGATTCAGACAAAACTTCTAAAGTCAGCAATACCATTTTAGTGAATACAAATTGTCTTCTGGTCTTTGTAACCAGATAACTGCAGTGTCCAATAAAGATCACCAGAGATTTATTGATATTAAAACAGAATATTGGGCAGGTTAAACATGCACATATCTACAATCAAATTTTAAAGGTATATGAATGGTAACTTAAACTTAGAAATTGTCTATGTGTTTTTATATTCCCTAAGGAAATTAAATTGTATATGAAAATATTATGAAGCACAATTACAATCACTATATTAACTGTGGAAGAAATGTATAACTAATGTTTTGTGAGTCTCCCATATTAGTACATACTTAAGAGAGCAAAACGACAATTCAAACTATTTGTTAAGTCATGTTCTATAAGGATATAAAATGTCTCATAGTTAGATAACATTTCAAAGTATAGCTTCAATAAATTTCAATACCTAATTATACTGTTAGGGGAAAAATGTGAAGGGAAGGACATTTTGTTTTATTTTCGTGTGTGTGTGTGTTTATTGATTTTTTTTTTTTTTGGAGACAGGGTCTCATGGAGCCCAGAAATTAACTTCCAGACTTCCAGATCCTCTATCCTCCTGCTTCATGGAGCAAATGCTGACATTATAGGTGTGCATCACCACATTCAGCTCAGCAAAACATAGATTTGCTGTTCAAACATGAAACCACATTAGAAAGAATGTTCTAATCCTTAAAAATGCTGACAAGATGAGAAGACAGGAGAACACACTTTTGTCTCTTGTGTATGGTAGGGATCATGATCAAATTACATTGCCTTAGTAAGTGACTGCAAAGAAAATAGAATATGTGAATTGTAGCACACACATGTGTGTACCCATGTGCACACACACAAACGTATGCACATATGTTTGTACTAAAAGCAGCAATCTTAAATTAATTAAGGAAACACTGTTTACAATAGTCATTCTTACAGTACAAAATGTCAATTATTTGTTTTATAATTGGTTACCTTACTCTGATAAAATATGGAAAGTGATTACTATTACTACTGTATTTGCAACTTTAAATTTGTAATTTCTGTGGTAATTCATGGCTGCCTTAGCCACACAGATAAATTATTAGGTTTTTGTTGTCTGTTGTTTTTAGTGTATTTTGAGACATAGTCTAATTTTGTATCCCATACTAGCTTGGCATTCACTAATTTATTCAGGCTACCCTGAAATTCAGAGAATCCCCTACATTACCTTCTGAGTACTTGGATGGGAAGAATAAGTCATAATACTGGACACTTCATGAGTAAATTTTAGCAGAGGTTATATCAAAATAGAAGACAGTAAAATGATAAAAACTATATATGCATATAAATACATATATAGGTTTTAGTGTGTTTTTAACATGTGTCAAATAAACATGTAGATAGTGATTAGGATCATTTATTGTAATGTATAAATTAAAAAATAAAACTATGCTGTTCCTAACTATTCCCTTCAATCCTGTGAGGATTCCCATTTCCTCAAGTTCATTATTTGATTTGGTCTGTGCCCTTGAAATATGCTTCAAATTGGCTCTTTTAGTTGCTGCATCTTGGATTATCTAGACAGAACTTACACTTACTCTGCCAGAACCTAATTCATAAAATATTTCTTATGCTACAATTTGGTTCTAAACCCTTTTAGAGCTTTGGAAAGTCTATACCATAAAGAATGCTCCCTTCCATTCCAAATTCATTTGCATTTTATTTGTGCCTCAAAGGAAGAACAATCCAAACTGATTAGAATCCACAGACACTGTGCATAATGAAAAATTAATTGCATCAATCTCTTCACTGTAGTGGTCTTAACAACTCATTTTCAACTGGTCATTTTTCCACCTGCTCACCAGGGCCCAGGCAGCTGAGGCAAGCATATCTTTGACATTTGCAGAATACCAATGAAGCGAAGGTCACCAGTACATCATGCAAGCAGGAGCTGAGAGTCTTGAAAGAGATATAAGATGATTGGATGAGCCAGAGCTATTACATGATGGCGGAGGGCAAAAGCATGCTATGAACAAGCCATCTCCGCACAGTTTAAATTAACAAACAGAAGGGAAAGAGAAGTCTAAATCATCCACAGCAAAGGTTAGCGTAATGCTACCTCACTGACAAGTAAGTGGAATGTGCTTCTGAGATTGGAAGTAAATCAGAAACCATGCGCTAACAGGGCTGATGTGGCAGGTGACTGCAACACTGCAGTGCACATGCCTCACAAGGAAAGGGTCTGTATTTTTCTTTTTAAATAACATTTTTTTTTATTCTTTCAAAGTCCCATACATTCATACAAGGTATATTGTTCGTTCCTATCCAGTAAAGCAAGCTGGATTTAGGAGGCTATTAGTGAAAAAAAAAAATTAAGGAACCTGCCTTTAAAATGCACAAATTTCATTGCTTCAACAGTATTGTTCATGTTCTTACTGATAAATTTATATATCAAATATCCCCTCAGTCAAAGTATAAGGTTTATTTTCTAAGCAAACTCATAGTATTAAGGCTTCCTATAGTTTTATGAGTTCTCATTCCAAAGTAAATGCTAACTATATTTTTGTATTTTCTTAGAATTGGCATCCAAATCACCACACAATACATAACCCCATTCAAGGCATCCTTTTGGATCAGATTATCTTCTAATGTTCAATACAGTTTAATTGTTTTCTTCTGAAGTGAAGTCTGCAAAATAGTAATACGGGATCTGGTGAAAAATGAAGAATCTTGAGGCTAGCTTCAAATTTACTGAATTATAATTTATAATTAAGCAAGACTTCTAAGTACCCTAAAGCTGGGATTCTTAAATAGCTATCTGGCATCCTATAACAAACATTTATGTGACACTACATCCCTGGAGAGCTTTGTAAATCTCAGATTCATAGTCTTACCTTCTGGCATTCTTATTCAATGCTGCTGAAAATACCAAGAGGTGTAGTACCCAACTGATTCTAACATGCTGGTTTGTGGTGCACACTTTGAATTGCCATTCCTTTGAAAAATGAAATTTCATAAGAAAAATAAGCATCTCCTTTTGGATATTTTACTCTGCAGTCTCAGTGAGGAAACTATGTGTCACACAAGTCTAACAAGTGGGTTTCTCATCTCAAGAATCCACCTAAAGGCCAGACCGGGTTTGTGAACTGCCTATCGTTGCATCTCTCAGAAAGCAGAAACCGAGAATCCCAAGAACACGTTGGCTATGCCGACCAGCTGAATCAGCAAGTTCCAGAAACAGTGAGAGACCCTGCCTTGGTAGATATTGTATTAGTAGGCAACTGGGAGCTCACCCTCAGTTAGAGGGGAGAGAGACGCACACACACACTGAGTCAAATCCTGCCTTGGTTACAAGCCTTATTTCAAAAGGCCATACCTCCTATCACTCTCCAAACAGTTTTACCAATTGAAGATCAAATATTCAAACATAGGAGTTTATGGGAGTCATTTTTCATTCAAAACACCACAGTCCACTCACTGCCCTCTTTAGGATTATGGACATATCATAATGCAAGATGCATTTAAAAGTCACTATAGTCTTTTACAATCATAAGACTATATAAAAGTCCAACGTCCCTCTGAAACTCAAGGAAATTTCTTGACTAGTAGCCCCTGTAATATAAAAAAGCTAATCACATACCTACAGCATCCAATGGCAAAGAATACACATAACCATTCCAAAATAGAAAAGTATGGGTATGGGGGGGGCAGGGTTACTGGACCAAAGCAAGACTAAAACCCAATAGGGCAAAAATAGAGAATCTGTAGCTCCATGTTTGATATCAGAAGGCTTAAATAGCTTTACTCTTCTAGCTTTGCTGATTGCAACACACTTCTCTACCTTGGACTGGTTCCACTTCCTATGTTCAGCTCTCTTTGGCAGAAGTCCTACAGCTCTTGTGTATCTAAAAATTTGGGATCACCAAAGCCTTCCAGGCTTCCCTTTCACAGCTTCATACAGTGGCCTCACTGGGCCTCTTGTTCTCTCAGAGCTTAATGTCAGGAATGCTCTGCCATAAAATTTCTAGCCTCAGTAGCTCTCATCAAGCAAGGAGGAAGATTCCAGTTCTTCGACATACCTCCTTCATGAGTTTAAATCCAGAATCAGTGAACCACACTGCCAAATTAGGTTGTCTTCTTGAGAGAATCTCTGGCTCTCTTGTATAACATTTGTAAGAGTCTGTTTGTTTTGTCTTCCTTAGAGAAGAATATTTCTTAGGCCTTTTGATTTCACAAGTAGGAAGCTTTACTGGGTGAGATCTTGCCCTGAAGTTACCATTCTAATCAGATAGATCTGGACACATACATGGAAAACACACACACACACACACACACACACACACACACACACAGAGAGAGAGAGAGAGAGAGAGAGAGAGAGAGAGAGAGAGAGAGAGAGAGAGAGAGAGAGAGAGAGAACAGGGATGGGCTTACACAGGAAAGGTCAGATATAGGAAAGGTATGGGGAAATGATGTAATTTTATTTGACTTTAAAATGATGTAATTTTATTTCACTTTTACTTTTGAGTGTTAATTATGCTGTTAGCAGCCAGAATTAAAGTATTTAAAGGAAATAGGCATTTGTAGTTCTCCACCTGCTTCTTTTTCTTCCTTCTCTCCCTCCTCCCCCTGCTGATGCTGTTAGATACATAAAGTTAATTTAAGAAATTTCTTGAAAAACTTAATAATATGCAAACTCTATTCATCACAGTCATAAAGTTTGCCAAAACACACATTCACATAATGGATATTAATGGTTGCACAGGAGCCATAAAAAGAACTGAGAAGTAAATTCATACTGCTTAACTATGGAACCTTTGGTAAAACTCATAAATATGTCTGGTGGCACAAATCAGTGATTACATGAAATTCACCACTTTAAAGCTGTGATAATGCTTATCAATATCTCTGAAATGAAATAATTCTGTGTAATTTTCCTTGGTGTATCAAATAATAACTGAACTATGTGCTTAATTCTGGCTTCATATTTCAAGAATGAGGTGAAAGTAGGTATCACTGGTACATGATGATTGTAAAGTTGAATGTTCTAACACTATTCTTTAATAAAACCTGAAGAAAGTTGTTAATAACACTAGAGAACTGAAGGCTATAATTTTGTCATACGACAGGTAGAGGCTACATTTAGTACAGCTTCTAAACATAAAATTGCTTGATGAAAATTAAGTTCCAGAAGATATTTTTTTTCCTTTTTAACTTCAGTGTGCTAGCACATTGCCTCAATTTGAAATTTCCAGCAATTATACATGAATTGTGCCAAGCAATAGCATGTGATGAGTCTTTTTATTTCCCCATATTACTAAATATTTGTAGGACAAAAATATTGGCGACCTCTTCTCTCCAGTCAGTTCTGCATGCAATCTCCTCTTGAAATCATTATGCCTTTTCGTATTTGACCTGCTTAATTGTATATGTTGTGTTACACTTCTACAGGTAAAGAAACAATAACAAATCAAAATAGTGAATGTACGGAAGTCCAGCTTGGTAAAAGAAAGCACTTAGGGGTTACTTATAAGTACAAGGAGGACTTGTCTGTGGTCACATCATCAGAAAGCCTATCTCAACTATGGAAGCTGCAGACATGGAGCTCTCTGTAGGCTGTGTGGGCAATTTGATTAATTCAAGAATCTCATTCAGGCAGCTGCTCTGGTGTTGTTCTTTCACCAGGCAGTTTTTCACTGCTTCTATGTCCTGTGGGAGGGACCTTCTAGGCCTTGTAAGGTTCAGATACTTTTGGACATGTGAAGTTTGTTTACTTCCTAAGTCTCACAAACTTCTCTTCAGGATGAAGGGAAACTACTCACAGTCATATATATTACCCAAATCTTTCACATATCTCTTAGGTTAGAGACTTAAGTGATAACATTTAGTGCATCAATGCACCTGTGAGCCCACTACAAGAGTACATTTTTATAATGAGATCTCTAAGAGCACACAATAACTGAAGACCTACAATGATCTGTACAATGGATCCTTACAAAGAGCTTCTCTCTCCTTTTTTTTTTTTTTTTTTTTTAAATTTATTTGGTTTTTTGAGACAGGGTTTCTCTGTGTAGCTTTGTGCCCTTTTCCTGGAACTCACTTGGTAGCCCAGGCTGGTCTTGAACGGTTGATCTATGGTACCATCACACAGGATGATCTGACAAGTAGATTGACCATGGCACCATATTATATGAATGACAAATGTGTGTACATTGGCACATAATGGTAAAGAAGAGACTTGCCACTATCAAAGATTATATTGCAGATTATAAACTGCGTAGATACTGACCCCTTCTAAACATCTGACCTCCTTTTTTGAACAGTTTCCTGAAATAGTAATTAATATTTTCTTGATCATTACAGCTGGCTCTCAGCAACAAAAAGCACCTTCAGATCCAGGTATCACAGTATAGTAATCTGTTCTGAGACAATCTTTTCCTAAAAGTCATAATATCCCTGTGATTAGATGCTTGTTTACTTTAATCTTCCTCCCCCAACACCTCTTTCTTCACATTAATGTCTAGCTGTTACAGATTCATTTTTAGAAGACTCTTTCTCCATTGCATTGTCTTTGTTATTTTGTCAGGATTATATGTGTATGTTTGAAGTCCTGAGCCTTCTTTTTGTTCCATTACTCTGTCTATTCTTCCACCAATACTACACTATGTTTGTAACTATAGCTTTAGAGTGAGTCTTAAATCACGATTTTTTCTTTTAATATTTCATATTGATTATGAACTATTTCTTTTTCCATGTTGGCTATATATTAAATTTATAATCTGTGCAAAAAGGGCCTTGATCAAGATTGTGTTTAATATTCACATTAAGTTTGGAGTGACTGTTACTTTGACAGTATTTAGTCTTCTATCCATGAACATGTCACATTCCTCCACTTTTTTCTTTGATTTCGGCACAGGTTTTTATTCGGGGGGTGGGGATTCAAGGGTTTCTCTGTGTAATTTTGGTTCTAGCTCTGTAGACCAGGCTGGCCTCAAACTCATAGAGATCTGCCTGGCTCTGCCTCCCGAGTGCTGGGATTAATGGTGTGCACCACCACCACCAGGCTCAACATAGTTTTAAATTTCTATTCTTACAGATATTGTGCACATTTTGCCAGTTTTAGAAACAAGATTTTAAAGTAAGGTGGTACTAATGTAACTAGAACTGTGTTTGAATTTCATATTCATCTTGATTACATTTTTATAATTTTACTTTTTTTATTTTTTGGAATCTGTTCTTATTTTTATTGATTCATTTGGATATTCTATGAAGTTGATACAATTTTTTGCTACATAAAGATCTTGAAATTTATATAAGATATAAAAAAATAATAATTAGTAGTTGATAGAAGTGACATCCTTGCCTTGCAACTGAATTTAGTTGGAAATGCTGAAAGGCCTTGCTGGTCAGAGGTTGCAATCTATTATGGCCTAGCTGCTTTCTCCAAATTTTGACAGCATAAGGACTCCCCCCACAACCCCTATTTGGGACTTCCTGCTCTCTATCTGTCCTTATATAGAGAATGTGTCTGGGTCTGGAAGAATGACCTTATCTGAAAACTGTCTCTAAGCCTGGATGTCTGTCTGATTTATCTCTAGGGTCACCCTTGGCACAGTTAACTGCTATAAGCCTTAACCCTCTTGCAATATGGTAATTAAGACTTGTACTAGAAGCTTTGCTATAGGTCTCTGTTGCCACATATGAAGCCTTGTGATAGAACAGTGCCACTTAATTCAAATTAGTGTTTGTCTCCAGGCTTCCTAATCTTATATATTCCTTGTACTCTGGAATGAAGTTGAGCTGATTCACAGACATCTCCTGGAGGGCCTTCTCCATTATACTCACAGCCATCTGAATAATGTTCCCTGCTTCTGCTCCCTACACCCTCATGGACCAATGAAGCCAATGATCCTGAGGAAGAGGTAGAACCACAGGAAAGGTCAGTATTTTTTAGCATAAGGTGAGATTTTTAAATGCAATAATTATATAGATGTATTTTTAAAGTTTGTGTTACTAGTTTTCCTAATTTTCTGAGAGTTTTAGCATTCAAGTGAATTGAATTTGAAAACATGCTTTTTCTGAATTTATTGATATTATTGTTTGACTTTTCTTTGAAAACCTATTGATATTATAACTCACATTATTATTATTATTATTTGAGTTGAGGATTGAACCCAGGGCCTTGTGCTTGCTAGGCAAGCGCTCTACCCTGAGCTAAATCCCCAACCCTAACTTGCATTATTTTTTATCTAGTCTTGTGTACCTAGGATTAACAGCATTTAATTATGATCTATAAATCTTTTATACACATCATTGGGTTTGACTTGATATTAAGTTTAGGAGATTTAAATACTTGTGAATTTGGTCTCTGATTTCCTTTCCTTGGGATATTTTTGGTCTGGTTTGGATATTAGACTAAAATAGGCATTCTAGAATGTGTTAAAAATGTCCATTCTTTTTATGGATTACAAAAGATATTGTAGATTTTCTGTGTAAATTCTTCTTTCAAAAGCTTTATAGAATTTATGACTGAATTAATCTGATGTAGTAAAACCTGTTTAGGGAGTTGCTTATTGATTTGATTTCTTCAATATCTTTAGGCCTGCGCTTGTTTTCCAGCTCTTTTGTGTGCATATAATCAGATTATGATTCAAAGAAATTGTCCACTTTGTCATCTATTTTACAAAACTTGTGGCCTTAAGAATTCTTCATAGTAATCCTTGATTAACCATTTAATATTCTTAAGGCCTGAAATAATACCCTCTTTTATTTTAATATCAATAATTTGCATCTCTTCTATAAGACTTGATAGCGGTAGATCATTTACATTGATGTTTTCAAAGAACCAAATGTTAACTGGCCTTCCTGTTTTGATTTTCTACTGTTAGTTTTATTGATTCAAGCATTTCTTTTCTTTTGCTGTGTTGGACTTAAATTGATCCTTTAGTTTTATAAGGTACATGCTTTGATGTTTGATTTATATCTCTCATCTCTTATAAAAGCTGAAAGGAATGCTAGAAAATTTCATAGAAGTGCTACTTTTACTGTAACTCACATTTTTAATAATTTTATGATTTCACTGCACTGCAATATGTTAAAAATAATTTCAAGTTTCTTCTTTGATTCACTTTGAGCAAGAAGGGTTTTATTTAATCACAAGTCTTTAAAATTTTCATATGTGGTGCTGAGTCCCATGTGTCACATAGTAGGTCAATATTGGGTCCCTTTCTGTATAGCATTATACTCTGTGTTCTGAGACAAATTCCCTCTTTGATCCTGGAGCTCACCCCTTTGGCTAAATTAGTTGCCCTGAGATACTCTATAGCTAGCAATAGAGTTACAGAAGTGTCCCCACACTAAGATTTTAAATGTACTTGGTAAGCATCAGCTTTCAGTTTAAGAGGCTTCCTTAGAAACTCTTTATCTACTCAACCATCCCTATAACCCCTAATCATAATGTTTAAAATGGACTTAATTATTCCAGCTTTTAGTAAATTCTAGTCAGTTTGTGAATTTGTGTCTACTATGACCATACCCACCTAGAAATTATGAGCCCATGCTGATTGAAATACCATCTTTGGGCTCATTGTTTCAGGTTAAATCAAGCTAAGAAAATAGTCAATAACTACAATGATTTTAAAATACCCATATTACATTCATGAAACAAATATAGGAACATTTCATTTGTCGAGAGGCTATGATGTAAAGGTAGAGCTGAAATGGGACCTAATAGTCATATGATTTACTCTGTGCATCTTACAGACAAAAATCAAAACAAAAAACCAAACAAACAAAAAAAAACAGGAACTGAACTAAAGCCTTGCTCAAAGTCAGTAATAAGTATTGTTTGATTTTTCTAAGTACATAACCATGTTCACCTCTTTCTCATATTCATTATTAGTTTCAGAAATGCAACCATTGAGCCATTACCAAGTTTGTGAAAGCTTTTTAGAGTACAAATATCATAAAGCTTTCACTACTGAAGAAGGTGAAATTTGTCATGACAATATAGATTTCCTCTTTCCAAGACACAGAGAACAAGACCTGTGATTGTGTGGAGTCTGATAGATGAAAGGCTGCTGACAAAATGATTTAATATGGACTGTGTAAAGTGTCAATTATTAAATATTTCATACCTAGTGATAAGGGACAAGCAAAGATAAATTACTACTTCCATGACACATTAGAAAATATGCTCAGTAGAGATGAGACACCTGAATTGTCAAGTTAGAAATGACCCCATTAGAAGGATAAGAAACATGGGAAAGAAGTAGAAAACTCTAAGCTTTACTAGGTCTGACAGTGACAGAATTGTTCTTGATTTTCTTAACAGGCTCTGTAAACAAAAGGCCATTTTTAGCAGAAATTAGGCACCTAAGAAGTTATTTTTCTAAAGCCTTATCTAAATTAATCTTAACTGATACAACATGAAAATTACATTATTATATTTATAAAAAACCAGGTGGTATTTCAATACATATTAATTCATATTCAACATGTATTAAATATATATAATACTCAAATTCTGTTAAATCTGTCCATCTGCTCATTTATTCTTTCTTTATGATGAAAATATTCATAGTCCTTTCTCATTGCTTTTTGAAATATATAGCTCATTACTTATAGATTCTCCATAGGACATCAGAAATTCTCTTTTTTATTACCAGTATGTATAATATTGATTCTTAATAAGGTTTGAGTTAAAGCTTGTAGTTAGAGTTTTCCTGCCTGGCCCATTCAGGACAAACCTCTCTTACCCGCCAGTCCCATGGTTGCTCAGACCCAACCAAGAAAGCACACAGAAACTTATATTGCTTATAAACTGTATGGCCGTGGCAGGCTGCTTGTTATCTACCTCTTTTATCTTAAATTAACCCATTTCTGTTAATCTATTCTTTGCCACGTGGCTTGTGGCTTACCAGTGTCTTTACATGTTGCTTCTCATGGCGGCAGCTGGCGGTGTCTCTCCCCAGCCTTCTACTTCCCAGAATTCTCTTCTCTCTTGTCCCGCCTATACTTCCTGCCTGGCCACTGGCCAATCAGAACTTTATTTACACAGAGCGATATCCACAGCACTAAGCTCTTACATTTAATGTTTTAAATGTAACATTTAAAACATTTATAAGCAAAAATACAATCTAAATTGTTCATATAATTTAATAAAAATAATTCAGGTTTGCAATAAATAAACTTATTTTCATGGCTTTTATTTACACTCACAGGCTTTTAATTTATAGTTTATATTCTATGCAGTACCATATAAAATCAATTATCCTACTTAATTTTCTCTTCTGTTTCATGTTGATATATGTAAGACATTAGCAGGAAAGGCTTATGGTATATTTCCGTTGTTTGTTATTTTTCTGACTTGCATCTTTTCTAAAGAAGATATTTATAATTTAAGCTATGAAGGTGTCATCAAACTATAATATTCATAAAAATTACATTAGAACACTTTAAAATTGATAAAATGTCTGGTATGGAATAAGAGTCTATGTTATTAAGAATCTACTATGTGATCCTCATGAAAGATGAGAAAAAAAAAGTTTAAAGGACCAGTAACACAGTATCATCCTCAAGGGTAGACCTTCTACTACACTTCATATCCTAAAGTTTCCATCACTCCCTATAACGTCAGGAGTTAGGAGACCCTGCTTCAGCATGAGGATCTCAGCGGAGCATTGAAAACCAGTACCTGAACTTGCTCATAAAGACTAAGCGTTATTTAATGGAGAACATGGCATTTACTCTATCCCTAAGAAACTAATACCATTTTTTGTCCTAGAATGTTTCCTAAGACAACATGCAGTTTGTTTTGGGTTTTGTTTTTGGCTCAAGGAAACCCCTGAACTGTAAGCCCACACAAAAATAAAAACAAAGCCAGGCGGTGGTGGTGCACGCCTTTTTTTTTTTTTTTTGAGGCAGGGTTTCTCTGTGTAGGTTTGTGCCTTTCCTGAAATTCGCTTTGGAGACCAGGCTGGCCTCTAACTCACAAAGTTCCGCCTGGCTCTGCCTCCCGAGTGGCCGCCTGGCTCTGCCTCCCGAGTGCTGGGATTAAAACAAACAAACAAACAAACAAACAAAAAACCCTAAATTAAATAAAGAAATAAAACAAAAATGTCCTTGAAATGAAATTATACAGTTTAAACAGAATATAGTATAGCAGAGCAAGCATTCCCATCCCAAATGTAGCTTGGAACACTGAAATAAAAAAAAAAAATGCTGGGCCAAAGTAAACATATAATCATGTCTACATGTCCAATTCTTAGATCATGTGATATGATGTGGGCTTCAAACATTCGGGAAAGCTTTGTCGCATGGCCTTGCTGGCTGCATCTCAAGGTGTCTCATTCTTGTCCTGTTTTCCGGACACTGCACACTTCTTTCCTTAGCATATGAAACATGTTGCTGGCAGCTCTAACTTTTTGAGATTTCCATTTTAGCTTTAGTTTAATTCTTACAACGCACATTGTGATGTTAATTTTTTTTTGAATGAGTCCTGAGCTTGCCATACACTCACTATTTTCCCGTCATTGACATTCAAAAAGACCCATAAAACCAACATCATATGGAAGCCAAGGTGAACTTCAGTCTTGGAGAACCTAAATGGCTGAACAGAGAATAATTAACCTTAGAAAGGCAATTCCCTAGATGACTCTACATAATCAGGGTCCCAAAAGAGAATACACAGGATGGGTTCTTGTCTTTCCCTGAGACACATGTAAGGCACCTTTCCTACTGTCTTAATATTAAATAAATGATGCCTTTTAAAATGTGTGATGCCTTCCTTACAGCTTCACTCTAAATGGCAGGAATTTTTTTTTTCCGTAGATAAACAGAATTTTTCTTGACAATTTTCTGCTCCTGCTGCTCTGCAAAATTGAATGGTAGCTAATAACACTCAGGTTTCCACCTGAAATCTGTTCTGCCTACAAATTTGCTAGTCTATCATCTCTGAACTAACCTCATACCAAGTCTCTGGCATGATCAAAATGTCTAATTCTTTGCCATAATGTGTGATAATTTCTGCACAAATTTCTACAGGGTCCTCATTTCCAAATCAAACCTCATGGGCCTGGCCTTTTTCCTACATGTTCACATCAGAACTCTGGTCTCCAAAATTTCCAAACAGGTATGTCTGCAGCATTTTACACTTTTCACAATTTCCAAATGCTTCCAGTACTCCACTTTCCAAAACTTCTAAACTTCATAATAGGTGTAGTCATTACAGAAGCCTTACTACCAGCAATGATTTTATCTATTTTCATCTATTTACTGCTGTGATAAAGTACTAGATAAAATCATGGTAAAAGGAGGAAATATTTATTTTATTCCATTCTTTGGAGTTCTCAGTACAAATATAAATTTTGGTGCTTCAGGCACTGATACTTCCACCATCTTCTAATAATGTCCCAAGCTAGAGAATGAGTCTCTAGTTGATGAGGCTTTGGGAGAGATATTTAAGACCAAAAACATAAGAGGCATAGTCATGGACCATATGAACACATTATATATATGTATATCACACTGGCCAGGTGTGGGCAAGGGCAGCATCCTCAGCAATACTACCAAACTCTGTTCATTCTTGCAGTGTTCTTCCTTCCCTGCCCTCCTTCCTTCTCTTCCCACCTCCTCTTCATCTTTCCCATCTAGTTTCTACTCTTTCCTTCCACTTTCGTCCCACTTCCCTTCCCTGGCTCCCATTTTCATTTTCTTTTCGCTTTCTCTTTATTTTACCCATTACCGATATTTTCATAAGCATGTTTTAAAATATTTATTGTTGCAACTTGATCACTATGAAGGATCTTAATGACCAATAAACTTCAAGTAAAAAGGGGAAAAGAAAAATTTAGAATATAGGGTATGAATTGTAAAAAGCAATGACTATACCGTCTGTGATAATTTGAGCATTCTTCTGATAATGCAAACTTTTATTCAACTGTCTGCATTTCCTTTTTCCATTTTTCTAATACAAGACAATTAAGATTAAGTAAAGACTTGCTCAAACCTATAATCTTCTACCATTTAGAAAAGTATCTTTTATATTATTAAAATATGAAAACCATAAAGTTCAATGATAAATTTTATAGACAATCTTTGCTATTTTTGTTCAAATTTCTGTTTTTAGAACTTTTATAGTAACATATAGTTTTACCCCATTTTACGGTAAAGATCTAAGGGATAAAATTTAGTGGGAAAGGATTCACAGGCGGTTTGGAAAGAGGGAAGGGAAGAGAGAAGTGCTGGAATTGTACTATCATCTCAAAAATGAAAATAGTAAGCCATATTTTTGATCAATGGACCTATTTATAAGGAAGACAGTTGAAACTAATGTCCATATAACAAGGTCAGTTATATTTTATACTATTTCAGCTTAAGGATAATTTATTAATAGTTGAAAGCACAACACACAAAATACTCTCCCAGATGTCATCCCAATATTGTAAATCAACCAAGTAAGTTGTGTTATTTATAGTTTTGTAAAGAACCTGAACCACAGTACTCTATTCTTTCTAAAGAGAACATAGCATAGCTTTAATGTTTTCTTAATAAATGATCTCATATTAATGGCTAAGATTGCAGAAAAGTAATCATATAACCAGGTTGAAATGCCACCTCCACCACTTACTAGGTTTTTTACAAAAATATATTCAATTTAGAGGGAAAAAAAGCTTAGGGGAGCAGGAGATCCCAGCTGGATCAACAACAGAAAGGGAGAACAAGGAATACCAGAACATGATAAATGAAGACCACATGAGAACAGGAATAGGCAGAGTGCTAGAGAGGTCCCCAGAAATCCACAATGATACATCCTCTGTAGACTGCTAGCAATGGTCGGGAGAAAGCCTGATCTGACCTAGTCTGGTGATCAGATGGCCAAACACCCTAACGGTTGTGCTGGAACTCTCATCCAATAACTGATGGAAGTAGATGCAGAGATCCTCAGCCAGGCCCCAGGTAGAGCTCCAGGAGTCCAATTTTCGAGAAAGAGGAGGGTCTGCAAGAGTGTGAATTGTTGAGACCAAGATTGGAGAGACACGGGGACAAATAGCCAAACGAATGGAAGCAATTTATTTGTACTTTGTCAGAGTCTGAGAAATAACAATACTGTGTGGGCCAAGTGGTGATGGTGCATGTCATTAATCCCAGCACTCAGGAGGCAGAGCCAGAAGGATCTCTGTGAGTTCGAGGCCAGCCTGGGTTACAGAGTGAGTTCCAGGATAGGCACCAAAACTATAAAACGAAACCCTGTCTTGAAAAACCAACCAAACAAACAAACAAACAAATAATACTGTGTGGATGTATTGGGGATTATTGTAAATATTGATGGAGGATCATTGTTGCATTGGTATTGACTATAAAAGTTTTATTTTCACTTTGTTAATTAAACACAGTCTGGTACATCAGTAAAGTAATATATTAAGGTAACAGAAATAAGACAATGAGAACTATATTCTTCTAAAAGTCCTCCAACTTTTTTTTGTGTGTGTTTTCTTACCATGCTATTTACCCAGTGTTAGAAAAGTCTTTTAGCAGTTTTAAAGTGTTCCAACCTGGGAGAAGAAATGACTTGACATGGAGTGTTGGGAGCGATTAATGCCTGTCTAGAGAATGCAATGAAACATGAATACCTTCACTATAACCCAGGCAAGCATTAATCAGTACTTCAGCACTGCCTGGAGTGACTTCCTGTGATAATAAAAAGGGAATTTTTCCCCAAACAAATGTCAAAAATGTGTGTTGCAAGTATTTTTCCAGAAAGAAACAGTTTTTGATGAAAGCATTTTCTTTTTCTATGAAATGAAACAGTTTTTGATTTGACACACAGCATGTCAGTTCTGGGTGGTTAAGAAAATATAGCACTTATTACTCCAAAAAAGATTGAGGGTTGTAAATTATATCAAAGCCTATTACACAAAGTGAATGCTCTGCAAAGCCAGGTAATGTCACCTATATACATAAGGGTTATCAAAACCCATTAAACTCGACCCTTTTAGGTTTCCCAGCTGTGATTAATTTCCTCACATTCCCCTTTTAAAGGAAACCTTTCTTTCTCAGAAGCTCCTGTTCTCATGGGACCTTTCCACCATTTTCCTGATAGCCAGAGGCTAACCAGCAATTCTCTGGATCTCAGAGGGCATTTCATTTAAATTTATATTGAGAAATTTACAGGCTTATTAAGTTGCCTTCCCCTGAGATTCATTTTGCCATCTTTCATGAGCATGTCATTTTAAATAGGTGCCATTTAAAAGTTTGCCCCATATTTTTATGGGCCACAGTACAATCGAAAGAGGTTAAATAACACTTGCACATTTCTATATGCAAGCCCACAGAAATATTTTTCCATGTTTTGATTTCACATGGCTCATTCACAAGTACTGGTAACACATTCTACAAATGCCCAAAATATTGGATTCTGAATCCTCAAGCAATAACTTTTAGAAATGGTTAATGATTAAAAATAGCATTGACAAATAAGAGTCAATAACTTACTATTTAGTGTTTTATATATAAAACAACCTACTTCAAATAGTATTTCTTAAGAGTGTAAGAGATTGAAGAATTTCTTTATTCTTTACAAGACTAAATGCTTTATTTGTAAACACACACATCCAATGAGGATCCACAGTATGCCTCAAATGTAATGTTGCATGTTGAGGACTTCGAATAAATTATTTTTTGTTACAGTCTCAAGGAGAAGTTCAAATTATTTTCGCAGATTCTTCCCTTTTCAACATGATATGCCAAGTATTTTCCAATATGGGAGCCTTGGAAATAAGTAGTTCAGACATCTATTTAGAACAAAGTCCCTTAGCAGTCATTAGCAGCAGCAGAAGTGCTCAGATGGTGAGGGTAATAATGACTGCTTTAATTTCTTAGAACTATAGAAACAAAGTAAGACACACTGATATCTTAAAGCAGAAATGATTTCTCTTGGAGTTCAGAAAAAAAAATAGTTCAAGGAGTGACATGCTCTCTCCCATAACTCCAAAAGATCTGTTTTATTTTTCTTAGCAGCTTCAGGAAGTGGCCACCACAATGGTGTTCCATATCTTGTAAGTGCACATAAAGAATAATTGCTTTTATGGTCATATAAATTTATTTTCTCTCTTTGTTTTCTTCTCTCCTTAAAAGGAAACTATTGTTTAAAATTAATTAAAACATGACCACATGCTGATTTTATTACAATTGCAAAGACTTTCTAAATATAATGACATTCATAAGTACCACAACCCAAAGCTTTGGCATAAATTTAAAAGGGATAGAACTCAAGACAAAACACAAACCATGAAAATGGCAGTGACATATACTTGCACTTTTGAATGCCAAAGGTCATTAATAATCACTAATCCTCTTTATTTTACAAAACGAGGTAGGCTTCTTGTACTTAGAGTTTTCCTGCCTGGCCCACAGTCAGGTCAAATCTCTCTCAACCGCCAGGCCCATAGACGCTCAGACCCAACCAAGTAAACACACAGAGACTTACATCATTTACAAACTGTATGGCTGTGGCAGGCTTCTTGTTATTTACTTCTATCTTAAATTAACCCATTTCTGTTAATCTATACTTTGCCACGTGGCTCGTGGCTCACCGTTACCTTACATCTTGTCCTGGCAGTGGCTGGCAGTGTCTGTCCACTCAGCCTTCCTGTTCCCATAATTCTCTTCTCTCTTGCCCTGCCTATACTTCCTGCCTGGCCACTGGCAAATCAGCACTTTATTCATACAGAGCGATATCCACAGCAGCTTCCAGGCTCTTTTTTATTGTGAATAAACAGAGTCTCAGTTAAAGTTTCTAAGAGCTAGTGAATGCATAGAATCCCAATCTACCTAATGATGATCTTATTCTATAACTACTATGAAACCCAGATAATGCAGTAGTGTTTGTTTGACTAAATACAGTTCATTGGAGTGGCATAAATTCTCCATAGCCTCATTGGAGTCTCCAATGACAGTAGCATCTAGCACAGTGGTTCTTAATCTTCCTAACACTGGGACCCTTCAAGACAGTTTCTCATGTTGTGGTGACCCCCATATTTTCATTGCTGCTATAACTACAATGTTGCTACTGTTATGAAGCATGATGTAAATATTTGAGTGTTCTGATGATCATAGATGACCCCTATGAAAGAGTTGTTTGACAACCCCCCAAAAAGTTTGCTACCCAAAGGCAACCAAAAACTGTAGCCTTTGTGCTTCATGTATTCTAATTTCTTCTCCAGCAATACTTATTTCAATAACCATCCACATTTCAACATGTAGCTATCCTGAACAGAGGGAGTAGAGAATGTGACAAGGAACTAGGAAAACAGGCACACCAATCTAAAAATGCTGTGACTCAGAACTTCTCAACGTCCAGGTTGTGGTCTGAGGAGCAGCACAGAAACCAGAGTCTGCCCAAGTCAGGGATTTGTATTTCAGCTGTGAGGCACAACATCAGACCCGATGAGTGGACTCTGTGTCCATGAGAGCCCTCTTCAATGTGTAAAAGTGTGGTGATATTTTAATAGTGTTGAAATGTGATTTTATTTGTATGTTAATAAATAAATTTGCTTGGAGATCAGAGGTCAGATAGCCATTAAGCAGAAGTCCTGTGGTGGTAGCACACACCTTTAATCCGACCACATGGCAGGCAGAGTCTGTGTGGTCAAGGACACAGCCAAAGGTGGAGAGATGAGCCTTTAATCCCAGTACCAACCATAGAGACCAGGAGGTCTGTATAGACAGGCAGTGACAAGGAAGTCATGTGGCTGGGCTTAGAGCCAATGAAAAGGCAGAACAAGAAAGCAATAAAAACATAAGTCACACAGGAAGAAACGCTATCAGGGGAAGGTAAAGCTAGGTGGCTCTTGCTCTGATCTCTTTGGCTTTAACTCTGTATTTGGCTCTGTGTTTCTTATTTAATAAGTCTGTTTAGAAATTCATCTACATAAAAGCAAATCAATCACAGGAAAAGAAACCAATTTAGAACTCTTGGTGCCTGGGACATGTGGCCTTCTTCCAGGCATAAACATCAAGGACCCTGAGTCACCCTGTGACTGCTCAGTGCACCTTGAGACCTGACCTCAAGGCACATGGACTAATGGTGGTGGCAAGATAGAGGACCAATGACTTCTTTTCCAGGATGCTGTCAGATGAACGAGTGTGATCCAGATGCCAGGTTCTTTCAATCTCAACTAATGGATTCTTAATTGTTATTGAGCTTTCACGGTGACTATCTTAACTTTTTCCTTTACATGCATCTGTAATGAGAATGTTAGCAAGATATGAAATGACAAGGACCACATCACACAAATCAATTGTATGTTTATTTCCCCAGGCTCTAAGATATATCAAGTAATGTGTTAGACAAAGGATCAAATGCTATGATGGTGACCTATGTAGGCACTGAAAGTGCTGATTTAATTTGACAAGTTGAAACAGTACATAACAGAAAAATAAACTGATGGCCCAGTTCAAGTACCCATACCAGAAATTTAATAACACTTCTAAAGCACAAAAGCACACAGAATTCTTGAATCATGAAAACTAATAATCTATTAAGGTATTTAAGTATGACAATATCAGAGAACATTTCTATGAACTAATTACTCAAAATTGATTAAAATGACTTCAAACAAGAATAAAAAATAGTCAGGGAAAACAATCTTTGTTCTCATCTACCAACACTGCTACATCCATAATTCCCCTCAGATTCTTACATAATTAAAATAGGCTTGCTTTCCTTCAGGTATGTCTACTTGAAGATATAAGATATTTCAAACAACATTCTCCCTATTTATTTCCATGACTATAAATGTTTGTTATGATGCACAGAAGAAAACAGGTCCCATGGAAAATTTTCTATATCTATTTCAAAGTGTTATGGCTCTAAATTCTGATAAGAATTAAGAATGACTTGGCTTTTATTATTTTCTGAATATGTGAATTGCTTAACTCCAGAAGATATCTGGAAATTATTTATCAATGTAAATAGTGCAATGGCAAATCTAGTGTAAATACTTAACTACAGAAGGATTGTTAACTTTCCAAAAAAATGTTAATATATGGCTCAACAATTATATCTTGGGAAGAATAGAAGATTTCAGGTCAGGAGTAGTCATTTATTTTTAGTCTGAATATTATATTATGATATTAATGACTCATATATTCTTCATGCCATTATATTCCTTTGTTGGTAAACAGCTAGTACAACATGATTGTTTGTCGTCTTTTATATGACATTCTAAGATTCTATTTTACTATTATTTCTAAGAAATCTTCAATAATATTCTTATATATTCTATTTATTATTTATTAGTGAATTAATTCATAAATAAATTTTAATTCTCAATTACTAATAATTTGGGATACATTTATCTGGAATTACAACAAAACATTAGGGATCAGTATCTGGTTCTTCTGTATATAAGTTGTCAAGGTTCATAATCAATATCACCCCAACCTCCACTACCACTGTATCTCCTCCCACTTCACTCCCTATTTACACCCTTTTCATATTCTCTTCTTGTCTTTTTCACATCTCCTGTCCTCTCCTCTCCTCTCTTCTCTTCTTTCCTCCTCCTCTTCCTCCTCATTTGCATCCTCCTTCCCCCTTCTTCTCCTCCTCTTTTTCTCTATCCCTCATTAAATCCCAGTTTGCCTCAAGTATAATTTTAATAAAAGATGATATACCTGAGAAATAAAGTCACTTATAAAAATTGATGAAATTAAATGATGTTCTAACTTGAAGGAAAAAAATGTGTTATAACATCAATTGACTATTACATTGAGGATTGAGGACATAGGAAAACCCGTGTTGTAGAATATTTAACTACGTAAAGATCTGTTATATTTGTTTATGCTTCTTAATATTACTTTAACCATGTGAAGGTGTGTTACGTTTGTTTGTGCTGCATTTGTTCAATGAAGTAAACATGTGCTGCTGTTTCACCTCACCTGCCTAAGGCACCTGATTGGTCTAATAAAAAGCTGAATAGCCAATAGCTGTACAGATGCAGGATAGGTAGGGCTGGTGGGCAGAGAGAATGAATAACAAAGAATGAAAGAAGGAAAAGAGAACATGGGAGGAGGAGAGAGACAGCCAGGGCCAAACCCGGGAAGCCACCAGCCAGCCAGAAACAAGAAGCAGGAAAGGAATACATATACAGAAAGAAAGGTAAAAAGACCCTAGAAAAAAACATAGGTGAAGAGAAACAGGTTAAGTTATACAGGTAGCAAGAAACCAGCCTAAGCTAAGGCTGATTAGTCATAACTAGTAAGTCTCCATTTCATGATTTGGGAGCTAATTGGTGGCCCCACAAAAAAAGCCTGAAACAAACACAAGTAGATGGAATTTTTCATCTGTAAGGAAAGATGAGATTGATAATCAAGTATTAGTGTATAAAGACATTTACAAAATCTATGGTTGAAATGCCAAAAAATAATATTCATTTTAATATCATTATAAATAGCTAGAAATGTTTCTTTAATATCTTTTAATATCCTTTATGAATTTAAATATACTTTATATTTTAAATGGATTCTTATTTCTTTTTATCAAATAACTTCTCAAAATATAAACTTCAAAAACATGAAATTTAAAAAATATTAAGAAGGAATAATTAATTCTATAATTAAGACTTGGAATAATGCTGGGGCTGGAGAGATGGTATGGAGATTAAGAGTATTTACATCTCTTGCAGAGAACCTGAAAACAACATCTGGCCTCTCTTAAGACCTGCAAGCACATGGGTACATATAAACTCAGGCAGGCACACACTACTACATATAAATAAAAAACAATAAATCTTAAAAAACTGACATCTTTAATTAATACATAATCATAATATTGGGTTATGGATCATTTATTTCAAATATCTCATCAATAATTTTGGACTTATATAACATCTATGAAAGTTGAAAGTCATTTGTAACATAAATTTTAAAAATGCCTAGTTGTATTTTTGAAAATGAAAAAAGGTTACTCTAAACTTCTCTGATGTTAATTATTTAATTAAAATGGGTTTTAGGGGAAAACTCATAGGAAATAACTCATCTATTATGAAAGTATATTTATTGAGGGCTTATGGCACATCAGGATTTATGTTAGGGGATTTGCATGCAAAATCTTATTTTGTTTTTATTATAGCTCCATGAATTGTATCTTAATATTCCTAGAATAAAGGCTCATAGCATTTAGTGACTCCTAAAACTTCCTTTGTAGTTGGAGAGCTTCTCTCCAGTGCCACCAAGCCCCCGTGGTCTCATAACCCACATACAAAATAATCATATGGACACTTATATTATTTAAACTGCTTGGCCATTAGCTCAGGCCTACCATTGTCTAGCTCTTACTCTTATATTTAGCCCATTTCTATTAATCTGTACTTTGCCACATGGCTCGTGGATTACCAGTACCCTACATCTTGTCATGGCCGTGGCTGGCAGTCTATCTCCCAGCCTTCCTGTTCCCAGCCTTCTCCTCTTTCTTGTCCCGCCTACCTTATCCTTCCTGCCTGGCTACTGGCCAATCAGTCCTTTATTTATTTTAACCAATCAGAGCAACACATTTGACATACAGAACATCCCACAGCACTTCCTTTTTTAAAAAATTGTTGGGATTGTATCACAAATTCCATATGAAAACAAAGATAGTGATGTTTCATTATGTTAAAGTGCTGCACCACACACAAATCAAGGAATATAATTCATTTATTCTTGCCATCAGGCTTCTGACACAGCCCTCTGTGCCAACTAGATATACTGCCACAATCATAATATAATCCACCTTAAAGTAAACTATTAGACTACTAAGCACTATATATTAACAATTACATTCTTTGTAAACCAGCTAGAATCACATTATATTTTACATTTATTTATTTTCTCTCTCTCTGTCTTTGTCTCTGTCTCTGTTTCCCTGTATCTCACTCTGTGTGTGTGGGGGGGGTGGTCACATGGTATGATATCTGTATTCAGGCTATAAAAATCTTGCTGAATTCAATTTTCTTGTTCCATCCTGTGGGTCTAATTGTTAGAACATGGGTTTAAGGTTTGAGTGGCAATACCTGCCGAACCTTCTTGCTGGCTGTGGAGTGATATTTTTGGAAAATGAATCTGAATAATTTATCTGTTTTTTTAGACTGAGATGTATCTACTGATCATCTTTTAAATAAAGTCATATGTTATGTGGCATCTATGGCCTCATGCCATACATGTTACCTAGATAACATAAGTATCAGAAAAAATTTCTCACCTGGGTAATTTTGAATGTTATTTTTTTATGAAAAAAATGCATATTGCAGAATGCCATATTTTTTCGGGGCCCTGCTAAATTAGTCTTAAACCTAGATTATTATTGTTTTTGGATATATAGAATTTTAATATTTTCTACAAAGTACAAAATCTACTTATGATACATAAAGTGAAGAATTGTAACACATATATGTTTGTTTCTTTTAACTAGCATGCAGAAATTCTAAGGAAATATCTGACATTTATAAAAGAATAATGACTTAAAGTACAAACCAAGGGAACATATGTTGGACTGTGCAAATTAAAGTTACAGCAAAGAAGAACACACTCCAAAGAGATGTGCATAGTGATGAGTCAAGGATGGGACATAGCTCATTTGGAGAGTACTTGTTAAGCATGGGCAGGTTTCTGAGTCTCAGTATCACACCACCAATAATGAAGTCAGGAAGCATAAAATGAAGGAGGGAGGGATCAAAAGAAGTATGCAGGCAGTTAAGCCAAGAAATAAAACATGTCATAAATCAGATATAGATTATATAGTACAGAAAAATTAAAGGACTAATGAGAAAAATTGATAACTCTATTATGATGAATACATAATTATTATTAAAATGTTCATTCTTAAATATGAAGATGTTAAATATAACTCTGTAGTGCCCATTGATGACTGTGTAGACTTTTCAGGATGAAGTGGCAAAATATTATTATTATTTTAAAATTTTCTAATTGAAGAAACACAGGAGTCTATTAATTATTTCATATTAGATGATTTACTTCAGATAAAGCCATCTTAATTTTGGTTAGAGAAAAATTTAAGACTTTATTTTTAGGAGATGAGAGTAAAGCTTAGTAAGACAGAGAGAATAATGGGCTATATTTTTTTGATATACATTGTGTGACACTGTTCACAAGAAGACATGAACAAACATCTACTCATCCTCAATAGAGAACTGAAGACAAAGGTAATGATGCCACCAATTCCAACTTGTTGAGCATGTCAGTTTTACAGGAATATGGATGAGGAGTTACTTCCTGTCTTAAGGGGAGATTCTAATGGATGGGATGTTTCCACCTCCCCCCAGAATATCATGTTTCGCCAGCCTTTTAACATCCTGCATCTTAATGAGCTTTCTTCCAAGATGGAAGGTTGTATCCTCAGAGGCCATTGCTACAGAATAATATGAAATGATAGAAGGGTGATATTAGGTCATGGATATATCTTCAGTATACGGGAAGAGATTTATGAGAAAAATAGATTTAAAAGTAAAAGTAGAAAAATGGACAGAACCTGACAGATGTATAACTGTTACCACAGGAAGTGAGGACACAAAACAGGATGGGGGACAGAAAGGTCTGTCCAGGACTGTAAGAATGCAGATGACCAGGAAGCAAAACAAAGTCAGCGAGCCAAGCAGAAGTCAGAAGAGATGACTCAGTTGGTAAAGTAAGAGGGCCTTGGTTTGGTCTCCAGTACACATAGAAATAATTAAATATGGTGGGCATATCTTTAATGTCAGCTCAGGGGAAGCAGAGAAATGCTGTCCCTGGAGTTCTTTAGCTAACCCGACTAGACTATATGCTGAGTTCTAGGCCAATGAGACACTGCTTCATAAAAGATAGTGGTTCACACTCAAGAAACAATGCCTTTGGCAATCCTCTAAGTTCCACAAGTACAAGATTTGTATACACATGCACACTTTCCCATAGACACACTGAAGTCTTAGAGATATTGAATCAAATGAAGACAATAAGTCAACAAATTAAGGATGAACTTGTCATTGGATTCATATAAGTATGGCAAGAGGTGACAGAAACAGTAAAGATAAAAACTAAAGTTCCTAACATTATCCATCCATCAATGGAATAGTAGAAGAACATGGAGACTAGGCAAACCGGTAGCTACAGACAGAATGCTCAAACATTGAAAAACACAAAGGGATACATTTTCTGAAACAATTATAAAAAAAAAAAACAAAAAAAAAACAGGCCTTACACCTGTCAGAATGGCTAAGATCAAAAGCACAGAAGACAGCTTATGCTGGAGAGGATGTGGAGCAAGGGGAACTCTCCTCCACTGCTGGTGGGAATGCAAGCTTGTACAGCCACTTTGGAAATCAATATGGCACTTCCTTAGAAAATTGGGAATCCATTTCCCCCAAGACTCAGCTGTAGCACTCTTGGGCATATACCCAAGGTATGTTCAATCATACCACAAGGGCATTTGCTCAACTATGTTCATATTAGCATTGTTTATAATAGCCAGAACCTGGAAACAACCTAGATGCCCTTCAACTGAAGAATGGATAAAGAAAATATGGTACATATACACAATGGAGTACTACTCAGCAGAGAAAAACAATGACATCATGAGGTTTGCAGGCAAATGGATGGATCTAGAAAAAATCATCCTGAGTGAGGTAACCCAGATTCAGAAGGACAAACATGGTATGTACTCACTCATAGGAGGATACTAGATGTAAAACAAAGATGACTAGACAGCTACACAACTCCAGGGAGGCTACCTAGAAAACGGGACCCTAGGAAAGTCCCAGGGATCACACAATGACAACGAAATGGATGAGATCTCCATGAACAACCTGGATTACAGTGGGAGTAATGAAGGACAAGGTTTGAGAGAAAGAAAGCTTAGGGGAGCAGGAGATCCCAGTTGGATCAAGAACAGAAAGGGAGAACAAGGAATAACAGACCATGATAAATGAAGACCACATTAGAACAGTAATAGGCAGAGTGATGTTGAGGTTCCCTGAAATCCACAATGACACATCCTCTGGTAGACTGCTGGCAATGGTCGAGAGAAAGCCTGATCTGACCTAGTCTGGTGATCAGATGGCCAAACACCCTAACAGTTGTGCTGGAACTCTCATCTAATAACTGATGGAAGTGGACGCAGAGATCCTCAGCCTGGCCCCAGGTGGAGCTCCAGGTGTCCAAATGTTGAGAAAGAGCAGGGTCTGCAAGAGCATGAATTGTTGAATCCAAGATTGCAAAAAGCACAGGAACAAAAAGCCAAACGAATGGAAGCACATGAATTATGAACCAAAGGCTGTGGAGCCCCCAGCTGGATCAGGCCTTCTAGATAAGTGAGACTATTGAATAGCTTGATCTGTTTGGGAGGCATCCAGTCTGTGGGACCAGGATCTGTCCTTAGTGCATGAATTGGCTGTTTGAAACCTTGGGTTTACACAGGGACACTTTGCTCAGTCTGGAAGGAGGTGACAGGACCTGCCTGTACTGAATCCACCAGGTTTAAATGAATCCCCAGGGGTGCCCTGATCCTGGAGGACATGGGAATGGAGGGGAGGGCCTGGAGGGAAGGCACGGGTGGGTTGGGAGGGGAGAGGACAGGGGAACCCATGGCTAATGTATAAAATTTAAAACACATAATAATAAAGAAAAAAATATTTATTAAAAAAGAAACAAAAAACCCAAAAAACAAAACAAACAAACAAACAAACAAACAAACAAAAAACAAGGCAAAACTGAAATTCTTGGGTAGCAACATCTCATGTTAAAAAGAGTAGAAATTTTCATTTTGTGACACCTTAGTATGTTTCTTACTCTGGAATAAGAAAAGAAGTTTCTATCACATCCGTTATTAGGGTGATCACTGCAATTTCTCACAACGTGTTTCCATGTGCTGAAACAGCTGAGGTTCGGCAGAAAAGGATCACTGGCATAATGCTGCTCATGCTCAATCTATTTCCTAAGAGTACAGTTTTGTGAAATTTGGTAATAACCAGCATTCTGGCATGGAGAGCTGAGGCAGAGGTGTGGTATTCTCTCACACCTCACTAGCCCTTTTGTATCACAAGGAAACCTGACATGCAAATACAATACTGTTTCATTGTATATAAAACCACCAAGAAAATTAACTACAGGTCTTTTCCTGGTATGGGAAAATTAATGACCATTGAGTCTGAATAACAAAGGAATACTGAATTGTAAGATTGAAGGGAACTGCTAAAACAAAAGACTATAACTCACTAAATAAAAATGAAGAATATCAGATACTAGCTAAAGGGAAAAATTCTAGAACCCAAGATCTCAGTACCAAATAGTCTTTGAGACAAGCTGCATTCTAATTTCCATAACTTAATAAATATATATTTACCTCAACAGTTAATTACTGGGCCCTCTTATGTAGATTACTTTATGTAGCTATAAAGAGTCAATGCATTTATGAAGGTTGCATTCTAATGTAGGTGTCAGATTGTACGTGGACTAAAAGTTGGGAAAGCAACTTACCTCATGTTTAGTGAACAATGTGCTCTGCAATAGAGTCAATTAGGAAAAACCTGAAACTCTGGAGAAACCATGAACCAGTCTAGGAGAGGTACAGTCAGAAAACATGAAGTAAAATTTGAGGCTTTGGGGCAAAACCTTACTGTAACTATCCTCTGCTAGACAATTGAAGGATGGAGACTACAAAATAGAACTGTTTCATGGAGGTTGCCTCACTCACTAAAGACATGTCTGTGCTTCCTGACCAGTAGAGTTTCCTCACACAGGAGAGTGCTGTGGAATAGCTAGCTTATGTGGTGATATTTTATTTGTGCTCTAACAAATAAAACTTATCTGTGGACAGAGCCAACCACTAGATTAGACATAGAGGCCAGACAGTGGTGGCACACACACTTAATCCTATCACTTGGGAGGGAGAGATCTGTCTGGATCTCTGTGAGTTCAAGACCACACTGGAAAAAGAGCCAGGCAGTGGTGGCACATGCCTTTAATCACAGGACTTGAGATCTCATTTCTTTGCTTGGGAAGCACACAGGCCTTTAATCCTAATAAGTGATGGCAGGAGGCAGAAAGGTATATAAGGCGTGAAGACCAGGAACTAGAGGCTTTTTAGCAGCAGTTCAGCTGAGATTCATTCGGATGAGGACTCAGAGTGTTTCAGTCTGAGGAAACAAGATCTGCTAAGGAGTTGACAAGGTGGAGGTTGGTTGTGGCCTGTTCTGTCTCTCTGATCTTTCAGCATTCACCCCAATATCTGGCTCTGGATTTATTCTATTAATAAGATCATTTAATAATTTGTGTTATGAGCTGAGTCTAACTTTCATTTATAATTCACTGTTGCCTGTACACAAAAGGACAAGGCACGAGAAAAGTAATTATGCAGTGACAATAATGTAGTTGAAGAATGGTACTGCAGAAAGAAAGTAAAAGCTGAGGTTGAGCTAAAATTTGCTGATGCGTTTTTGTAGGCTATAGGGAAAGGGAGATCTCAGGAAAGCAGGGTTTGGGGGTGCACAGTGAAAGGAATTCAGCATTGATATAATGATGGATTTTTTCAAAATTAAAACTCCAGCCAGGGTTAATTTGGAAGGTTCCCTGTGGATTAGTAACTTTCACATTTAATTATCACTTCAGTACAATTTAAGGAGGGAGTGTGGAAAAACAAGCATGTTCTCTCTATTTAATAAAAGCTCCATGCACTTGGGTTTGATTAAGGCTGATTAATTATCCTTATCTAAATATGTCTTATAATTTTTCCAAGTCACCATTTAGCAACTTATTGACCAGTTCAATTTCCCTTAAGGTTTTTACCTCTAAAGTAAGATGGAGAATTTTGACTGAGATGAGGCAAGAAAATAGTGGCCCCATGAGGAGTTTAAGGTCAGCATGGGCTACATGAATCCGTGTCTTAAGGGGTGAAAAACAAACAAGCAAGAAAATAATAAAAAATAAAAGGAAGTTATAAAAATAAACAAGGCAGAAATAACAATTAGTAAATAATGAACAAGAAGTTAGAAGAGGCTTCAGGCCTTGGACTCTGTAAATGTGCATAAACGGCCATTCAGATTCTTAGGAACTGCCATTGCCTGGGTGACTTCTTTAAAAATGTCATTCCATTTAAAAAATGGTATTCCATTAAACTTTTCTCCCATAATTTCTATTTTATTTTTATCTTTTCCTTTTACTGAAAATAGATTCTTTTTCCTGACATAATATATCCTGATTGTGGTTTCCTCTTCCTCTATTCCTCCAATTTCCTCCTCATCTCTTCTGTCTGGATAAATCCCCTTACTGTCTCTCATTAGAAAAATTACAACCTTCTAAGGGATAAAATAGAATAAAATAAAATAAGATAAAGCAAAAGCTAGCACATCAGAGTTGTTGAATATAAACAAACAGAAGGAAAAGAGCCAAAAGAAGGCACAAATATTAAAGACCCACTCACTCACACCTCAGGAATCCCATAAAAGCACTGAACTTGAACCCATACTATATACATAAAGGACCTTGTGCAGACCTGGAGAAGCCAGTACATGCTGCTCCAGTCTGTTAGTTCATAAGGGCTTTGATTATGTTGATTCAGAGAGCCTTGTTTTCTTGGTGTCCTCCATGCCCTCTGGTGCTTAAACTCTTTCTAGGCTGGGAGGTAGAGTGGGGCTGATTTAGGCCTGAGTGTGTTCCAAAGTCTTTCACTCTCTGTATAATGTCACCTGTGGGTCTCTGTATTTGTTCCCATGTGTCACAGGAGTAAGATTCTCTGATGTGATGGCCAAACAAGGCAATTATCTGCTTACCTGGCTGGGGTCACCAGAATGATTCTTATATAAGATATTGTAAATGTGAGAAATGTAAGAAAACTGCAGTTGGAACTCTGCTCTACACTGATGGATGATTATGTCTGCTTCCGTCCTTGGGATGAATCTAGCTGTCATGAAAGCATTCAACATTTGCTAAGGAAAAGGGACATTTCAGAATTTCTACAAACATTGTATCATTAAATAATTTTCTACAACTGATTTATCATCACAATATACCACACCATGTCAAATAGTGCAAAAATCATGAATGATATCAAATGTAGTCTGATAACTTTTGTTATAATCACTCCTCTGATTTTCAGCCTAGCATTTGAGTACTAGACAAATACTATTTTCCCCTGGATAACATCCACAGTCAAACATCAAAACAAACAAACAAACAAACAAATGCCCATGATATACCCTAAGACCAAGATTTATGTGCTCTATCTACTGAAAATGAGCTGCCTTCCAATACATGATGAAGAAAACCATGCTCTCCTACTGGTGCTAATATAAACAAGTAGACATTGCCTAGTTCCAGGGCTAAGAAATGTAAGATGGTGTCTAGGTTTCAGTGCTAAGGATTTGATTTAACTTCTGTTCATGAGCCCTGAAACCACAGTAGACTTATCTTTAGCTTGAGAACTTTTATCAATTACATGGCAACTCATATTTGATACTATAGTGAACCTCCCAAACCATATGAATAAATAATATGTCTCTTTATTTAGTTTAGGATTTTGGTTACACGGATGAAATTCTAGTAGTAAGGGAGTACTTACGAGGGTCTTGAACTTCCGATCTAAAGTTATCTATTTAATCTCCTTTTAATAACCAAAAAATAGGCTCAATGTTAGAGATCAATTCTAGTCTACAGCAGATATTTTTCAGCCTCAGCAAAATTGATATTTTTAGCAAATAATCTTTTTTGGTGGTAAGTATCCTTTGTAGTATGAAATGGATACCTACATCTTTAGACTCTTCTCTCTATTTTTGGTTGTGAGCCTAGCCTTTAACAGCTGAGCCATCTCTCCAGCCCGCCTCTTCTCTCTAAATGCCACCAGAAAGTCCTCACCACCCCTGATGGAAATGCCCTTTGTCATTGAAAAATGTTCTAAAGGAAGTTAAAAACTTCACCTATTGAAAATTACCAGGTAAGAGATAAATGACAGTCTGCGGAAAAGTCTTGTCTTAAAGTGACATTTAAGTTAATGAGAAGGAATAAGGCATGAACTTCTACATCATCTAATATTAGTTTTTCAGAAAGTAAACTAATAATCAGATTTTATCATTTCTGTGCACTATTTCTAATGCCTATTAGTACTTTATCACAATACTAACTGTTCTAACACAGAGACTCTAACCACAGAATAATAAATTTAAAGAAAAATAATGTAACCCCAGCTTTACGTGTTATAAGATGCATTATTAGACTGGCTACACTGTGGAAGGGCAAGGAAAGGGTTAACCTTTAATGTGACAAACCATGTAGAAGTCTATCGTCATCAAGGAAACATTTAATATAATTGTCAAGTGGAGGAAAAGGAAAGACCTTGTCATCCTCCTGCTACCTAGATCCCCTAACAAAGTCAGTTCAGTGGTAACTAGTTCAGCCACTCCACAAAACAAGTGTGCTCCTCACTCCTTCCCCCGCTCTCCTGCCCTCTCCTCTTCTCCTGTCCCTTAGTGCCCACTTTGTTCTCACCCCAAATGGTTGGTTAGAACCTTCATCCTTTTAAGTCTGACAGTGCTCACAGCTCAGCACTGAGAAGAACACAACCTTAAGAGAAACAGCAAGTGAATGAAAAATCCACACAGTGCAGCCTTCCTTCTTGGACTAAGGTATAGATTCTCTGGTCTTCCTGCTGTCTTAAGGGCTGGATTCTAAAGAAACCCAAGCCTGTGTCTGTGATCTCTCTGTTTTAACAAACTGGGTGTTCTGAAAAGCTCCATATTACATAATTTTTTAGAAGTTGTGTTCTTAACTTTGTAGATTGGAGGATCTCAGGAAAAATAGGAATTCAAAAAACTCGGCTCTTTGGAGTTAAAGCACAGTCCTATAATACAATGTGAAAATTGGAAGTGCTCTGCCATTGCTTCTCTTTACAATTGTTAACTAAAATTTGGAAATGGGGCTAACGGACTCCTTTGGTTAACAACAATGATCTGGCTCTTAGAAGCAGAGGGAGGCAGATGTTAGTAAGGTCAAGGCCACCATGGTCTATACAGCAAACTCCTGGACTGCCAATGCAAAATAGACCTTGTCTCAAAAAACAAACTAAAATGATTTGTCTCAGATTCTTTCAGGGGAACAATTACAATAAACCAAGCACTGACTGTCTTTGTTTAATGCAGTAAAATTAATGGGATTTTTTTTTTAAAGGCCATTACTTGAGATTTGGCTTTGGATATCATAAAATTGAAATTTTTTAATTATTCTCCCTATTCAAAGATTTTTTTAAATTTTATGCTTATATAATTTATAACACATTTAATGTAGATGTAAGATTCCATTGACGTTGACTGGCTGGAGCTCTAAGTATGTATTCTTTTACATCATTCTCTGCTGTTTTCATGTTCCTTGTTTCTTTTATTTCCCAAAATTCCTCCCTGCAATCTTGAAACACAGTGGTCAGTTTATAATCTTGTCTAAGAATCTCCAGAAATAGATAAAAGGATGAATTATAGCCTCATTTGCCATCAGGCTTGATGAATTATGATCTATATTCTTTCATTATTAGTTGTAGATGATTTTTAGTTGTTTCAGAATTAAAGTATATTAAGCTTTTATACTTATAAATAACATAAGGAATGTATTTTAGCCAGCATAAAGTCTTAGGTACAATTTCTCCCTCCTTGCACAATTTTGTTGAAAAGCTGTTCCCCAGGTCAGCCAATCTCCATGACTTTTTTGGAAAACGTCCATCCAGCTGTTAAAGCTGCTGACTTATTCAATTGTCTCGCTTATCCAGAGGGCCTGATTCAGTTGGGGGCTCCACAGCTTTTGGTTCATAATTCATGTGTTTCCATTCATTTGGCTATTTGTCCCTGTGCTTCTCCAATCTTGGGCTCAACAATTCACATTCTTACAGTCCCTCCTCTTTCTCAAAAATTGGACTCCTGGAGCTCCACCTGGGGCCTGGCCGAGGATCTCTGCATCCACTTCCATCAGTTATTGGATGACAGTTCCAGCACAACAGTTAGGGTGTTTGGCCATCTGATCACCAGACTAGGTCAGATCAGGCTTTCTCTCAACCATTGCCAGTAGTCTACAGTGGATGTATCATTGTGGATTTCTGGGGATCTCTCTAGCACTTTGCTTCTTCCTGTTCTCATGTGGTCTTCATTTATCATGGTCTGTTATTCCTTGTTCTCCCTTTCTGTTCTTGATCCAGATGCAATTGAATAGCTTGAACTGTTTGGGAGGCTCCCAGGCAGTGAGACCCGGACTTATCCTTAGTGCATGAGCTGGCTGTTTGGAACCTTGGGCTTACACAGGGACACTTTGCTCAGCATGGAAGGAGGGGACTGGACCTGCCTGTACTGAATTCACCAGGATGAATTGAATCCCCAGGGAAGTTTTGGCCCTGGAGGAGATGGGAATGGAGGGGAGGGGTTTGGGAGAAGGTGGGGGCGGGGCAGGAGAGGGGAGGACAGGGGAACCCATGGCTGATGTGCAAAATTAAAACACAAATATAATAAATTAAAAAACATAAATAAATGTAATACTTGTATATGCTATACAAAAAACCCAAAACTGCTGACTTAGTCTTTCCTGCCTCCTTTCTTCTCTGATCCCTTCTGCTTCCTTCATATTGCCTGTTCATGAGGCTTGAATAGCTTTTGTCCTTATTTAAGTGATTCCTGTATAGGAAAGTTGGGAATTATTCTTGGTTGAAACAGAGAGCTTTTCTTATTTTCTTCAAGAAATTATCAGGATTTAATCATATACTTAAGAGAGAGCTATGATCTACCATTTCATTATATATACCCATGTATGCATACATATATAAGTGCATATAATATATGAAATTGAACAACATATTTATTATAAAATTTACAATCAGTTGATAAGTCATTGAATATTATGGTGAGATGTCATGAACCTTTTGTTACCAGAAAATTTAAAAGGCCCTGTTGTTTTTTTTATTATTCTCAACTGTCTTTTTCATTTAACATTAAAATATTGTGATGGATATCACGAGTTGGATGTGATATATATTTCTAAAGGCTTAAAGGGCTATTTGAATAAATTCCTTTTTTTCATAATTTGAAGCATACAGTTCTACATATGGCACAAGCTGGATTTTTCAATGCTTGAGCATTCATAGAATTTTTATGATGTTAAATGCAACACAGTATAGAGAAAATTACTTTGTTTTAAATTTGTTTTATGAAAAATTTTATTAGTTACCTTCTCTCTCTCTCTCTCTCTTTCTCTCTCTTTTTCTTTTTAACCAGTTAGCTCATTATTACAGTTTCTTGATCCACCTTGCCCTCAATCACTAAAAAGTCACTGGTTGCAACATGGCAGCTAGCTCAAAGCTTTTAATCTGAAATACAATAGATTTCTCCTACTGTTTCTCTTCCTCCTTCCAGACAAGGGCTTTGTACAGAAACTGGATCATTTTTCACTTTGTCAATAGTTAATTACCTGTTTCAAATAATTGCCAGTCCTATTGAATAGAGTGGTAAATTCAAAGCAATGTTTTTCTACAGTGACATCAGAACTGTATGGCCCCAGTGAGAGTGTGCCAAAGACTCAAAGCTGGGAGGAACAGTCTCCTAACAATGTGGTGGAATTCATATTTATTGATTCTGATTATCTGAAAATGTCTTTTAGAAGTCATGGGCCTACTTTGTATCTTTATGTGAGTATATGAAAATGAAAGCAGGTAGGAGATACAACATATATAACAGATACACCTGGACAGGAAATGCTAGAATGTTAGGAGGCTGTAGACCTGCTAAAGCCTTAGCAATTACATAAACTTTAACGGAGCCCTGCTGCAAGTGTAGCAGATAATTAGCAGCTGCTTTTGGAAAGAAAGAGCCAAGAAGCAGACTCAGGAGCACATGGACAGACCGCCCTTAGGTAGCTCCATTTTATCAGGCTAATTGACAAAATTGTTTCTAATTGAATTAATTAAACATGCACTGTGTTCTCCCAAAGATGTGTCTGGAAAGACTGACTATGCTGTTGAAGGTAGCTACTTGAACTCATAGCAATGTTTTTAGGAGTTGGGCTTAGAAAGAAATTATAAACCTGAGAAGTTCATTGCTCTTTGTTTCTTTAATTTTATTTTAATAGATTATCCATGTTTATCCAGAGATTAAGATGTGTCTCAAAAAATCAAATTGGAGATTAAAATTTATTTTTAATCCAGGTTAATAATTATGTATTTGCACTCAAAACAAGGACATGGCTCCAAGTCATCTGATGTTTCTGAAAAAGTCTACATTCAGCTGCTCTAGAAGACTGGCGTTATGACTATAATGATAAATTGTAATGATGCAGAGGGGGTTACTTCAACCAATCCCTAGGTTGAAATGCAGAATCACCTGGAATATATGCTTTCTACATACTATACAGAGCAGCATACATTAGAACAAATATGACATGAATTTTTTTGTTTTAGTAACTCCTCTGAATAAAGAAAGGTTTTCTCACTTCATCTTGGAAACCATTTTGAGTATACAATCAATATGTGCAATATGATTTGAAAAGAAAGCTACCTCTTTCTTAAAGATAGGATAGCAAGTAGATGACTTCTAAGAAAACAATGGAATTTCTAAAAAAACTTAACATATATATTTTTTGTTGTACAACTACAGCATTTAAATCTGAAATTTATTTGCCAACTGTATTTTTATCCTTTTATGTTTTTTTAATCATTTCATTTATATTTTGAGATTATAATAAAAATAATTGCATCATTTTCCCCTTGCCTTTCCTCAAAACTTTCTCATATATTTCTTCTTGCTCTCTTTCATAGTCATAGGCTCAGTCTACTTTAGGGTTACTATTGACACTATGACCACCCAACTTTTATACGGGAAAATATTAAATAGCTCACTTACAGTTAAGAGATTTAGTCCATTATCATCATAAAGGAAAACAAGGCAGCATGCAGGCAGACATGTTGCTATAGAAAGAGCTGAAAATTCATACATCTTGACTCCTAGGCAATAGGAAGTGATCTGAGACACTGGGTGGTATCATGAACATATATGAGACGTCATAGCCTGCATCCACACTGACATACTTCCTTCAACAAGACCACACCTACTCCAACAAGGCCACATTTGGTTATAATTCTCTTTCAAACCACCACATTCCACCCTTTGACCCACAAAGGCTTGTAACAGTATCCTAACACAAAATGTATTTAGTCCAACTTCAAAAGTCCCCATAGTCTATCACCATTTCAACAATGTTTGATAGCCCAACGTTCAATCTCTCCTGAAATTCATGCAGTCTCTTAAATGTAATCAACTGTAAAATCAAAATAAAAAAGCACATCACATACTTCCAACATATAATGGCACAGGATACATATTACTGTTCCAAAACGTAGAGAAGGGAGCATAGCAAAGAATTACTGGACCAAAGCAAGACTGAAAACCAGTTGGGCAAATTCCAAACTCAGCATCTCCAAGTCTGATGTACCTCCCTCCAACAGAACTCCCTGCCTCTACCTCCCCTTATCTGGAGAATGTCCCTAGAACTGAAGGACTGACCTTATCTAAACGCTGTTTCTAAAAGCAAGTGCCCAATTCATCTTTAGCTTGACTCTTGGCACAGATCCCTGCTAAGAAGTCTTGCTCTAGGAGCTCTGCTATAGGACCCTAATGCCACATAGGAAACCTTGTCATAGGAGCATTCCACTTAATGCAAATTTGGGATTGCCCCACATTTCCCAATCTTATATTACATATACCCTGGAATAAAATTGAGCTGGTTCACTGAAATCTGCCTCTCATAGGGTTGTCTCTGTACTCATGGATCTGGTGCAAAGCTTGCTTTCTGCCTCTTTTCCTTCTCAACCTGGTGGCCAATAGGCCGAGAGGAAAGCGGAACCCCACAGGTATGTTCTCTCCCGGGGAGATTATATCTCTCATCCTCGGTAGTCCTTGGATACCTAGAGTTCTTTATGTAGAGCTGAGGCCTCCTGGGAGTTCCGCTGTCTACTTTACCACATCTATGTTTTTTGTCCTTTTTTTGTCCTTATTATTTGGTATGGTTTTATGGTTATAGCTTCTGATATTCCTAAGAAATAATCTCACAACCAGTTCACTGATCCTCTTACTGTTACAATGCTTGAGCACCTCCTCAAAATGTTTCCCTGAGCCTTGGATGTGGGTTGATTTGTAACTTTATCAACTGAGACCAGGCTCCACAACTCTGTATTTTGAATGGTTGGTCGTGTTTGGTAATGGTCTCTGTAGCAATGCATTGTTTCCTTGATGAGTGGTAAAAATTTCACTATACCTAAAGATCTAAAATGTATTCTTAACTATTTATACTTTGCACTATTATTGTGGTCTTCATCAGGTTCTTCACAGATGCTGTATTATGAAGTCTACATGAGATGTTGGTGGCCTGATTACAGGGGAATCTTGCACATAGACCAATTATGATAAAACACATTCAGACAGGAAAATAATGTTATCAGATTGCAGTTCCATGCTGCTTTCTACTTCAACATATGGATGCTATTTACATTCTGTGAGGTTTAAAGTTTCATCTTACTGCCCAGTAGCCTACTGAATTATTATTTACCTCTTTATTGGGCTATATTTATTCATATCTTTCCTCACATCTTTCAATCATTAATCTACCTATCTATTCACTAATCTATCTATAAATCAAATAGAAATTTGCAAATATATATTACATTTATGAATAGAATCTACTACTCATGTATAATGCCTTTAAACTAAGAACTAGAATGGTCAGCCAATACAATCCTCTACCTACAGAGATAACTTTGCCCTGCTTTCAAGAGAATGTCTTTAATAATGGCCAAATGCTTAAAGTAAATTAATTTAAGCCACCAAAAGAAATTTAAGCTCAGATCTTATGTTATTCCACCTTTCACTGCTCCCCCATCTCCTGAAGAAAGACAATCTTAGTTCATTGTTTTTCCTTTGCAGAAGAAATTTTTTATGCATAGAGTCAAATTTAGGCATTAGATTACCTTATAAATATTAACTTACAGTTAATTAGTCTTTTTATTTGACGCATGCAGCAAATGTCTGGCCCATCAACCCATGCATACTAATTATAAATGCAGCCTTGCCGTCTTCACAAGGAAGTGATAGTTTAATCTTAGGACTGTCATGTCTTATTGAAGAAGATAATATCTGACAGCTCTGTGTCAAAACCAGTTGTCAGAGGGGATTACATCAAAAACTTAGAGTCTTAATTGACAAAACAATAAAACAGAGAAGATCCAATTTAGATGGATTTTCTAATGCTTAATTCTACAATACTGTTAGTAGCTTTATATTTGAATGAGGGAAATAAACTATAGTCCAGGATCAAACCTCAGTAGGCTGTACAAGCATGCATTTATTCAGTTTTGCTTATATTTGGCTTATTATAATTCCATGTACCATGAACAAAATTATTTACTGATAACAATTTTCGTTTGTTTGTTTGTTTTTTGAGACAGGGTTTCTCTGTGTAGCTTTGCACCTTTCCTGGAACTCGCTTTGGAGACCAGGCTGGCCTCAAACTCACAGAGATCCACCTGGCTCTGCCTCCCGATTGCTGGGATTAAAGGCATGTGCCACCACCAGCGCCAGGTGATAGCAATTTTCTTAATTCATTATACTTGTACTTACATTTAAGTAGTGTTGCAAAGTACTTAGAATCTTTTAGTAGGTTAAAATGGTGGCTATTTACTGTAATTTGAATTGTGCTATATAGCACTAACTATGATTTAGCTGGAGAACTTCCAAATTAACAATATCTTAAAATAGTAGGTAGAGGTCTTAAGGATGTTTAAGGAAATTATTTAAGCTTTCACATAGTGATGTGTTTTAGAACTATAGATATTTTAACATATACATATATTGTATAATCATGTACATGTTCACACACACACACACACACACACACACACACACACACACACACTTAACCCTCACAGCAATGCTAGAAAGAATATACTATTACTGCCCTCAATTTGGGAGACATAATGATTGGAAAAAGATTAATTGTTCTAAAACACGGTATAAAAGTAAAAACAGAAAACCAGTTTAAATTGGCTTACAATGGGATTCAAAGACTAAAAGATGATACAATATTAATTTTAATGTTAATGTATATATTTACTTCATTTATATAATTCCTGGCTTACTGCCTATTCAAGAAACCATTAAATGTGAATCATTCCTGAGTAAATATTAAGCTTGTTATATATAATTCTATCTACAATGTTTAGAAAATTAAAAAGAAAACATTGATAGCTGCACACATACATAGACCCTGATAAAATACCTACTCATTAGTAATATGATGTGCCTCTTTCTTTTTTTACATTATTCAGTCTTTGTTACATGCCCTCTCTCAATTTCCTTCACTCATGTGTCTATGTATACTCCCTGGAAATTAAAAACAAAAAACACAACAACTCAGAAATGTTTGCCTGAGCACCCAGAACAACATTGTTTGTGCACATTACCTGCTGTGATCTATTACAGTTTCCCATGACCCCTCAAACGTTTAGAATTTACTCAGCAGGCATCATAACGAGTATATTAGAAAAAAGACCTTGGTTTTATCCTGTGTCTTCCCCTGAGAAATCACTGAAGGAGAGCTGTGTTCCTCAAGCAAAGGCTCTTCTAACAGCGCCAGTGGGACTATTGTTTGTTGATGTGTGTTTTCTTTTCTCTGTTCTCCTCGGTGCCCCTCTCATACCCTCTTTGTAACTAACTAGCCGAGAGGTATTAGATTCATCTCACAGCTTTTATGTATTGTGTCTTCATATTTGCCAACAATCTCTTGGTAAAATTTTTCTCAAGGTAGCCATTTGAAAAAAATTACATTTTCTCTGTTTAGACTTTGATTCATCCAGGCTATGGGTATTTGCTCTTGTGTTGACAAGGACCATTTTTTTCCCTTTAGAATGGATAATCATTCACTTTTTAAAAGTTGTTTATTAGATGTTACTTCCTTAATGAGGCTTGTATTGTCATTTTACTTAAATGTCTTCCTAACCCATTCTGAATAATTGAGACTTTTCACTCAGTTCTAACAGGCTGCAACAATCATCATCCTGCATTGCCTATATTAATTTACACAGAGGCAATATGTGTTGGGTTTATTTTTCAGAAACATATAAACCAAAAGTATGAGGGCACAGTGGTTTTGTTTGATTTAGTTATTGATAGGTTTCAAGCATTTGCAGTGTTTTTGTCTTATCATAGGAAAATTACATAATCCAATGTATGAATTTAAAGAATTTGTTTTGGGAAAGTACATTTAACCAAAAAGGCAGCATAACTTAGTACTGTAAGAATATAGTTTTGGAAAACAGACAGTTTAACTCAAATGGTGCCTTGGCCATTTATAAGAAACGAGCTGGTGCTTCAATACTTTGAAAATCCTGTTTCTTATTCTTTAAGTAATTCTAATATTGTCCAATGTTGTCACTGACTCTCAGGTCTTCTTTAAGCCCATGTGTTGCTCTTTCATGTCCCATGTTAAGTGACGGTATCTTCTATCTACATTATGTAAAATATAAAGTAAATGACAAGTGACATTGTGAACTTGTACAATCAACAGCATGATGAATGCTTCCATCCCTCCCTACTTCTCACCAGTAGTTCTTTCTGACATCCTCAGATTCCCACTTCAAACGGTGGGCCTTCCATACAGTAAAGGCGGTGATTCTCCCCGGAACAGCTCAGATAGCAAAGTAAAACTTTCCTTCTGTACACTTACTGGATCTCCATACGAATAAGTCAGTAATGTCTGTATAATGCTATATCAATGGACAGAATTGCACAGTTAGAGTTTTACTAATCCACTCAATTCTCATGTTAATTCTCATGTTACTTAAAGAAGATATGTAAAATCAAAAATTAGATTTAAAAATTTAAAACAATCTTGTTCTGATAACTCCAAGTTCTGTAATGAATAATGTTTTGTCCATTATTTGTTTGTTAATCTATTAAGCCATGGGCGAATGAATGTATTTATGAATGAAGGTCTACATTGAAACTATGTAATACACTAAAGCCAAAAATCTGAGTCACTCTGACCACCTCCATGAGTCCTTCCTAGACTTTGAGATACAAAACTTCATTGTGAAACATTGTATTCTAACTTTCTGCAAAGATAAATGATAAAACATCAGCATACAACTAGTAGTAATATTTTATATAAAAATAAAAATCTGCAGGTTGGGGATTTAGCTCAGTGGTAGAGCGTTCTCCTAGCAAGCACAAGGCCCTGGGTTCAATCCTCAGCTCAAAATAAATAAATAAACAAACAAACAAATAAATAAATAAATAAATAAATAATAAAAATCTGTCAAGATAGAAATTAGAAAAAATATATCCAATTTGCAACAACTTTAATACAAAAAACTGCTGGGTAACCTATCATGGGGTTCATCCCTGGAGCAGATAGATTTTTTTCTTTTGCTTAAAAGCCATTAATTGCCTATAGATCCTCACCATTAGGCCTTGTGAAATTTCCTCCATATGCATTGTGATGTCATCAAGTGTTGTCATTGTTCAGGAAAAACCGAACGCAGTACTATATATTAAATATTTTGCTTTGTTTACAAAAAATCCCATGTTCTTTAGAATTTTTCTCTTTTGGAATCTATCATCTTGTTACTGAAATAACATGAAATAGAACACAATATAAAGGCAAGTTAGGACATTCCTCACACTGTAATTAAAAAATGAATAAGCCAGCACATTTTTCTTTGTTTGTATTTGTAGCCTCTTACACTAGTCTATGTACCAGGATAAACTGAGTAAACATATTACGCACAACATTGTTTCCTTATTTACATACAGAGGGTCCTACAGTTGGATTTTACTCTTAGGTAGGAATTTCCATTCAAAGACTCATATCAGAACTGTACTTCTTTCCTATTTGTGCTCCTGAGATTATATGGTAAATACCATTCCAAGTCATTTGAACTTGACAAGGTGAAATATGAAGAAATCAAATGAAATCTTTCTATCAATGATGCTATCATTGCAAAGATAAAAAGAACAAAACTTAGAAAATTGAAAGAAAAAACAGACATTTTAAAGTACTAGTGAGTTATCTTTATTATTTTCATTCACTGTAGTTTAGTACACTATATAAATTACTGTAAAGTTGTATCAATATCTTAAGCCTGAAATCTTATTTCAGAAATGATATGTACTTCTTTTTCAATTACAAGAATGTCACTTACAGTTATAGACTAGCAACCTATACATTTATATACATTTTACTTAGGGTTTTAAAGCCTTAGTTTTAGGAATCAATATTGATTACTTCCATAGTATTACAATTATTCTGAATGCTGTTTTCCATGCCAACTTATTCCAGCAGTGTTTCCAGTTAGAAAAGGAAATGACAAAGATATGAGAAAATCAATCATGTATGTATTTCCATTATTCTTTGAAGAAATTGAATTGAACTGTTAAACATAGAGAACTTTGAAGTTAAACAAAACTGTTAATAACTCAGTCTACCTTTAACTTGGCCTTAAAATCTATAACATTAATGATAGTATTTTTAGCAAACATAATTAAAAAATTACAAACCACAGTGGTGACAGCACATCACTGCTTTAATGTCTATGTTTATCTTGTTCTTTCAGCTTGGTACATGCTGCTTTTCTATGCAGTAAAAACAGGTATGACCTGTACATTAAAATGCAGACTCAAGGACAGTAGATAAATAACTAGGAAAAAAAAAAAAAGGTTTTGTGACACAGACATTTCCATCAAGTGTTGCCTGTTCGAGAGAGGAGGTGGTGAGACTTGCAAGGCTTATAATCTCATCATATTTATCAGATTCAGGAGAACTTTGAAAGCTTCAAGGTTCATAGGGTTCCTTCCAAGGTCATGTGAACAGTAATAGATGCTGAGGAAGAGAATACTCTCCCAGGGCTGTATTAGCTGAAGGTTGTTCAGACGGCTCCACAAATGCACCTTTTTTGAGTTGTTGCCCATACTAGCTTTGCTGATGCAGTTGCCTTTGAGTCACCTAGCTCCTGTATGTAAGCCTTCACCCATGCTCTGTAGTTAGAGTTTTCCTGCCTGGCCCAGTCAGGACAAATCTCTCTTACCTGCCAGTCCCACAGTCGCTCAGACCCAACCAAGAAAGCACACAGAAACTTATATTGCTTATAAACTGTATGGCCGTGGCAGGCTGCTTGTTATCTACTTCTTTTATCTTAAATTAACCCATTTCTGTTAATCTATTCTTTGCCACGTGGCTTGTGGCTTACCAGTGTCTTTACACGTTGCTTCTCATGGCGGCAGCTGGCGGTGTCTCTCCCCAGCCTTCTACTTCCCAGAATTCTCTTCTCTCTTGTCCCGCCTATACTTCCTGCCTGGCCACTGGCCAATCAGAACTTTATTTACACAGAGCGATATCCACAGCACTTCCCCTTTTCTTTTTTTTTCTTTAAGGAAGGTTTTAACTTTTACATAGTAAAATTACATATAACAAAACAATTATCAAGCAAGAATTATAGTTACATTATTAAAGAAGATATCCTATCTTATATTGGTGAGTCTAAGGTTTTATATCTAACTTATCTTGTATCATAACTGAGCAAAATTATAACTATCTAGTCTTCAACCACATCAAAGGCCTCAGAAGGATATAATATTACCTGAGAACCGGGAGAAGGATGTAAGCATTTTTCGGGAGTCTTGCAGGGTAGACAGAGACAGCTGGCAGCCTGGACAGTCACCTAATGTTCCTTTGTAAAGTTGGGGCATTTGTCTTCAGCTCACAGGGCTAGAGTTTCTCGGTCACTTCTCTCAGTATCCTGTAGAATGTCTGGCAGTTTCCTCTGCGAAGCAGGAACCTGAAGGACCATTTTGTCAAGCAAAGTTTAGTGGTCACCTTTCTATGGGTCCTGCATGTCCAGTTGATCGAGCAGTCCAAGCAAGAACAGTTTCTTGCCCAAATGGCTATTTTTGCCAAGGTGAAGATAAGATATGTCTTCATGAAGATAAGATGTGTCTTCAATGTCCATCCTCCTCTCTGAAGTAAATTGGTGCTGCCAGGAACAGACATGTCTCACTGTCCAGAAATTCTAAATTTTAAAAGTATTTTAAATGCCATATTCTGAAGGTCTTTGAAGTATTTGAAGATTACCTATCTATCTGAAATATCTCTATGTATACCCAGAAGACTTAACTAACATGGCTATGAGTATGATTATCACAGATGATTAATTATTAATCTATTTCTAATTATCCATTACAATTTTAAATGAGCTATACAAACACAATACCTTAAACACAAGTAGAAATATATACATAGTATAACAATATTAACTTTAAGTTTGTATCAATAGACTAAAATCTATACCAATGTAAAACATTTTAAACAAGTTGTTGCTCTTTAGAAGTAAGTTCCTTCCTTAATCTACCCTTTCATCCTATTATATCTATATCATATCCCCTTTTCTTCTTTAGAAAGAGATCGCATTTATAATCAACCTGCTTTAAAGAAAAATATTGGTTTTTCTCTGTCCCACACCAGAGGGCTCTTCTGATTTGGGACACAGAATCTCTTAACCTTTTCTTTTAGCAATATGTCTGGGTTTAGAGAAGGAGTGAGCCAATACCATCTCCAAAGCCAGCTTGATAATTTTGGGAATGTGGGCGTAGTTTCTCTTACTACTTCCTGCTGGAGGGGGGCGCTGTATCTTATGGGGACACAAAGAAAATTTTAGGATTATGGAGTAGTCCATTAGGGTGAACCTCTGAGCCAGTTGCCTTGAAACCATTCTGGATATTGGATCATCTGGGCCATTGTGTCATCGGAGACCTTTCAGGTGGTCTTGGCTGATGAAGCCTGATGTACCTTAATCTGGAACAAATCCACAGCCTCTGGCTTTCTGTGGAAACAAAAGCAGAAACTCTTTTCCAAAGCAACATATCCTTATATCCAAATTTTGAAGTCAAGTTACCTTTACAATTTACATATTTATTTAACTCAACAGCTTTTATGATCAAATCTTTTTCTGCAGTTAAAAGTCCCAAAGACAAGACAAACCAGATTCTCTGTGTAATATCCATCTTTGTAAGACTGAAACTCCACTGTGGCTGCTGGCTCCACCCACCTCAGCTTCCCAACATGGCGGTGGTACAATTTACTGCCAGCTCTGGGTCTGGAGCCATGTGTACCATCAACTATCAGAAGCAGTTCTATCAAAGCAGTGCATAGCCCAGAAATCTTTTTTTTTTTTTTTTTTAACTAGCAAAGGCTAAATCCACCACGCAGCAGAGTAAAGTGTCGCTTATAGATTCCTCATTCCCGCCACACTGCAGGTCAGACAATCACGCCAGGAACTCGCCATAGTAGCTCAAACCGGCAGGTTGCTGCTAACTTGAGAGAGACAACTAGGAAGCTGTTTTTAGCTCCGTTTTAGAATCTTTTTTTCAGGTTTTAGGTGGAAATTCTTGCCAACACGTTGGACGCCATTTGTAGTTAGAGTTTTCCTGCCTGGCCCAGTCAGGACAAATCTCTCTTACCTGCCAGTCCCACAGTCGCTCAGACCCAACCAAGAAAGCACACAGAAACTTATATTGCTTATAAACTGTATGGCCGTGGCAGGCTGCTTGTTATCTACCTCTTTTATCTTAAATTAACCCATTTCTGTTAATCTATTCTTTGCCACGTGGCTTGTGGCTTACCAGTGTCTTTACACGTTGCTTCTCATGGCGGCAGCTGGCGGTGTCTCTCCCCAGCCTTCTACTTCCCAGAATTCTCTTCTCTCTTGTCCCGCCTATACTTCCTGCCTGGCCACTGGCCAATCAGAACTTTATTTACACAGAGCGATATCCACAGCAATGCTCCTATAAGTAACCACAGTAAGCTCCCTAGTTCCCTGAGCTTGACTACAGAGGAACTGTCACCTTGGTCTGACGTTGGTGGCCTATGTGGAGTGGAGAGACATTTGTTCAAATATGTACAAGAAAAAGTCAGACAGTAAGTCCTCAGTCATGTTGATTTCATTATTTTATTATGTATCCATTTATTTATGTTCAGCTTCATATAATTTTGTTTTTTGAATGTTTTCCTGGTTGATTTGAAACTGTCTATGTGGTTGATCTTTGCTTTACTCTTCCTCCTACCTTATATTCCTGAGTCATGGGATTATAGGAGTGCACCATATCACTCAGTTTATGATGTCATGGGGCTTCACACATGCTAAAACGTCAAGTGTTCAAACAACTAAGCTACATCACAATCTCTTATATAGCTCAATACAAAAGAGATTCAAAAATGTTTATTTGGAGGAGAAACAGAAAAGAAGGTTACCACATTCTCTAAAATATCAAATATTCAGTAATTAGAGAGAAAAATGTCTCTTTCCTTCTTGTTGAATGATGGCAAGTAGGTAAGAGACCAAGTATGAGTGATTAGTACCTGAAAATTAATTCAGTCCCAATAGACACATCTATTACTGTAGCCAACACCCAGTCATCTGCTAACTAATCATTCATTTTTCAAGTAAGAAATTTATTGTTTAGAAAATTTTATTCAGTGCATACTAATTCAGTGAGCCCTTAGAACCATCAGAACTAAGTGTGGGATGATTTTGATACACTTTTGTATAATAATATGGAAAGGAAAAGCTTAACCCCAAATACGATGGCAAGAGAGAATTCCTTGAAAGTTACCTCTAATATGGGCTGTAGTAAATAAACAAAAAATGTTTCTTGGTGGATCTGTAGAAGAGGACCAGGTTTATATTTTTATTATGTTATGAACTGGCAACTTTGTAAAATAGTGTAGAAGCAAATTTGGAGTTATAACATTATTAACAATAAAAAGTTATTTTAGGAGTTTTAAAATATCATAATACATATACTCAATAGATGCATCATAAAAATACATATTAAAACTATACCATATTTTTACACAAAAATCATCACAATATACAGTCAAGATTACATTAATGATGTCTACTCCATTATCATTTGACAGATTCAGGCGAAAAATTCCTTTATATATAACAATGTCCAGTCCAGTAACATTTGATAAACTCAGACCAAAAATTCTTATTACTTACCCTATGTAAAACAAATAGTTCCTTTTTTTTAAAACTTTTTTTAAAATTATATTTCTGTTTAAATTTTACACATCAGCCATGAGTTCCCCTGTCCTCCCCCTTCCGGCCCCTGCCCCCAACTTCCCCCCAGTCCCTCCCCTCCATTCCCATCTCCTCCAGGGCCAAGACTCCCCTGGGGATTCATTTAAACCTGGTGGATTCAGTACAGGCAGGTCCAGTCCCCTCCTTCCAGGCTGAGCAAAGTGTCCCTGTGTAAGCCCAAGGTTCCAATCAGCCAGCTCATGCACTAAGGACAGGTCCTGGTCCCACAGCCTGGATGCCTCCCAAAGAGTTCAAGCTATTCAATTGTCTCACTTATCCAGAGGGCCTGTTCCAGCTGGGGGCTCCACAGCCTTTGGTTCATAATTCATGTGCTTCCATTCGTTTGGCTATTTGTCCCTTTGCTTTTTGCAATCTTGGAAAAAGTAGATTCAAAAATTGATTTTTTTCTTATCATATTCATATTCTTGTTTTTCTTTTCATGAAGGTTTCAATAATCTACCTTTTGTCATTTTTATATCTTTCCCTTTTTCTTTTCAGTGTAGATTCAATGATCTACCCATTTATCCTATTATTTCTTTATCTTTTTTTCTCAGGGTAGATTCAGTGATCTACCTCATATCTATATTTTCCTTTTTTTTTTTAATAAGACGAATCACATTTAATCAGTTTCTTTCTTGCAGTTTCAGATGCTCAAGTACAGCTCAAAAAACAAAAAATCTAAAACAGCTATAGACCCATGACAGACTAATACAAAGAGTACTGCATTTTAAAAAATGATAAACACACACACACACACACACACACACACACACACACACACACATCCATACACACATTCACTCAACTTTCTGAAACTATGGTATTCCACTGGCTGTGACCAGACTGCATCACATACCCACCCTTGAACCAATCAGTGGGCAGGGAAACAGAATTCTCCCATCAGACTTGAGCCACAATCCCCTTTGAAGACCACATCTATAAACTGAGAGTGGGAAGGAAGTACTGGGAACCATTTCCAGAAGGTAGTGAGTAGGTTCTGGGCAGATAATGACAGCTATTCACTGTGAGAATGGGGGTGCAGGACCAGTTGTGCAGACAGACACTGTACACAAGAGGGCCACACCTGTGCTAGGCCAGAGAAACAAGACGTCGATCATGCACCATCTTCCATGTCACCTTCAGCTTTGAGCCTCAGTTTCCAATTAGTACAGGGTGGAGGTATTGTAAATTTGGCACCCCCACCAACCTGCATAGTGACACACACCCTCTGAAAGGCCCCAGCTACTCCAGATCGCTGTGTCTCCTTTGTTCTCTCTGTCTCTAGGTGTCTCTGTTCTTCTGTCTGTCTCATGTCCCCACTCTGAGGTGGCCTTTCGCTCTCTCCCACTTCTCCCAATAAACCTCTTGCATTAAAAAAAAATGAGGAACTGGTGAGGTGTGAGGAAGCTGTGGCTTGTTCTGTGTCTCTGATCTTCCAGCATTCACCCCAATTAAAAAAAATCATATCCAATAAGTATATGCAATAAAGTCAAGATTACATTAATAATGTCTAGTCCATTAGCATTTGACAGATTCAGGTGAAAAACTCCATTATGCTGAGGATATCGCTCTGTGTAAATAAAGTTCTGATTGGCCAGTGGCCAGGCAGGAAGTATAGGTGGGACAAGAGAGAAGAGAATTCTGGGAAGTAGAAGGTTGGAGAAAGACACCGCCTACTGCCGCCATGAAAAGCAACATGTAAAGACACTGGTAAGCCACAAGCCATGTGGCAAAGTATAGACTAACAGAAATGGGTTAATTTAAGATAGAAAAGGTAGATAACAAGCAGCCTGCCACGGCCATACAGTTTGTAAGCAATATAAGTTTCTGTGTGCTTTCTTGGTTGGGTCTGAGAGACTATGGGACTGGTGGGTGAGAGAGATTTGTCCTGACTGGGCCAGGCAGGAAAACTCTAACTACACCATTATATATAACAATGTCCAGTCCAGTAACATTTGATAAACTCAGACCAAAAATTTTCATTACTTATCCTATGTAAAACAAATAGTTCCTTTAGATTCAAAAATTGATTTTTCTTATCATATTCATATTTTCTCTTTTTTCTTTTCATGGAAGTTTCAATAATCTACCTTTTTCCATTTTTATATCTTTCCCTTTTTCTTTTCAGTGTAGATTCAATGATCTACCCATTTATGCTATTATTTCTTTATCTTTTTTCTCAGGGTGGGTTCAGTGATCTACCTCATATCTATAATTATGCAGGCAAGGGAAATTAAGATCATGATGGGAGGACATTCAGAGATGACTGGCCACACTAGTGGAAGCCCGTGTACTGTGGACTGGTGGCTGTGGAGCCCCATGGGACTGGACCAGGCCCTCTCGATACAGAAGGCAGTTGTTTGGCTTGAACTGTTTGGGGGACACCCAGGCCGGGGGATCAAGATCTGTCCCTAGTGCATGGGCAGGCTTCTGGGAATCCGGTGCCTGTGGTGTGACACCTTGCACAGCCTTGGTGCAGTGGGAAGGGGCTTGGACCTGCCTAGGTTCAGTGTGCTGGGCTCCGCTGACTCTCCATGGGAGACCTCGATTTGGGGGATGTGAGGATACAGGGTGGCTTGGGAGAGAGGGCTGGGGGCATGGGAGGAGGGAAGAGGTGGGATCTGTGTGTGGTATGTGGAGTAAAAAATTTCTTAATAAAGAAAAATGAAAAAAAAAGAGATGTCAAACTACTAAAATGTTGTTATTTTATGCAAAACACTTTGTTCTCCATTAAATTATATATACATATATTATCATATAAATGATATATTTCATTTTATATAGGATAATTAGTTATTTTAAAACACTATCATATAATTTTTAAGACAATGCATGGTTGTATAGAACTATGAAACAATGCAAATTTGTGAATGGCATTTTTCAGATTTAAATATCTACTTGAAAGATATTTAGACTCATCTAAGTAGTATAAGGATGGGTTAGGATTTTGCTGTATTCAGGATTATATTTTTGTTGATGAAAATCATGTGTGCATTTTTAAAATAAAAATTGCTCTAATATACAGATTATTTGGGAAAGGCCTTTAACAGACAAGAACTGTTAAATCTCATTTCTTCTCATATTCAGCTGATTTAGAGGTGTTCATGATCTGTGTCCCATCATGACATCAAAAATTGATCCACAGCCTACCTCTCTGTGATGACTTTAAACCTTGCCATTGTTTCTCCACCCCCTTCCTCTTGCCATTCCTCCTCTTTCCTTCTTCCTAGTCTCTTTTCTTCACTCTGCCCCCTTGTAGCCGGAAGGTTTCTCCTATCCCACCTGGCCACATGATCCCTCAGCCACTTATAAAATAATCATTCAGAGGCTAAATATTAATTACCAATTGTAAGGCCTATGGCAGGCTTCTCACTAGCTGGCTCTTATAACAACCCATTTCTGTTTATCTGTAAGTTGCCACGTGGCTTTGTGGCTTACTGGTACTTTCATGTCTTGATTCTCTGGGCAGTGAGTGGCTCACAGTGTCTCTTCACTCCTCACCTTTTCTCTTCCTCTCTCTCCTGTTGGAATGTACCACCTAACCTTATTCTGCCTCACCATTGACCAAACAGCTTTATTTATCAACCAATCAGAGCAACACATACTCGCAGCATACAGAAAGGCATCCCACATCACCCCCTTATTCTCTTCCTTCCATCTACTTTCTTCTTGTCTTCCCCAATTTTCTCTTTGTTATCTTTTTTCATTTTTCCATTTTTATTCTGCTGAAGGAAAAGTCACTACACTCATTTTACAGCCCCAAGATTTCTTTTGCCAAGAGTGCTTTATAGGTGGTTGATGTTCATTATTGCAGAGGTTAAACCTATCTGGCTATTGCTTGCGCAACACTAATTCTTCTTAGTTGCAAATAATTAAATCTAAAATTTTATTAGGAGTTTTGTTAAATGGCATTTTTTATATTAGTGTGAATGGACTTTGACACAAACATAACAAAATAATATTTATATATGTATTCAGTTTTCCTATTGATAATCATGGTGATTAAATGTCTTACTTTGGGTAAACTTATCATTAGTGGTTGTTTAAAGGTAGCAGTTCTCAACCTGTGGATTATAAACCTTTTGGGGGGGATTCCTATATCAGATATTCTTCACATCAGATATTTGCATTACAATGCATAAAAGTGGCAAAAGTATAGTTACGAAGTAGCAATGAAATAATTTTATCATTGGGGGTCACCACAACATGAGGAACTGTATCAAAGAGTCTCAGCATTAGGATGGTTGAGAATCACTGTTTTTTTAAAATTTTTGTTTTTGTTTTTTGTTTGTTTGTTTATTTGTTTTCAAGACAAGGTTTCTCTGTGTAAGCCTGGATGTCCTGGAACTCACAGAGATCTGCCCTCCTCTGCCACTCAATGCTGCTATAAAAGGCATGGGCCACAACTGCCTGGTAAGAACCATTGTTTAACAAAGTTTACAGAACTTTGCAAAGTTTTACAGAAATCAACTTTAGAATATTTTAAACTTGTTCTAGCATCTCAACTTTATTTTTACTTCTTTTCTTAAAATTTATTCCTATAATTTTGTAAAAGCTGTTTCTAATTGAGAAACTACAGTAGGTGAAGACAATTACTAGTGCAGAGGTAAATCAGTACTCCATTGAAGTGATGTGAGCAAATGATTTCATTTGTCTATCTAATTCTCGGCTGCTCTTGTCTCTTTGCCTTAGACTTCCCTGGCTAAGTGCACTGTAACCAATCACTTTATGATGGGTGATTTCAAACAACTTCCAAAAATAAGAAATGACAGAAACAGCTGGCTGCCTGGACAGTCACCTAAGATTTCTCTGCAATGTTGGGGCATCCATCTTTGGCCTACAGGCTTAGAATATCTGACAGACTTATCTGTGAAGCAGGATTTTTGAAAAGATGATCTACTTTGTCTTGACAAAGTTCTGTAGTTGCTTTATTTTCTGTCCTGCTTGTCCAATTTGGGTAGCATGCTGTTAACAATCAAGGCAAGGGCAGTTTCTTGCCCAGTGGCTAACTTTTGCCACAGAGAAGGTAAACTCCATATGGAATTTCTTTGGTGCTCATCATCTTAGCTGAAGTAGATTGGTGCAGCCAGAAGCAAACATGTGTCATTGTCATATAAGAAAAACAAAAACAAAACAAAAAACTTTATGCTATTAAAACATCTGAAATGTCATGTTCTGTAGATCTCTGAAGTGTTTAAAGACCACCTGTCTATCCTTCCTTCTTGTCCACTGAACTCATCTTTGATTTATGTATATTTGACTATATATCAAAAGTAGAAGAAGAAATGAACAAAAGTTTCCATGGTCCTCTGTTGCCAGTCATACCATCTTACAATAATTAGAACCTGGTGAATCGCATTGTTCTTATCACTTTGAATAAATTTATTCCTTACAAAATACCTAACTGCTGATCTCTCCTCCCAACCATAAGCAGTTTACTTTTGCTTGCTACTCTTCATTCTGTACCTACTTCTGGGAATGACTCTATATGTTTTCCAATAAATGTCTTTCATACTCAATGTTTGACTCACTCCACCATAAGGAATCCTGTCATATGCAGGTGTTTTATACCTTCTGATTCCAATTGGTGACATGATTGGTCTGTGCTTATGAAGACCAGCAACATTCATTGGTTTATCAATGACTGAGAAATTCAATACCATGAGAACTAGAAAACAACAACAACAAAAACAGCCAATCTAATCATTTTATCAGAAATAAAATCAGCTAGTCTTTCTTCCTTTAATAACATTTTGTGATTAAAATTACTTATATAGTAATAGGTTTCCTGTCCCATAGGAGATATCTTTGAAGATTGCTATTAATTTTTTTCCTTTGGAAATTTTTACTTCTAAAAATTATGATGATTTATTTTTCTTCTTAATTCTAATTGCACAGATAATTTTCAGAATAATATTTTAAAGAACATAGCTACTTATTTTCATTCTTATTTTTACATAAGATATAACAAGAGCCTCAATCATAAAAATAAAAGTAAATTAAATTAAATATGTTGTAAAAGTTATCCTATGTACAGTTGAATGCAGTTTAACATTCAGTACCAACAGTCTAATTTTACAGATATTATTGGGGAAGTGACTTTTGCAGTTTCAATCTCTCAGAATATTTTTCATGAAGTAGCATGAAAATGTGAAAAAGTCATGATCCATTTCAATTGGCTAACTACATAGCCAACAATTACATTTTCCAAACATTCATTATCCCTGAACTTGAAAATAAATCAAGATGATACATGAGTGAAGAAGAAGAATATCGGAACTTCCACTAAAATTTCCTTTACTGAAAGAGAGAGAGAGAGAGAGAGAGAGAGAGAGAGAGAGAGAGAGAGATTTTTGTCTGTGCATGGGCCTATGCATAGGTGTGTAGGTGGTGTGTGAGTGCATGCACATATGTATGCATGTGTCTGATAGCTACAACATTAGAATTCTCTCTCCTCTCCTCCTTCCCTAGTCTATTTTCTGCATTTGGCTTGGATCCAATTTCCTTCTCCCTGTTCCCTTTGAATGAGGTCCAGGATTTTGAGCTCCAGGGAAGCAAGTTGTGATATTGAAATAGGGCTTTCATTTAAGCAGTGCTAATTGCAGCTTCAATCACTAGTTCATAAACCAGGGAGATTAATGATGGAAAAGACCTGTTATATCCGTTCTTCCATCTGATTCTGACAATAAAAGATTATTTTTACATTATGTGCAAGGATATTCTGCCAGGTTGATTTTTAGTGATCAAAATAATGGGCTTTCAGCATTTCCCTGGAGAGGGAATTGTGTACACCCATAAATTTCACTTCCAACTGCCAACGGAAGATGAACCTAGGTTCTCCTTTTGCTTCATTGTGTGTCATTCCTCCTAGCTAAAGACTGTTGGATCATCCTAAAAAATTAGTTTTCCTCCTTTATTCAACACAACACATTTCCCATCTAGCATCCTGAATGAGTGCCATGGATGGTTTTATTAGCCATTATGGAGAATATATAATTTTATCTAATAGCTCTTAGTTATTTGAAGCAGATCCTTATCATAAAAGATGTAAGTGAAACCTTAAATTAATTAATCATAATAAAATCTTTAAGGATTTTTTTTCATTTTGAATTTTACCTGTATTTTCCATAAAATTCTCAAGATATTTTTTCATTATCTTTATCTACAATATTTTAAATGTTAATTTTTCAAGTTGAAATATAATTATATTATTTTGTCTCTTTCCTTTCTTCCCTGAAACTTCAATTTTTTAAAATATCATTCATTATGGCATATTGACAGTAAAATATGGCTTCTAAAATGATGCTTCTCTTAGCACAATAATTACTTGGTCAATAAATAAAAAACAATTATTTTAATTTATGCATTTTAACATATTAGGAGACATTATTGTGATTTTTGGTCCTGGAGGAGATGGGAATGGAGGGGAGGGGCTGGGGGGAAGGTGGGGGCGGGGGCAAGAGGGGGGAGGACAGGGGAACCCATGGCTGATATGTAAAATTAAAACACAAATATAATTAAAAATAAAAATAAAAATAAATCATGCAGCCAATATAGGGAATGGGGCAATGATTCTGCAAATACCATTAAAATAGGACTTACTGTGATCCAAAAAAAAAAAAAGATTTTAATTGCATTTATTTGTGTGTGTGTGTGTGTGTGTGTGTGTGTGTGTGTGTGTGACATTGAATATGAAGGTCAGAGAACAACTCTGTGGAATCAGTTTTCCCCTTCTATCATATAGCTCCTTGGGTTTGAAATAAGGTGTGAAGATTCCCAGTAAAGGCTGCTGAGCAACTGAGCCATCTCACCAGCCACTAGTGAACATCGTTTTAAATTAGCATGGGTTGATTCCTCACTATGTTATTTATATGGATAGACACCAGTTTTTACTGTAATATAGAAATATGAAGTCAATAGCATACTTCATAGTTTATGTATTTTATGTGTATGAGTCTTAAGACTCTATGTATATGTGTGCACCATGTTGTTGTTTGTTACTTCTCTTTTTTTTGGGGGGGCGGCTGCCACCAAGATCCAAAATAAATCACACACAGAAGCTTGTTATTACTTATGAATGGCCAGGTAGCTCAGTTGGTAGAACATAAGACTCTTAATCTTAGGGTCATGGCTTAGAGGCCCACACTGGGTGCCAGTTGTCATTTTTTTAAATGGTTGCTGCCTTATAAGCCACAGCTGTCTGAATCAATACCTGTCACTGCTCTGCTACCACCAGCAGTTAGGCCGCAAGGGCCACAGCTGGAGCGAAATCTATTCCCTCAAGCTCCAACTGTTACTTAACTAAACCTCTCTCCTTCTAAAGAACTCAAGAGTCAAAGTTAGGGTGGAATTCTGCTCTTCAGAAAGGCTCAATAACAAGTAGCTCCCCTCCTCTCCTTGCTCACATCTTACAAAATGTCCTCATGCCTCTCCTCACCTTTCCTTATAAACCCTTTCTCCCCTGGCTTCTCCCTACCACTTCCTGTCAGCTAGTTGTTGACTCAGTCTCCTGACTGCAGATGAATTTTATTTAATCAAACACATTTTTGCATCATTAAACAAATGTTCCAGAGCATAAACAAAAGTAACACACCTTGAAATAATATTCTACAATAGCACCACATGGATGCCTCATGTTTCATGTCAGAAGTGGAGGCCAGACCCTTTGTAACTGGAGTTACAAACAGTTGTATGCTGCCATGTGGGTGCTGGAATCTCAACTTAGGTCCTCTGCAATCACAGTAAGTGCTCCTCATAATTGAGCAATCTCTCCAACACATGTATTTATATTTTTGATTGAAAGGCAATTCTTGTTAAGGATGAATAGATGAAGACTCCATTATTATAATAGTATATATAAGAAATATAATGTCAGCATTACTGAGTATTTATCAGCAGTTTATGGGTTTAGGACTTTGCAGCTATCATATTTTAAACATAATAAATTATTCTCATGTATAAGTTGTATGGGATTCATTCTAAATCAAAGCTATGAAGTAGTTATACACTATTCAGAGAATAACAGACAAGAAGAGTGATTGCTAGTTTTGAAATATGAACTCTTTAAGATAATTCAATCCATGTGAGTTAGCTACCCACCCATGCTAACTAAAATTAATGGCCTTGTTTACTAAAGTGAGGCAACAGAAGTAATTTAGTATAATCAGAATTCTCAATGGAGTATAGAGTACAGAGTTTAATCCAGTGATAGCAGATACTTTTGGGGATTTTAAGACATATTTAATTTTTGTTTAGGAGCTGTGTTCCCAAGGGAAATATTTAACAGCAATAAATTTGAAATATGTAAATTTATCAACCTTCTTCAGATAAATATCATTCTACTATTTTATAATCTTCATATTTCAAAGAAATGCCATTGTGAATCAAAGCTAGAATAATTTACTTACCTTAATAAGATAATCTATTTCCTTTCAATGTCTGTCCAAACTGTTTTCTTGTTCAATGCAAAGTTTGCTCATAAATTCTTCGATGCATGTTCACAGCTTTAAGTGCAGGTCAGATTAGAACATCTCGATCAAACTGCTAGAATCATATAAAGCAGGGCAATCTATACAGAGTTAATAATTCCTACAATCTCTATTAATGTTCAGTAAATTGTGGGGAAATCCTACAATTTCATGATGGATTTCAACACAAGTAAAATTTTGTTTTGGTGATTAGCAAATAACAGTTATTTGTCTTTCTTTAATTACATTAAAATTAAATTAAGCCAAACTAATTCTACCCTCTAATATATTTTAGGGAGAATTATTTTCATGTAGCTGAATATAAATCAATATGCATCTATGGTTATTTTTCAGAGAGGGAAATAATGTGCCCCTCACCTTGCACCCATTATTTGTTTTCTTTGAGATGAACATAAGAGATTTTTGCCTTTTACTGTATTTTAGGGACACAAAGGACAGATCTCTGTTTCTAGTTTTGTTTTTCAGCTGAAATGTGAAAAGGTCTTGTAGTAATACAAGTTGTAATACTGTGCAGATTTTGCATCTATCTGACAAGTTTCCAAGATTCTAAATTTGTTGTTTAATATAAAGGTAATCATAGAAGCAGATTTTCTCTTAAAAGACAGATAACAGAGGCAAGCACTAAAAATGCAAAATATAAAAATTATTACCAATGAGATCTTGGTTTAGGAAGAGAAAAAGGCAACATTTAGTGCTTAGTATTTTGGCAGTTGCTGAGCCAGTAAGGTTCACATGCAATATTGGCATTTTATTTAATTTATTTGTTTATGAGTCATTTACCTGCATGTATGTCTGTTCACTATATGTGTGACTGATGCCCTCAGAGCCCAGGAGAAGGCATCAAATCCCTTGGTGCTGGATTTTTAAACAGTTGTGAGACAGTATATAGGTACTGGGAATAGAACCTGTGTCCTCTGGAAGAGCATCAAGTGATCTTAATGACTGAGTCATTATGTATATTTTCTCTCTCCTACAAACTAATAACCCACTCATTATAAATGTAAGATCATCTTGCTTATGCATTCTCTTGTAAACTTCTATTTGTCATGTCACTGCTCACAATTATAATTGTATAAATATGGAAACTTCAGCAAACTTTTCAAGTTTTTATATTATGACATGTTATTGTCCCAGACATGTGGTATAAATGACCAGTGTTGGGACCTGAATCAAGCTAACTTGTCATGGTGATATAATATATCTTAGAAGCCACCTAGTCCATTTATTATTGTCCATATTTTTTTCTTTCATTTTATTAAACATTTGGTATCAGATAATCAATTATTGGACTGATTCCCAGGGAAGACTGATTCTCCCTCTTTTAGATGTCACTAATCACATGTAGTATCCAGGTAGGGACTTCTGAGATTTTTTTTTTCCATCCATGCTGGCAAGTTAGAAAGTGTTGTCCGTGTTCAAGTCTTGTTTAGGAGGTCATATTGTTGAGATTTCATGTATGCAGCTGATCAGAGTATATATTGCATGTGCATAAAATGCCATAATGAAACCAATTATTTTCTTTAAAAAATACTAATTAAGAAGGAAAAAAATAAGATGAAGTAAGTACATGAACAAGAAACAAATAAACAAACAAAGCCATTAAATGTTATTGACTAAGCTAACCAAACATCTTTTAAGTCAAGATCTTTTTATTTCTGAGGAAGTCATTAGAAATGGTACGGATTACAGGAATAATAGCACAGGTCTGTAAGCCCCATTATTTGGACTACTGAGGCAGGAGGATCACATGCTAAAGTTCTACACAGGTAACCGAGTAAAACCTGTCTGAAGAAAAAGTGAAAAAAAATCTGGTGATCTGCCTTAAGTTTAACTTCTAGCAGTGTACAATAATTTCCAGCTGTTATCATTCAGAATATCAGAAAAATATTACTAGTTATTATTGTTCAGTCCTGAAAGAATAAGCCAGAAACATTTTTAGCAGTGCTTTTATAGGAAGCCAAACTGTCCTCTTAAGGAACAGTTTGCATATTATCTATTCACATTTCCTAGTAGTGAAATAACTATATAAACAGGGAATATGTTTAAGGCATATTTAGAAAAATCTGGAAAATGTTGTCATCTTTAGGATCTGAAAGATTTAAGTAGTTCTTTGAGTGTAAATTGCATACACCTTGTGTCCACTTTTGGTGTTGCCTGTAAGATTCAATATACCAGTGGAGTACAAGCCTAAATTTCTCTACGCTATACCCAGGGAACAGAATTATGTACTAGTGTTTTGTTGAATGCAACTGAATCTATTTATCTAACTCCATTGCTGCCACGTACTGAATTCTATTTTTAGGTACACTAAGAAACAAGACAAGGAGCAAGGTCTTCAGAGACTCATTAGGACCATTAGAAAAATGCTTCTAGCAGCTCCTATCAAAACAGTGGAAATAAATAACCTTTGTTCCTGGGCTGTGGATTCACCCTGTTTCTGCAGCCCCATTTCTGGATGATGTATTACAGTCATTACAGTCACCTCTGTAGGACATTGTGTACACAAAGCATGAGAGCCTCACCTCCCAATTCAGGATATTTCCTAATATATGAACAATTTGTCCTTGTCAGGCTGTCCAAGGTGAAAAAAATAAACTGTAAATATGAAGCACTTCTAGGTTACATGAACACAGGGGGAAAATTTTCCACTTATTTTTTTTTTCCTTGGCACCAGGGAGAAAAAGGAGCAAATGGATTAAGTGATAAAGTACGTATGTACCTTTAAAAGAAGGATTGTTCCATTTTTCAAAAATTGCTGTTTAATAGAGATACTCCATAAAATCAAAATGCCAAATATATACTATTTTCTAGAAGTTGCATTTCATAACAAAGAAAAATGTACTATATATGTAGATCAGAAAAGACCATGAGGATTTATGTGAATGATAACAAAGGCTAAAGTTGTGTCTTTTTTTTTTTATACAATGTCACATTGTGTGTTTGGCTTAAGTCAGCATATGAGTGTTGCCTGGTGAATGGAGCTTTTGTGCACTTTTCTATGGGGAATTCCAAATATTTGTAGTTGAACCAAATTTAGTACGGTGTAGTATATTTTGCTAGATGTTTACAATAAAAATATGAATAAACTTTACTAGCTATACAGCTTATTTGTAGAGTATTAGCACCTCCTGTGCACTGGCCTGTCTACATTCTCAGCATGATGAAACAAAAACAATTAGGATCATTTCAAAATCTTTTTAACATTCATAAGGGAAGCTTAAGGCAATCTAAACTGATAACACTCTCCCTCTTTCTCAGAGCAATAACACCAAAGAAATATCTAGAAGGATTACAAGTAGATTATTTTTTCCCTTTCCATCAGTCTCTATATTTAATCTTCCCATTGTAGTTTCCTCTTATGTCTTTATAACACTATATAACACTATACTCTGTTTCCCCTTCCTGAGAGGAAATGTGGAGAAGGATAACTAACATTCAAGGACTTTTGAAAGGCTTATGGTAACCTGATACCATATGAGCTTCCTAAAATATATACATATATTGATGGAATTTGAACAGAGTCAGATTATAATGAGGGGGATAATGTCCCAACTAGAAATCTTATGCTACTGAGTAGAGCCTCCAGTAACAGGAATGGATTACAACATGTTGAGTGATTGGCCAAGGTCAATGGACATTCCCAAATATCACAGGCTATTCCTAAGAGTTTTTATTCTCCACAACTTGATGCCAAGGCCCTATTGTTGAAAACACTAATTAGTTATAATATCAAACATTGAGAAATTGAGCTGCTATCAAATAAAAGGTTTACCTTTATTGACTAGCATTTACAGTTCCAGAAGTTACTTTGCGTGCTACCTACGAATAAAAGTAATCATTAGTATCACCTAACCACTATCCTTTCAACCCATAATAGGAACCTACCTGTCATATTAACTCTTGCAATAGCTACAAAAATGTTACAGGGTAACTAATTAATTTGATTAGATTTAAGGCCTACTCCCTGAGATGAAACCCATACCTGACACTGCTAACGTAGCTGAGAACTTGAGACTGGAAAGATCATGGAACATATGAGAAAACCTACTACTATTACTCTGATAAATGAACATAGAAATAAAATGACTTCCAATTGCATATTGTTATACTCATTGATCAGAGTATCACTCAGCCCCATCAGAGAAAGTTCTTCTTATAGTAGATAATTGTTGATACAAGTTCCCCACCTGGCTTATGTACACAGCAAGAAAGACAGTAGAGCACACATCCCTGAATGGGATGTCACTATAAAACCTCCCTCCAAGGCTTGGAGTTCTATGCAGAAGAGGAAGAAATTTTTAAGAATCAGTTGTTATGGATGACTCCAAGAAAACAGTGCCAACCATACATAATAGGACTGATGCACATATGAACTCAGAGATTGTGACAAGCATGCACAAGACCTACATGGGTTCAAGCCATGGAAAATCCCAGCTAAGGAAAGAGGAAATCAACAAAGAGCCCTGCTCCTAACCAAGAAGCTTTTTGTAATTGATGCCTACTAGCAAAGGGAAAATCACTTCTTTCTAATCAAATGTCACAGGAGTATGAACTATATTCCAGAGCAGGCCCCATGTCTAGGAGTAGTAAGCCAACACCAAAATTGATTCCTTAGTGTATGGTGTGTGTGTGTGTGTGTGTGTGTGTGTGTGTGTGTGTGTGTGTGTGTAGTTTTTGTTTTGTCAGTTTTTATCTTACTGATTCTTTTTGTTAGTTTTGTATTCTCATTTTATATTGATTGGTTTTGTTTTTGTCTTCTGAGATACAAGGAGAGAGAAGCAGAGAGAAAGAACATGAAGTCTGTTAAGTGAGAATGTGGGTAGTATAAGGAGAAGTTGGGGAGGAGAGAGATTATGACCAAATTATATTCTATCAATTTTTAATAAAAATGAGTTGATTTTCAAAAGAAAATAAAACATATTATTATGATGTACAACAAGAAAAAATAAAAACCTCTTTAAGCCATTGAATTTGTTCACCAATATCACCATTTAGATCTCCTTCACTTAAAATTAGTTATAGTTCATTTCAGGTTCCATCAAAGACATCAAAAACAACATAATTTAATAAATACATTTAAGAAAACACTATTATATAAATGGCCCCAGAAATACTAATAGTATGAACAGGGGAAAGTAGCAATTTTAAGGGTTAGAAAAGTAGGGCATACAATAGTCATCAGAGAGGCTTCATCCATCAACTGATGGAAACAGAGGCAGACCCACAGCCAAACATAAGGTCTAGTTCTCAGAATCATGAAGAAGAGAGGGAGAAAGGATTGTAGGAGTCAGAGGGGTCAAGAATACCCCAAGAAAACTCACAGAATCAACTAACCTGGACTCATAGGGGCTCACAGAGACTAAACTGACAACCAGGGAGCCTGCATGGGATTGGCTTAGGCACATGGCATATATGTTACAGTTGTATAGCTTGTTCATCTTGTAAGACTTCTATCAGGGAAACAGGGGCTATCTCCTGTAGATGTAACCATCTTGGTAAATAAGAAACAAAGAGCCAACTGCAGAGTTAAAAGCCAAGAGGACAGAGCAATAGTTAAGAGTTTAAAACCTTTTCTTCCCTTCACTGCTGCTGCTGTCTTCCTCTCCAAAAAGAGATCTACTTCCTGTGTGTCTGTCTTATTTATAGACTTTCTGTTTTGCCTTCTCATTGGTTGTAAACCCAACCACATGACTTTTTGTCACTCCCTGTCTGTACAGACCTCCAGGTCTTCTATGATTGCTATTGAGATTAAGGGCATGTGTCTCCATGCTGGCTGTATCCTTGATCACACAGAGATCTGCCTATCATGTGATCTGGATTAAAGGTGTTTGCCACCACTCCCTGGCTTCTGCTATGGCTTGCTATTAGGTCTTTATTTGTTTATTTATTTATTTATTTATTTATTTATTTTGGTTCTTCCAATTTAACTCTTTGTGTTTTTTTCATTATATTTGTGTTTTAATTTTACATATCAGCCATGGGTTCCCCTGTCCTCCCCCCTCCCGTCCCCCCCCTCCCGTCCCCATCCCCACCTTCCCTCCATCCCCTTGCCTCCATTCCCATCTCCTCCAGGGCAAACACTCCCCTGGGGATTCAGCTCAACCTGGTGGATTCAGTACAGGCAGGTCCAGTCCCCTCCTTCCAGGCTGAGCAAAGTGTCCCTATGTAAGCCCAAAGTTCCAAACAGCCAGTTCATGCACTAAGTACAGGTCCGGGTCCCACAGCCTGGGTGCCTCCCAAGCAGCTCAAGCTATTCAATTGTCTCACTTATCCAGAGGGCCTGATACAGTTGGGGGCTTCACAGCTTTTGCTTCATAATTCATGTGTTTGCATTAGTTTGGTTATTTGTCCCTGTGCTTTTTTACAATCTTGGTCTCAACAATTCATACTCTTACAATCCCTCTCTTTCTTAACAATTGAACTCCTGGAGCTTCACCTGGGGCCTGGTCGAGGATCTCTGCATCCACTTCCATCAGTTATTAGATGAGAGTTCTAGCACAACAGTTAGGGTGTTTGGCTATCCAATCACCATACTAGGTCAGTTCAGGCTTTCTCTCAACCATTGTCAGTAGTCTACAGTGGAGGTATTGTGGATTTCTGGGGACCTCTCTAGCACTTTGCTTTTTCCTGTTCTCATGTGGTCTTCATTTATCATAGTCTCTTATTCCTTGTTCTCCCTTTCTGTTCTTGATCCAACTGGGATCTCCTGTTCCCCTAAGCTCTCTTTCCCTCAAACCTTGCCCTTCACTACCCCTACTCTCATCCAAGTTTCAGGTTTCTCATGTAGATCTCATCCATTTCTCCATCATTGGGCAATCCTTCTGTCCTTTTTAGGGTCCTGTATTCTAGGTAGCCTCACTGTAGTTAGAATGGATAGGATAAAAAACACTGAAGACAGCTTATGCTGGAGAGGATGTGGAGCAAGGGGAACTTCTTCCACTGCTGGTGGGAATGCAAGCTTGTACAGCCACTTTGGAAATCAATATGGTGTTTCCCTAGAAAATTGGGAATCCATCTCCCCCAAGACCCAGCTATAGCACTCTTGGGCTCAATCATACCACAAGGGCATTTGCTCAGCTATGTTCATATTAGCATTGTTTGTAATAGCCAGAACCTGGAAACAACCTAGATGTCCATCAACTGAAGAATAGATAAAGAAAATGTGGTACATATACACAATGGAGTACTACTCAGCAAAGAAAAGCAATGACATCATGAGGTTTGCAGGCACATGGATGGATCTAGAACAAATCATCATGAGTGAGGTAACCCAGACTCAGAAAGACAAACATGGTATGTACTCACTCATAGGAGGATACTAAAACAAAGATGACTAGACTTATATTCACAACTTTATTTATTAACATACAAATAAAATCACATTTCAATACAAATAAAATATCACCATAATCTCACTATTTTACCAGCTTTAGGGACACTAATCCTCATATTGGGCCCCCTTGTCTAGCCTTAATACATGGGGAGGTGCTTAGTCTTACTGCAACTTGATATGCCATGTTTTGTTGATACTCAGGGAAGACCTGCCCTTTCCTAAACAGAGAGGAGGAGGAGTGGATTAGGAGTGGGGTGGGAAGAGAGGGAGGATGGGGAAAGGAACTGGGAGGAGAGAACTGAGAAGAAGAATCCCACTTGGATGTGAAATAAATAAATATTTTAAAATTAGGGCCTAGATACGTTTTAAAGAATGAAAGAAAACAGACATGATCAAGGTGATGAAAGCCTTGGATATGGGAACTCTGAGCAGAAACCAGGATAGTATGTACACTGATTGTAGCAGGGGACAGTAATGGGGCAGAACTATTGATCCAAATACCATTGGTAGAGGGACAAAAGTGGTGTATGTTTTCCCTCAGGTCTATGCACTGCCGATATAGTAACTATGAACGGTGACCCTCAATAGCTTGTGTCACACACACTTATAGTCAGGAAAGGAAAGTGTGGTTCTGCAGACTCTAGTTACAAATACAACTAGGGAATACTTTAGCCATCAGGACAAGTACATTTCCTAAAACTTAGTGGGACAAGTCGGGAAACAAATATAACTTGGTTGAGACCAAAATTTATAATGCTGCAGTTAAAAACATGGGAGTGATTCTGTTAGAAAAAAGTTTTTAGCATCCCTTCTTCAGACCTAAGGTTTTTAATTAAAAACAGAATACACACCTATACACATGCATCTGCCTTACTGCCCACATATACAGTTAAACCAAGTACAGTTTCAAAAAACATCTGCATTTGCTCTAGTTCAGAATTTTCCCTCTTTCCTACATCTCTCTGTCAAAGTTTTCAGGGATAGTTTGTACTAAGTATTTATAAGCAATTACATAGAACTCATTTTTTCAGTGCTGGGTACTGAATTTAGCATCTTTCACGTGTTAGGCAGGTAAAGTAACACAGAACTACAGTGCTAAAATTCTTTAAGTGTAAGCATACAAAATTGAGTAAGTTGTAATTGGTAATGTATAAATTTAGGAATGCAAATGATTCTTCCTTATTTTTATGAAATCATTGACGTTTTTGCTTCTTTTTGAAGCAGGTGGCATGGGAGGCAGATTTTCTTTTATCCCTCACTTGTTTCTACATAATCTTGACTTCTAATTTTTTGATCAAAGTACTAATTTTCACATTTGTAATTCATTATGAGACATCTGTTGTAAAGCAACAATGCCTTGCTGCTAGTAATTGTTTCAGAACTGTTTGGCTTGATGTTGACTATCCCACAGAGGACCATGTGATAAAGTTTTGCTACCCAAGATGGTACTATTTAGAGGTAGATGAATCTTAAAATAGTGAGGCAAAAGAATAAGATTTAGAACACAGTAAGAAATTATTCTGATCTGTAGTTGATATATTGTGTGCCCCAATAAACTTATCTGAAAGATCGGAGAAGCAGAACAAGCCATAGCTAATCTCACCTCACCAACTTCTCAGGTAATCCTGTTTCCTCCAACTGGAAGCCTCTGAGTCCTCATCCAAATGGACCTCACCTGAACTGCTGCTAAAAGCCTAAAAGTTTAAAAGCCTAAAATCGTCTAGTTCCTAGTCTTCATGCCTTTTAAACCTTCCTCCTTCCTGCTATCACTTCCTGGGATTAAAGACATTTGTCTTTCCCAAGGAAGACAGGATGTCTCAAGTACTGGGATTAAAGGTGTGTACCACCATGCCTGGCTCTGTTTCCAATGTGGCCTTGGTTAAAGGCATGTGCTACCACTGCCTAACCTCTATGTTTAATATAGTAGTTGTTCTGTTCCCTGACCCCCAGATAAGTTTATTGGGGTGAACAATGTATCAACCACACTGATCTATCAAATTGTCATTAGCAGATTCTTATCTAAGGTCCATGACATGACTAATCTCAGAAAGCTGGCTGTTGGTCTGCCTGAACTGTCAAACAGTCTTGAATAGGGGAGTGGGGATTGAAAAAGAGAAGAGACATAGAATTGACAAAGACAGAAATATAAAGTCTGGTGGGCTCTCAGTGAATACTTTAGCTGCCCTGAGTTTATTTCTCACAGCCTTTTTATACTCAAAGCAAGGGGGGCAAAAACCTCACCCTCTCAAGGACACCATGAATCAAGGAACAAAAAGCATAAACACATCTGTAATTCTCAAGATATCTGGCCATACATCTTATTATCCAGCCTTCAGGAGCAAAGACAAGCTTGAACTCTCTGACATCGAGTCAAGATGGAATTAAGCCACAAACTGGAGTCACAGTGGGCTCGACAGCTGGCTAGGTTTATAATATCAAACATTAATTCCATCAGGTTGAGTGATCTATAAATTCAATTAGACTGTTGGTAGCTGCCAACAGGTCAATGCCATGTATTGCATGGTTTTGTTCATCTTGCCTTGCTGGTAGCCATGGTTCACAGGTGTCCAATGGAGAACAGTGAGACCTTGCCAATAATAAGCAAAGAAAAAGAGACTATCAACATGAGAATGAGGAGAAATGAGAGGGTACCTGGAAGAGGCTGGAAGAAGAAAGGGAGGGTTTAAAGTACTGTAGTTCTATTTCAATTAAACATGTTTTTAATAATGCTGATTGAGGCATAGGTACAGTCTTTAGGTTGTTACATTTTGCCCTTGAAGTAACTGTGGGCCTCTGTCTTCTTCAACTTCCTCTCTGTTGACTTCTGGCCTGAAATAGTAGCCTTTGGTCCATTACAAACTCCTACATGCTATGTACATCAACATAGATCTTAATATGTACTGCAATTTGATCATGGATTGAAATATCCAACCCTGTGGGACAAATAAGTCCTGATCTTTCCATGTACATTATCTCAGGCTAAACCAGTAGAAGGTTGACAAAAACAAGATTTAACACCAAGAATTCTGATCCTGGGATTATTTTTATATAATAAATTGAACATATTTTGTGGAAAATAATCTTAGGAGAGAAAAAAATAAATCAGTGTGAAAATATTAACTCATTTAGTAACCCTTAAAGTAAATCTGCACAGAGTTTATCTTATGAAGGTTGCTGTGTGAGTCTACATTTTCAGGAGAAAAGTGGAATAGATGGAAAGTTTATGTCAGATTGGTTGGTTTATGGTGAATTAATCAAGCTGTATTATTTTAAATGTTCTAAATATTTCATGCATTTAATTAATTAGAAGCTAATTTATTTTCCTATGAAATATTTCCAAATTATTTTCTAATGTACTTTCAATTTATATATTATATCATTACCACTAAAATAATAAAAAGAAAAAGAAGTGAAAATATAAGCTAGAAATGAAAAATTATACTCAAATTTGAATGAGACCATAAAATGTTTTGAAGTGATACATTGGTCTATTGTTCTAGCTGGGTTTTATGTCAACATGGCATGAGCTATTGAGTCATCTGAGCAGAGGGAACATCAATTAAGAAAATGCCTCCATAATATCAGACTGTAGGAAAGCCTTTAGGGCATTTTCTTAGTGATTGATGTGAGAGAGCCCACCCTATTGTGGATGGTGACATCCCTGGGCTGGTGATCCAGCATGCAATAATAAAGAAGACTGAGCAAGCCATGTGAGGCAAGCCAGTAAGCAGCATAGCTTCCACAGCCTTTGCATCAGCTCCTGGATCCAGGTTCCTGCCTGGGATATGTGATATATATATATATAATTGATACATGATATATGCTTTATGATATATGGTGTAATATATTGATTAGCTTTAAAACTAGTAAGTTCTTGTAAAGTTTCTTCATTAATCCTTAGTTGAGGTCAATTGAACACTTATCTCCTTTTTCTTCTCCAATTCTCTGTTCTCATTCCCATTTACATCCTTAGCTCCCAGTGTTCGCCCTCTGTGTTTTCATATCACACATGCTCTGCTGTTCCTTGTCACTATGTTACTTTGATTATAAGATAATAGGCTACCAAGTAGGTTCTTCAAGTACATTTCATTTTGGTTAAGTCTCCCCATTTCTCCCTTTCTATGATTATACTATCTGCTTAAATTCTTCTGTGCCTGGTATACTTCATTTCTAATATCACCTACATCCCACTCTTCTTCCTAAAAGCATACATACCCATTGCTAATGGTCCATTAATAGTGTCCTAGTTTCCACATGTACTCTCTGTTAAACACATAAAACACATATCTGAAACTATAATTCTTATCAAAGAGAAAACATTTAGTGTGAGTCTTTGGAGGCCTGTGTGACCTCACATGCACTTCAGTTTCCAGAGAAAATGGGCTACTAAACAAAAATCTCAGTGTGAGTCATAGATTATCTATGAAGTACTGGTCAGGGAGAACACAGAGAAGGAGGAACCCCCAAACAATGCAGGCTATAGTCTTTGCTCCTTGTTGTCCACCATAACTCAATGGGAAGCCCTGGATGCTGAAGACACCACAAATATTGGTGTCCAAATCTGTTTCGTACTGAATTGGGAGCTCTCCCTGCTTGCTAGCTTTCTTCCTACAGGAAATGTTATGCATGGTGCTGTGAAAGGAGAGAGAAAAATAGTCCTATCCTATGCTGAACACTGCAGGTGAAAATACTGACATGTGAGGCAAGAAATGCCCACTGGTGCAGTGGTGGCAACAACGTTTGTGGGGACACCATTCTACTTTCTTTATTGGAATAGAGGTCTGTTCCATAGGAGGGAACATAGGCCTGATAATGTAAAAATGAAACCCTGGCTGAGGAGAAACCATAGGCCCTAGAGGAGAAAGTACTGATATTTTTCTAAATCATCATGGCAAACTACTGTCTGAGTATTTTGGCTGTTCCCAATCATGGTTCAAAAGGTTCTTATTGCATGGGTATACTTAATGTAAAATATATTACTGAGTGCTGAGTTAAGTGACTATGAGAACTCAGCCATTATTTTGATATCTGTATCACCATCCTGCCCATAGACTTAGGGAAAATTGAAGAAAAATGGGCTCTCTCTCTCTCTCTCTCTCTCTCTCTCTCTCTCTCTCTCTCTCTCTCTCCTGTGTGTGTGTGTGTGTGTGTGTGTGTGTGTGTGTGTGTGTGTGTGTGTGTATGTGCGTGTGTGTGTAAAATCTATAGGATAGGAAGGAAGGCTGTTAAATACTGACCTCTGGACATGAAACGACTGTTACACAAATGAATTCACTTTATCTGTTGCTGTTATACTAGACCTACACAAAATTAATCCAGTTAACAATTCAAAGATGGGGCCAAGAGGGGCTCCAGCTCCAGGCCCCGATGAGGAGCTATTGGTAGTGTTTTACTGTAGTTACTATTATATTCCCTGTGCCCCACTGTGTGATCCCATACCCAAGCACATCTGAATAACACTACTTAAAATTAGATCCCATACCCACGCACATCTGAATAACACTACTTAAAATTAGAGGGTTACAAACAAACTTTATACATGAAAAAAGAAAATTAAAAAACAAAAGAAAAAAATATTGTCATGAGATGGTTTGCTTCGTGATCTATAAAGTGTTTTCTTAAAATATATTTCCCAAAATACTTAAAATCTGTTTTATATTAAACATTGAGGACACATTGCTTATTTCATATTTTTCTGAACTAATAAGATGTTTATGACTATATTTGAGAGGTTTTGTGGAAATTTGCCTAAGTTATTCTGTATATAATTCCAGAAGTTTCTACTATGTATATTTTAATTGTTCTGTTAAAATGTCTTTTTTAAGTTTTTATGTATGAGTACTGTATCTCTATCATTTCTTTTCTCTTCTCTCCAACTGCTCATATGTTAATCAACTCTTTGAATTCATGGCTACTTACTCTTTAATTATTTTGTTAGACATATATATTATACACATACAATTATAAAAACAACCCACTTAGTTCGATTACTATTGCTCATGTATGTATTTTGTAATATATATTACAAAGCTTCTATGGTAATAGGTTTATATATATATAACAATTCCAAATGTCTTTACTGTCAGGTATCCTCTCTATTACTTCCTCCTCCCTACCTCCCCATCCCTACCTCATTGAACTCTTTCTCTTCCATTGAACTTCATAAGACAGAAGTCACACCTGGTTTGTATCAACTGCATCTTAGACATGAAGCTGGCTAGATCATAGGCCCTAGAGGAAAACCTAGTACTATTACTCTGATAAAGGAATACAGCAATAAAATTTTCTCTAAAGTTCCTATCTTACACATCTCTCAACCCTCATCAAAGAAGAATCACTTTTTAGTAGGCAGTAATTAATACAGAAAACCACAGCAGATCACAAGTAGAGAATGAGATTGGAGAGTACTCAAAAATAATTGGGACATCATTATTGCACCCTCTCTCTACATGGTTCAGGGAATATTATGGAAAAGAGGTATAAAGTCTGTAAGAGACAAATATAGCTGTGGACATCAAGAGTGAAATAGTATTTCCAGGCACATTGATGTCATTCCATGTAGAGGACCAGCCCCTACATTTACTTACCCCAGGGACTCTTGAGGAATGAGGGATAAGAGACTTAGAAATAAAGAGGGGAGAGAAACAGATAGAAAACACAGGATAGACTCAGATGGGCCTGGATCCTTATCCACTGGCCCAGAACTTTTTTCCAAGTGTCTATTTCTAACAATGCCACAGGATGGAGCAAAAGACCCCTCCATTGCTAGTTACAGTCAAGTGTAGACCCTTACAAACACCTGATACTCAGGCCCATGGTCCAATCAACCTCTTATGCAGTCCTGCTGGGTCCAGCCACTAGGAAACGTAGTGGGCTCCAACAATCGTACACATAAACTCATATTGGATCTAATTGTATGCACAAGAACTCAAGATCAAACCAGCCAAAATCTAAGCATGGGTGGTGAGGAGGCTTATGAAGTTCTAGTCATAGCTAGTGAGCTATTTATTAACAATTGATGGTTACTAAAGGAGGGAGAGGCAGTGTCTTCATTTGTGCTTTCCTGAGATGCTACCCACTCTCCAGTAGACTGGTCAAACCTATTCACACACATATAGTACTATGTGGAATCAGTGGCTTCATAAAAAACAGTACATGAATTTGTGAAGGAAAATAGGGGTTCATAGAAGAGAATTTGTAGTAGAATGGGAAGGAGAGTTTGACCAAAATAGATTATATTCGTGTATGAAATTCTAAAATAATAAAATATAAATCTAGAAAAAGTAGGTGATTAGAATTTATGATCAGGCTTTTAGTTCTGTACATAAATAAGTGAGTTGTACAGAGCTTTTTTTTTTTTTACCAGTTTCTGAACACATATTGTTTTAAAGGATAAGAAACAAAAATGGTGCTTCTATTGAGGCTAATTATAACAATAATAGTAGCATTTGTATAGTTCCTCTGTTAATAGAAATTACAGTGCTTCTCTTGCTTTCACACAAAAGACTATAATAGGACAAATCAAATAAGAAGAGCCTTTTAGTATTAAATCGATCAAAAGAGTGACACGTTTTAATTTGTTGCCATTATTGTCAAATCAGATTTGAATCATTGTCTGAGTAACTTTTTTCCAGGTATATGACCCTAACCTCTTCTATAACCCGCCATTGTCTTTGAACGACTCTTAAACTAAGTTCTCTGCAATACCTCTATAAGGTGGAACAGGTTATAATTTGCATTTTCCTCTGAGAGCAAAAATATATTCTACTGGAATGAGGGAAAAAAAAACTCACATCATCTTTCCTAACAAGCTTGCTGGAGTAGCAGTGGCACCACAGGAGGCTATTGGGAATGCCCCCACCCCTTCTCTGTGCAGAATAATTAAGCTAAGATCGGTCTGATTTCTTTTATAATTATCCCTCTCCCCATGCTATTGGACTTGAGAAGTTAATTACAACTATTTTCATGCCCATAATGCAGAAATGATGTCTCTGTTATTTACAGATGTGACATGCTTTTAGAAGGATGCTTGATGACAGAACCTGGAGTTCTCTCTCTCTCTCTCTCTCTCTCTCTCTCTCTCTCTCTCTCTCTCTCTCTCTATATATATATATATATATATATATATATATATATATATATATATATATACATCCCTTGGTAAGTTGAATGTCATTCGGCATTAATTTTTGTTATTTTAAAAAGTATTTCAATCATTCCTCCCTGAACACAGAGGAAAAGTTAGTGTTCAAAGACCAATTTTTCACAACAAAAATATTTAACTTATGGTCAAAAGGCTTCATAACTATCATGTGCACTATTGTGCAATATGTAATAATTTATTATTTTGACTAAAAGTTGGTCTGTGCAAAACTGAAGGTGAGTTTATAATTATGTTACTTTCCTTATAAACTTTCCTAAAAATTCTCTATAAAGGAGGACCCAGAAATAAACAAAAAACTCCCTAAAATCCTCTGAAAGTCCTATTGGAAAACATTTGGGTGAAGTAAGAGGAAACAATTCAACACCAGGTATAATTGCAAACCTTTTCTTTATTTTAAGACTTCAAAGATAATAATTTTAATGTATAGCATTCTCAAACTGCTTTGTGCCTGTAGTTGTTTAAGAAGTCAGCAAGCTGTCTCTATTTTAACTTATTTTTCATTTTTAATTCTAAGCAGGATAATGATTTTGATCACATAAAACTTTTCCATGAATGCCATTGATATTTGTTTCCCAAAACAAAGGCATATCTACAATTGTTTGGTTGACAGGCTGAATTTTACCACTTGGACTGTCATGTCTCAGGCTCAAGTCCATGAAATTTTAAAAGTGCATTTGACTGAGAAGAAAGATGCTAAAGTATATCATTGTAATCTCTCTGCTGTCTTAATAGAGTTTTAGAATTCCATACATACAAGGTACTTGTCCTCACTTTCATCCTTGCTCCAACACAAATGCTTAATTTGAGGATACTCTGAGAGCTAGAGATGCTTGACAGAATAGCTTTCTTTTCAGCCCCATCAAGGCATTGGAGACATGATTCCTCTAAATTTTCCTCAGAGCTGTACAGTTCTTTCTTCAAGACATGTCCTGGTTAAAATTTTTGTCACAGAAATGAGAGAAGGCATTGAGATCTTTTGCATTCTCCCTCAACCTTGAAACCACTGACGTAATTTCATATATTTTTACATATTAAATATTAGTGTGTGTTATATTTATTAATACCTTGTGATATTTCCATGACATTCATCCCTCTGTTTTCGTGTTTAGTTCCTCACTTCTCAAGATTCATGTTGCTATGAGTTCAACACACACACACACACACACACACACACACACACACACACACACATACACACTCCATGTTAATTTCACAAATGAGAAAAATAATCAAATATCTTTTTTTTTTTTTTAGCTTTTTTTGACTTAGTGTAATGACTCCAAGCCACACACATTTTCTGCAATGAACGTGTTCTTTATGGCTAAGTACCACTCTGTTGTGTGTATTTACTATGTTTCATTCACAATTAAAGCATTGGTGATGACTTAGGCTGATTTCAACCCAAAGCAAATAATAAATACTTTAGAATTAATATAAATTTTAAGAGAATACATAATTTATAAAACAACAATTCCAAGCAAATGCCACTTCACCATATGGTTCCCATCACCATCCTGCTATAAACAAAATGTTTGTGTCCCATCAAAGTCATATTTCAGTCAAGCCTTCAGTATGATAGTGTTAGTAGATAAGACAGTTTAGGAAATGACATTAATTTCCGAAAATGAGATTGTTTTCCCATAGCAACTCTAGAGAGTTCTCTCTCCAAATATATTATGAAAGATGCCTACGTTTTATAATTATATTAATTTACACATTAGTCCCTTAGTTAGCTATATTTTAGGCTATTATACAACCTTTAATATTTTGGGGTATCAACTTTGCATGGTTTCTCTAGATAAATATTTGAAGCATTTTACATGCCCTTTCTCTTTAATAATAATGCATATATGATCTATTTTTCTCCTTGTTAATATTTATATGCCTCACACATATTTTATGATAAAGTGATTTTATTGGTTTCTAAACAGTAGATTATTTCAATTGTATGATTTATTTATTATTTCTAAACTTCGTGTTGTTCTTTTATACCTCTAAACACCATCTGTTCCAGATACTTTTTCCAGCTCAATGCTGGCCACTAAAACCAAATATTTCACTTCTAACAGCCAGCCAAGTTGTGTGAACTGTCATGTATGAAGTTTTCAAGTCTCCATGCGCAGAAAGACCTGATGTTGGATTTAATGAAGTGGTAATGCTGTCTTAACTTTCTTAATAAGTTTTAATTAAGGCATATTATTTTCCTTTGAGCTACCCAATATTTTAGTTTTATTAGAGCTCTGCCCACTTGATTGGATTTCTTTTATGATTCTTTGCATTCAGTGGTTCTTATTCTAGATTAGAGGGGAAACAGTGTCAGCACCAAGGTCATATTCACTATGTCACCTCTCTGTAAGCAAGAAACATTTTATATTCATCAGAAAAACCACAGCATATGACATTGACAATCATACCGGACATTTAGAAAACAGTCATAATCTTTACTCTTTTTGTGTTAAAACACATAAACAACCAAACCTCATTTCAATTTTTCTTGTTACATTTATAATATTATAATATTTTTAAAATCTCCAAATGTTTGTATGTTAACTCATGTCATACAAACTTTCTTAAGTCTCTGATATAACATAATTGACAACTTTTGTATTCAAGATTTTCTAGTTATAATGCTAAGTATACTTTATAGTATTTGGACACAATGGTCTGTTTGAAACACATAAATTTAGTGGAGTTAATATATTTAATTTTTTATTGAAAATCATTTTATCAATATCTTATGTCTGGCTTGTATAATCAACTCCATTAAAGGAAATGTAACTATAAACCATCCATGAACAAATATTAAGTATTAAAACAATCAAAATACTTTCAAATTTACTACTACTTAAGAACATATGTATTTTTTCCTAACAAATAAAAAATAATAACCTAAAACTCTTTGAAATGTATCATGTAAAGTCCCTCTTTATAATATTAGTAAACCTTACAGTAAAGAAGACTGCAATACAATGAAGTCTCAAAACTGCAAGTTATGTTGTAACTAATCTTTGAATTACTTGGTAGTATCAAGTATAATTATCAAGTAATTTGTGGGACCATGTAATTCCCCTGTAATTATCAAGCTATTATGGATGCCCTACAAAATGGGATGCTATCACAGCCTTACCAATCTGGAATCATTGCCATCTTTTAACATTCACTGACTGATATTCATGAATGAAACATCTGACTTCTAAGTGAAAGACTCCAGATGCATTATGCACAATAGCTATTCTTTCAATCAAAAGTATGGCTTATTCTCACCACATGTATAAAAGAGGTTTCCCCCATCATTGACTATAAAAATATCCTAAATTGCCCTTCTGCATGTTTAATTTAGATATGAAAAATGGCATCAGTATACAAAAAGGCTTACAGTCCCCCCCCACCCCAAATCTTACCTTTCTTAAATCCTGTTTTGTCTGTGTATTTTTCTTAAATCCTTGCTCATCAAAGAATATTTGGAACTGAATGACCTGGTATATTTTCCAGAAATCTGAACATAAATGTATTTTCAGGAAGACCCTTTGAAAGAAATGACAGTGATAGAAGATAATTTAAAATGGAAAATTGTAACATTTTCAATTCAAAACCTAAAGCATATAATGTGCTTGATTTTCTGCTAGATTTGTTTTGTTTTGTATGATTTTGTCGGTGAGTATACAGCCTATCATAGCCATTGGCTCTTCTTCAGGACACACTTCTTTTTTTTTTTATTGAGAAATTTTCTGTTCATCTTATATACCAACCTCAGATCCTCTCCCCTCCCTCTTTCCACCCCCACCGCCCGCCATTACATGATCTATTCCCACCTCCTCCAAGGTAGGCCTCCTGAAAGGAGTCAGGATTCAGCAGAGCCGGATACACTCAGTTGAGGCAAGTCCAAAAACACTAGAATTGCAGTTTGTTTTCTTACTGTTCTCATTGTCAACATTTCATTTTTTGTCCAATAGTATTTCACTGACTGCACTTAGAGTTCAAATACACATTAGAAAGGTGGCATGGGGGTGTGGGCGATTTAGCTCAGTGGTAGAGTGCTTGCCTAGCAAGCTCAAGGCCCTGGGTTCGATCCTCTGACATGGCACAGAATCTGCAACACTAACAGAAACAGATGCCTCTGTGCTGATCTTTCACAGTCAGGTAAAACACAAAGACAAGTTCATGAGTTCTGGTCTAAGAAACTTTCCAATACAACTGAGTGTCTAACTTATAACCATTAATTAACCAGAATCATTGGAAATATTTATTATGTCATCCAAATATATGGAATCTTGAAATTATTCAAATTTAATACTCAGTGTCTGTTAAAGTTCATAAGCTCATTTTGAAGAACTCACCTTAAAAACACACAAGGAAATGCAATGATTTTCCTCACAGTTTAAGAACTAGAAAACCATAATTTCTATTTTCCTAAGTCAATCTGTAGTGATTTCAACTTTGGGTTTGTAGTTTTCTATATTTTTTTTTAACCAGTAGCACATTCTTTGAGTTATATGCCATCACTTTTCAATAGATGCTATTTTATTATATATAGTATTTTAATTGATCTTGAATTTCAGTTTATATGTTGGAAGATCAGTGAGTTAACTAAAATAATTGAAAATTTTATACTAAAATATGACTAAGAAAATAATAAACTCAATAGATGAGAAATAAGTGATATATTAATCACCTTTGTTCCATAAGATCAAAGAAACTCAATATCCACCAGTACACAATGCTCTGTATACTCTCTGGCCTCTGACTGGCATCCATCTCCTATATTCCATTCACGCTACCTCTAAATCTCAGGTTTAGTTAAAATTAGCTCTTATTTATTATATTTAAGTTAACTTTAGATTACGCATGTCTATTAGAAATGGAAAGAGAAGATATAAATGTAAAGAGGGACAAGAAATCCTGTAAGTGGATAGTTATACTAGTCAGAATTACATATGAAGATAATGCCCTTTCCATTAATAGTTTGTGTGATATTAGAGTTCATTAACTTTACAAATGAGATTTACTGATATAACATTTATATCAAAATGAAATTATATAGCCTATAGGAAAATATATATCAGATATGTTACAAATGATGATCAAAAAAAGATATATACAGCACAAACATAAAAACTGAAATGCAGAATGTCAAAAGTCTGACCCCTATTGTTTTCTTCTGTTACCTATATAAAACATAAAATGAAAAACTTTGTATATTTACTATTTCATACCCCTTGTTTGTAAATTATCTATATTCATTTTACTAGCATCCACACATTATTCAGAAAATCATGTTTTATGATATTTGTCCCATTATTTAGACTACCAGCCTAGTAAAGTTGAGAATGAATATGTTGTGCTGAAAATAAAACTACTTGGATTCAAGCTCAAGCTGATGTGGCTTTGGAGACGGTGTTTAACTCATCTTTTCTCTTATTTTGGTTAAGCAGCTCCCCGGCTCACTCCATTCCATTTGAAAAAAATGACAAAACTGCATAAATGACCTCTAAGGTCCTCAATCTCATTTGCTGTGGTTTTAATGCCTGTTCATGTAATCCATTTCTACATAGTTAAAACACATTAGTATTCAGTGTGTAACAAGCTTCCCAAACTTATTTATACAACACGGACTGAGGGTAATGTACTGTGGCATGAAATACATAATAAACACATGAATGAATAATACAGATTCCTTGATCTTTGACCCCTGCCAACATTGTTTATTAATTGAATGGCTAATCCTGAAGTGAGCAACAGCCCTAGTGTCGGATTTATTTCATCTCAGTTGTAAATGAAGAGGCTCCTACTGTGAATTTAAGTCTAACAATATGGATTTGAAAATAATTTCAAAACTGAACTTTAAAAAATGAGTGAATGTGTGTGTAACCGCATGTTCATTTTTTAAAAATCTGACCAGTTCTTTCTCCTTATCCATATCAATTATGAAAACCATAAACATTTCCAAGGAAAATACTTATTAATGAGTTGAAAAGAAAAATAAATTAAATAGAAAATAAACAGTAAACTCTGTAAGTTTTAGAGACTAACAAGCAAATATTTTTTAAGAAAAAGCTTAATCAATGAAAACCACTAACAAAAACATTTCTGCTATTTATACATTGTGTAGTTTACCTCCCAGTGAAGACAAGCTACATAATTTAAATTCTTAGCAAGGACTCATGAGTTATAGCTTCACTATGCCTCTCTCTATTTCACAAGCTCCAGTATAGAATCTCTGAAGCAAAGCAGCGTCATTTCATAGAGAAATTATTCTCTGTGTATTCCAAGACTAAACCACCACTCTTAGTCTCTGTGGTTGGAGTGGCATTTCCCTTAACAATATTGTACTTATTAGACAGCAACGATTGGCTTGATTTCTGTACTGACATATTCATCAGAAAAGATATCAGTTGAAAGAATTCTTCTGAAAGTTGCTGGGAAAATATTTATCCAATTTTTCATATTTTTTGTTTATTTTGTTTCATGCTAAAGAACTTTATATAAGATAAATTTGTCATATTCCATTTTTTCAAAACTGTATTGCTATATAGTCCAGGTTTCTCTCAAAGTCCTTATATCACCTACTCTGGTCCTTTCTTTGAAATTATCCTGCAATAACATCTTGGGTATGGGTATGTGTAAGTGTGTGTGTGTGTGTGTGTGTGTGTATTCTCTCTGTTTTCTTTTTTTCTGTTTCCTCACTGTTGTCATATTTGAATCAAATGTATGTCTTACATTTGGAGAAAAATTCCAAAACTGGAACAAATGTTTTATATCCTTTGTATTAATTCCTGAAAACATGGATTATATTTGTTTTGATTGAAGAGTTTTTAATGATACATTGTGATTGACTAAAGACCACATGCTATTCAGATTTTCTTAATTCCTTCATAGCATATTTTTTCTTTCCAAAGGTTGATTCAGGACACCATTTTGCATTTAATCATTATATCTTGAAGTTAAAACTCAACCAGGGCAGTGTCTAAGGGGGTTATCCTAATGTTGCTAATTTTTTCCCCATCATATGGCATAATGTGCTTCCTTGCTGTGGTGACAGTCACATGATCTTTGTGATGAGTGATAAGGTACAAAGTCAAGGCTAAATAGTCAGAGCAAAGGGCTTTTGAGGGGAGTTTCAGGGTGAAAATCTTCTTCTACACTCTATGACCCGGTATGTTTCTTAGGTGAAGGAGTTCTGTGGCACATGTGGAGATGTTCCCCTAAACTCATGTAATGTTCTGGTACATGTAATGCTTGAGAGGAAAGTGTCAAGGGGAGGATTGTGAGTTGCCTGTGAGCTCGTTTTATGGCCTTTTCTGTAGGTGGTAACATATGCAATGATCTGTAAGTAACCATAAGTGTAGAGGAGGAATTAGAATGGCAACCAGAAAACTGGCCAAAAAATAGAAAACAGAGATTAGGCGCATGTGATGGCTTTCAGTTTCTTATATTGGCAGAAGGAAATTGAAAGTGAGCAACAATTGTGTCTGTGTTAAAAGCCCTTCCTGTGATCTAAAAACTCACCATCTACAAGAGAGAGTAGAAATGATAGAAAGTACACCTCATGTCTAACATTTGATACAAAGGAAAAGTAAATTCATGACTCAGTAAGCAGATGAGAGCCTTTAAAATGGGCCTAGTAAAAACACTATGAAATAAAAAAACACTCAAGTTTTTGTTTTAGAGAAAGAGCAGATATGAAGATTGATAGGTAAAGATATGGAGAAGATTCTAGAGAAGATAATGGAAGCGAAAATATGATCAAAGCATAATGTAAAAAATTTAGGTCAAAAAAGACACTAAGCTTTTGAACAGTTTGAATTCTGATAGAGTTTTCAGTAAGAAATATGTCTTTTAGTGCCTGGCCTGTTAGATTACAGACAAACTGGTAGATGTATTCAGTCCGAATGCTTGAAAAGTGGGAATATGAATAATGTAACTACCCAGCCCTTGTTGTGTCAGCGGCCACATAGTCTGTGGGATGCAGAGAAATCTCTGGCGGAGCCATTAGAGGCACATGGTTGTTACTGGCTGGAAGACGGGAGAAGAAGCACCGGCATTCTAGAAGGAACAAAAGGAGCACTGTTCGATTCCCAGTTCTATGGGCTGGATAGGCCCAAGTATGCCTGAGTGTTAGGAAAGAGTTTCAAAGTTAGAGACTTTGGCACTATTATGGGGCTTCCTAGGTACCATGGTGAGATATAATCTTTACATGGTAGCAGAGAGCCTCCCCCAGATCTGAATGATCTATAACAGTATGCAAACTCTGCTGGTAATTTGCTAAAGCAATCAAATGATAGTGAAAGAAAAGCACAGAAGAAAGTGGATCAGTCTGGATTACTCAGAGAAAATATCAAGATTTTTGTCTATCCAGATTTTCTAGTAGAAAAACAAACAAACAAAATCCCTCAAATGTTGAGCTAGTGAGCTTCTCAAAGTCTTCAAAGCCTGAGCAACAGTTCTCAGAAGACACAACCAGCAAAACTGGTACTAGAAAAAAAGTAGGAGCTTTCACAGGGGTGTACAGTTACGTCTGCAAAAACATCCTGCAAATATTTCTCTTCCCAAAAAGCAGACTGAGGAAAAACAACGTTCTTTCAACCAGAAACCTTCAAGAATTCAAGGTTGGAAAGGCAAAGAATACTGTGGTGGCCTGGATCCTCTCAGAACTTGAGACTTAGTTTTAGCAATCTGGTGCAGGCTGAGCAATACAAACATTCTGTACCTAAATAATATTCATCCAACTGATTTGAAAATTTATATCTATATAAAACACTTAGAATATATATATGTGTGTGTGTGTGTGTGTGTGTGTGTGTGTGTGTGTGTGTGTAACATGGACAAAATAGAACCCCTAAAATATTACTCAAAATATAAGTGAATAAGCAAATCATGGTATAGCCATAAAATAAGATATTCAGTAATCCTATAGAATGAGACACAAGTCATTAAATGTGTAAAAGTCAACTCTGTGATTTACCCACTAAGGAAATGATGAACTCTCTTCATCACTAATACCATGACTACTAATACCACAACAGTGGCTTGCTTTAGTTCTATACTTCGTTTTTCAGAACCTCCAGTGACATAGTGTCAAACGTTGCCTTTATCCTTGTGATTTACTGACCTTTACATCCTTCTATTGAATCATAGCTCAATCCTAAAGAGGTTTCTTTTAGGTAGCAAAACTTCTATGGCATGAGTGATGGATAGATGGCTCATCAGTTAAAAAATTTGCTCTTCTAGCAGAGAAGTCGGGAGTGATTTCCATCACCAACAGTGTTGGTCATAATCAAACTTAACAACAATTCCAAAGTAATTAATGTCCTCTTCTTGCTCCATTGGCACCAATATGGTATAATACATACATATTGGTAAGACATAAATACATATAAATTTTGAAAAAAAAATGAGAACTTCTAGTAAAAAGAGATTTGGAGTTTCAACTGGTCATCTCTTGTAACCAGCAGAGGCTTCCAGTGGTGGGACTACATTGCATTCAGTTCAGTTTTTGGTCAAGAGGGTCATGGAAATAATCAAACAATGCAGGCTATTCCTAAGAAAAAAGTTGCTCTCTGCAAACTAACAGTGTGGGCCCCATTGCAGAAGACAACATCCACACAACTCATTGAATTTAGAGAAGTCTAGATAGTTCATACATGGAGCCCTCAGTCCTAGGTTCAAGTCTCGTTAGTTAATAAAATTAATCTGTAGGCTACCAGAAGAGACATGTAGACACCACCCTGCCACAAAAAATTTGACCTATCATCACCCCTGCCTGGTTAATACACTAAGGCAATATTGGCACAGAACTTGTGGGAGAAGCCAACCAATGTCTGATTTGACTTAAGGCCCACACCTAACACTGCTTGCATAACCAAGAACCAGCTACTCTTAGCCAGTCATTATCAGAGATGCTTCCTCAGGCATCAAATGGGAACAGATTCAGACTATAGCCAGACATTTTGTGGAAAGATTAAATTAGAAGTCTCTATCAAATCCTTCTACTCTGAGCTCAGGGAATTCCAAGAAAGAGGAGACTGAAAGAGTGGAAGAGCCTGAGGGCAATGGAGGACAACAGGAAAAAAGCTCCCTATGAATCAACTGTAGTTGGAGTTTTCCTGCCTGGCCCACAGTCAGGACAAATCTCCCTCACCCACCAGGCCTATAGACACTCAGACCCAACCAAGTAAGCACACAGAGACTTATATTACTTATAAACTGTATGGCTGTGGCAGGCTTTTTGTTATCAACTTCTTTTATCTTAAATTAACCCATTTCTATTAATCTATACTTTGCCACGTGGCTCGTGGCTTACCAGTACCTTACATCTTCCTTGTCATGATTGTGGCTGGCAACATCTCCCTCCCCCAGCCTTCCTCCTCCCAGAATTCTCTTCTCTGGTACCGTCTATACTTCCTGCCTGGCCGCTGGCCAATCAGCACTTTATCTTATATTTGTGAGTTTAAGGTTTTATATCTAACTTAACTTTTATCATAACTGAGAAAATTATAACTATCTAGTCTTCAACCACATCAAAGACCTCAGAAGGATATAATATTACCTGAGAACCAGGAGAAGGATGCAAGCAATTTTCAGAAGTCTTGCAGGGTAGACAGAGACAGCTGACAGCCTGGACAGTCACCTAATGTTCCTTTGTAAAGTTGGGGCATTTGTCTTCAGCCCACACGGCTAGAGTCTCTCGGTCAATTTTCTTAGTGTCCTGTAGAATATCTGGCAGTTTCCTCTGTGAAGCAGGAACCTGAAGGACAATTTTGTCAAGCAAAATTCACTGGTCATCTTGCTATGGGTCCTGTATGTCCAGTTGATCCAGCAGTCCAGGCAAGAACAGTTTCTTGCCCAAATGGCTATTTTTGCCAAGGTGTGTAGTTAGAGTTTTCCTGCCTGGCCCAGTCAGGACAAATCTCTCTTACCCGCCAGTCCCACAGTTGCTCAGACCCAACCAAGAAAGCACACAGAAATTTACATTGTTTAGAAACTGTATGGCTGTGGCAGGCTGCTTGTTATCTACTTCTCTCTTAACCCATTTCTGTTAGTCTATACTTTGCCACATGGCTTGTGGCTTACCGGTGTCTTTACATGTTGCTTTTCATGGCGGCGGCTGGCGGTGTCCTCTCCAACCTTCTACTTCCCAGAATTCTCTACTCTCTTGTCCCGCCTATACTTCCTGCCTGGCCACTGGCCAATCAGAACTTTATTTACACAGAGCAATATCCACAGCAAAGGTGAAAATAAGATATGAAGTGTCTTCAATGCCCATCCTCCTCTCTGAAGTAAATCAGTGTTGCCAGGAGCAGACATGTCTCACTGTCCAGAAAGTATTGAGATCAAAGGCATGTGTCTGCCATGCTGGCTGTGTCCTTGAACACACAGAGATCTACCTAGCTCTGCTTCCCAAGTGCTGAGATTAAAGGTAGCTCTGGCTTGCTCTGACCTCAAGGCAAATGTATTAACATACAAATAAAATTACATTTCAATGCAAATAAAATATCACTATAATCAACTAAGTAAGGTACATGTGAATTCACAGAGACTAAAGCAGCAAACACAGGGCCTGCATGGGTCTATACCAGGTCCTTTGTGAGTGTATTATAGCTACTAACAATATTATTAGGGGACTTCTGTCTGTAAGAGTGAGTAGGTCTCTGTCTCTTGTGCCAATAATTGGGACTCCATTGCTCCTGTTGGGTTGCCATGTCCAACTTCAATATCATAGTTTTTGCTTCATTTTATTATATTTTACTTTGTCATGTTTGGTTCTTATCTTTATATGCCTGTTCTTTTCTAATAAGAGACAGAAAGAGAGTGGATCCAGAGGGAGGGAAGGCAGAGAGGAACTTGGTAGAGTAGAAGGACAGGAAATTCTAATCAGGATATATTGTATGACAAACGAATATATTTTCAATTAAAAAAAAAAACATTGACATCACTGCTCACTCAATTCTCTTTAAAAGTTCATGTTTGCTGTGGGATGTTTAGTATGTCAAATGTGTTGTTCTGATTGGTTAATAAATAAAACACTGATTGGCCAGTAACCAGGCAGGAAGTATAGGCAGAACAAGAGAGAAGAGAATTCTGGGAAGTGGAAGGCTGAGGCAGAGAGACACTGCTAGCTGCTGCCATGAAAAGATGAAGACACCTGTAAGCCACAAGCCATGTGGCAACTTATAGATTAATAGAAATGGGTTGATTTAAGATAGAAGTAGATAACAAGAAGCCTGCCACAGCCATACAGTTTATAAGTAATATAAGTCTCTGTGTGTTTACTTGGTTGGGTATGAGTGGCTGTGGGACTGGCAGGTGAGAGAAATGTGTCCTGACTGTGGGCCAGGCAGGACTAGAAAAACTCTAGCTATACATGTTATATTAAAAAGTGAATATTATCAATCTGAATAAAAAGGGGGACATAACAGAAATCATTAGTTAAATCTAGGGAAAAAATAAGGTTTTATTCTATTTCTGCTACATTGTACTGTGAATTACAGTGGCCCCGTAAGCACCAAGTAATTATCATTACAGAAATTACTGAGACCAAATAATTGAAATGGTTCTGAATGAATTATGAAAATCAAGATCCACCCTAACATATAGGGTGAAACTGTTCATATTTAACACATCATTTTTCATATTGTGTCAAGTTAGAGTCATTATAGTATTCTCTTAAAGAAATTAGTAGTTTATTTTTCAGTAGAGTACACACACACACACACACACACACACATATATATATATATATATATATATAAAATTGCACTTAAAATACCAATTGTGTAAAATTGTTAAGGCTACAGAAAGGATGAGAGAGAGAGAGAGAGATGGAAAAATACCTTCAGACAGGGAAGAAAGTAATTGCCCTTGAGAAGAATTGTTTTTATGTTTACTCTTAAATTATGAAATGAATATCACCTGAGACTTTGGACTTTAAGTCAGCTGTCTACAAATTTATCTGAAAACACTGGAAAGATTTAACAATTTAACATTATTTTATTCAGCTCTTATTTATTTCTTGCAAAGTTATGTTATTAAGGAGGAGATCCTACACTTCATTTAAATACAAGTGTTCTGATACTCTCTGTAAGAGGAGGGGAAAGTTTATGCTGCAATGTCAAGACTACACCACTGGACCATTCATCTTTTTGTTTGCATGCAATAGAGAGAGTAAAAGGTGAAGCAAACTATTACTTTTCAATTCTTGTAAAATGTAATCAAAGAGAAAAGGACAGTAAAAAGATATTATCGTCACCTATAAGCAGATACCAGCCAAGCCTTTGTGGACAGTGAGTCTCTTACAAAGTAAACTCAATACAACTTGTTATTTCATCCTTTCTGTTTATTTTCTTTATTGAGTTTTCAATCATACAAACAACTAGTCTTTTTTCTAAGTAATGGATTTATCTTTTGTTTTGTATTATTATTATGTCCTACTACAAAATTAGAACATAGACTGCTGCTTCTAGCAAATGTTAACTATTCAGTGGTAACTTTCAAAGCTAAAGTGATAGATCCAGTAGATACCCATGCATTTCTGCACACAATGTGAGCATTTCCAAAAAGTTATTTTCTGGAAGCAGAATTTCATTTTCTAATCTTGGAATTATTGGAGTTTTGGGGTACTACAAGTAGTAGAAAAATAAAATTTTATAAAATGTTTAAATCAATTCGCCTAAGTGGTTAAATTGCAATTTATGAAATTTCATAATTATTATGAAAAATAAATGAAAACTTGGTATTTTTAGCTTTTTATAACTTCAGTCTTTCTGACAGAGAATACAGTAATGTTATACCTATTTTATACACATTTTCCTAATTAGTAGTGGGTATAGTCTACTTTCCATGAGCTTGCTGCTTTCTTACAAGTTCTAAAGCTGTAAAATAGATGCTTATATGCTTTTGTTTGGATAGGGTTTATTTTATTGGTTGGTAGTAGGATTCTGTGATATTTTGAAGTTAAGTAACTCTTGTTTTGTCAAATTCTAATATATATTTATTTCACATATGATTATGAGTCCTGTGTCTTTTCTTTCTGTAGGATACCTTCGCCTACATGTAAGTAAAATACCTGTTGCTTTTTATGTTATTCTGTAAGTCTTCTGTATGAGATATTATGTTTAAAATAATGATTATTGAAAGGAAAATTTAGAAAAATTGTGAGGTATTAGTGGAAATTTACATTCTCCCAGGACATCTATTTATTTTGATATAAATATTAAATGGCATCCGTTTCATGGGTTGAGGGCTCTACCAGCTACTATCAGCCTTTATGACTCACCAAACAGAAAAAAAACCAAAGTACTATTATGCTAATGGTTAATATTTATTAAGGGAAAAATATGCATTAAGACTAACAAGTGTGAAAAGCACATGGTCTAGAAAAATCAAGACCAAGTTTTATATACTGTCTCACAGTCTGGTTGCATAGGTATGAATGATTTTACTGAAATGATAGATGACAGTTCATTTAAGGTGCTTCCAGAGACTTTATGGGAGGCCATTCATAGGCAGATCAAATTAATGATCTCTCCCATTAATAATGGATTATTAATAATTAATAATATATGTGTGTGTGTGTGTGTGTGTGTGTGTCTGTCTGTCTGTCTGTGTTTGTGTATATAACACGAATCGCTAGATGGTCTTATTAAGAAACAAAAACTTGGAGCCAGGCATTGGAGTGAACACTGAAAGATCAGAGAAACAGAACAAACCACACTCAACCTCTCCTGGCCAATTCCTCAGCTAATCTTGTTTCTTCAGATTGAAAGCCTCTGAGTCCTCTTCTGAATGGATCTCATCTGAACTACTGCTAAAAGCTAAAAGTTTAAAAAGCCTCTAGTTCCTGGTCCTCATGCTTTATATACCTTTCTGCTTCCTGCTATCACTTCTTGGTATTAAAGGTGTGTGTCACCATGCATGGCTGTTTCCAGTGTGGCTTTGAACTCACAGAGATCCAGATTGATCTCTGCCTCCAAAGTGATAGGATTAAAGGTGTGTGTGCCACCATTTTCTGGCCTCTATGTCTGTCAATTGGCTGTTCTGTTCTCTGACCCCAGATATGTTTATTAGGATACACAATATATTGGGAGACACTATATCACCACATGTGTGTGTTCCTTATGCTTTTTCTTTTCTTCTTTTTTTTTTTTTATTTTGGTAATTTGTTTTATTTTCCTATTGTTTTCTAAAGAGAGAGAAAGAAATCATGAAGTAGGATGGGATAGGAGGTGGGGAGAATATGGAAGGAGATGAATGAGAGAAAACCATGATTATAATATATTATATTAAAAAACAAACTTTGAATATTAAAAAAGAATGGAATGCCTCAAAATAAAAACAAGAATTTACCATAAAACTTATTGTTACCCTAAAGTATCTCATTTAAATTCATATAATGTCTTAACTTTATTATAAAAATAGATATTCATCATAAATTTCATTGTTAATATGGATAACCTTAGTATTTGTTCTAAGATATCCAGTATACAAAATCTTCCCATCAAGCAGAATTGTCCAAGTGCTTGGATCTTTTCTTTTAAGAGTTTGCAAAATTCCAGTTATAAGGATGGATGCTTAAAAGGAATGTGGAGGGCTTAGGTAAATCTTTCCCATGAATCAACCTGTTTCTGCATATTTTCCCAAGGACTATGTTTCCATTTCTGAAGACAATGACTCCTAGATATAGTAATGAAGACTTAAAATTTTGTTGTTGTTGTTTTGTTTTGTTTTATTTTTTGAGACAGGGTTTCCCTGTGTAGCTTTGCGCCTTTCCTGGAACTCACTTGGTAGCCCAGGCTGGCCTTGAACTCACAGAGATCCGCCTGCCTCTGCCTCCCTAGTGCTGGGATTAAAGGCGTGCGCCACCACCGCCCAGCTGAAGACTTAAATTTTATTCTACTACTCTAACAATACTTAAATGATTTGATTCCTGTAGCCTTGTAGTAGAGTTGAAGTCAGGATAACACTTTCAACTATCTCATGCATTTCAGTATAGATTTTAATGTTATATGACTGTGCATTGACATATAATTTGGTAAAACATCTAATTAATATCTGCATGTGGTCTCAGTTACAGATTGTTGTTATAACTTTTTATTTACTTCAAATGTTTTTTTTTTTAATCATACATGATAATTCTTTAAAGTCTCTAGTATCTTGACCTTCTTGGTCAAAATCAGGGATAAACTTTCCTCTTAAGAATAAAAACATTCTACTACATTCACTTTTGGAGCTAATTTCAATATTAGGAAGTCTTACATCATGTCTTCGAGATCATTGTTTCATAATCTTCTGCTGAAGCTTGTTGTTGTTCTCCATTTTGTTTGTGTTTTTATGTAATCTATTCTGTAAAATCTGTTTTTGTACGGTGGTTAGAATAAATGTGAAATAAGATACTGGGAACCTGCCCCACTAAGTCATTATCATGGAACTTGGATGGAGTTAGCAATGTCAATTTGGCAACTTAATCCTTTCTGGCATTTTCCTATGCAGCATGCACCCTAAAATACTGCCAGCTGTGGTGTACTCCTTGATCCGTCTATCAAAATAGAAAAAAAAACTGTATATTTTCTGTTGGAGTTTTGGCTACCATCACAACACAGCCTTGAACTATGTTTAGTCTAATAGTCAAGATAAATGAGAGACATTTTAAGCATTATTCTCCTCTCTCTAACAGGATGACTCTCTAGAATCCACCCACTTTGGGGCATTTCCAGTACCTCTGGACAATTCTTTTTATTTTATTTTTTAATATTTTCCAGATTTTTTTTTTATCTCAGAGGATCATTCAAATATGAACTAACTTGGCTCTTAATAGAATCAGGGCTTCCTTTATAAGTTAGGATCACATATTGCAAATACTGGATTTAGATGGCTGAATTTTGTAGAAATGTCTCTAGATTTCCTGTGGTAAGACTGCATAACTTGTGATTCTAAAATAGAAAATACATGCCAGTACATTTTGAAGTTAAGGAAACATTGTTTCTTGTTCATTTGATGTCTAATTCTACTCTAAACTCTTCTAAAATCAGATTAAATAGATAAATTCATATGTACAAACAGACAAAAATAAACAAAAGTAATTTTCAAAAGATTCCCACAGAGAAGGGTACTAACAAAAAGTAAATAAATGAACATGGAAGTTTATCACAACTTTTAACTTAGAAACCCTAAGTCTGAACCCATGATGGGGCAAAAAAGGAGAAGTTACTTGAATTATGTTAAAATGTACATTTAATTTCTTACCCATATAGACATCCAGGTACTTTCATACTTTCTCTCCTCACTCCGCTACAAAAGGAGAAAAAAGAGAAGAAGGAAGAAGGAGGAGGACGAGGATGAGGAGGGGGAGAAGAAAGATGAGGAGGAGAAGGAGGAGGAAAAAGAGAAGGAGGAGGAGGAGGAAAAAAAGAAGGAGGAGGAGGAGAAGGAGGAGGAGGAGGAGGAGGAGGAGGAGGAGGAGGAGGAGGAGAAGAAGAAGAAGAAGAAGAAGAAGAAGAAGAAGAAGAAGAAGAAGAAGAAGAAGAAGAAGAAGAAGGAAGATTGCTTTCTGAGGAAAAATTTACATTTCTGTATACCAAGCTATCAAAAGGCACACAGTTTACAATTTAGAAGTCATAATGAAAAGGGTCATAATAAGAAAAAGTTATAGACAAAAGGAAAGCATTCATACTGATTATTTTTATATTCTAAAATGTGGGAATCTAATTGAGCTAATACATTATCATATTGTCAAATTAGTATCCTATAAATCACACGATGTATGTTATGAAGATTTCCTAGACAAACTGGATGTTATAAACCATCATAAAGTTAAGACAAAGCAATGGGATGTCAGGATTATCAAAAATAACACCACACATTATCCCCATATTTATCTAAGATAAATTTTCAGAAATGATGAGGCCACTGTGTACAATGCATTGGCTCATTCACACAGAGGGAACATTTGGCTTACAATAAATCAGCTGTGCCCCACACTCAAAGCTTAGGTGGCATTCTCCAAGGAGCAGTGCTTCACCTGTCCTAGATTATTATTTCCTGTAGATAATTTGAGCCAGAATATCTACTAGTTCATTTCTTATTTTTACCAAAAGTCATACATTTTGTTGTATCAGAATTCATGTTGACAAAAATTACATAAGGTTACTTCCCTTCTTTTTTCTTCTCCAGGGGCATCCATTCAATAAAGGACGTCAATGGCTTGTAGGCCTGTTGTTCTTACAGATTTTTTCCAGGACATGATAAGTTGTATGATCGCCAGGGGATTCACATCTTATAAGTCCAACCTATCCTCGATTTATCTTAAATGTAAAAAATGTCCTAGGAAATGAGAGACACAGAAAAGAAGAAGAAAAATAATAATCAAATAACATACTCTTACTCCTTTTAGAATTTCCAGGAGATCAGCTATGTTAATGAAAAATGTGTCTCAAGCGGGACAGAAAGTCTTGAATGTTTAAAGCACTGAGCCCATCAAATAGAAACAACATGACATAGATAGTAATACAGACACAGATTAGTGGGAGAGCTGGCGACACCTATGATGAGAGACCAGTTACAAGAGTAACTACCTAAAGTTTGAAGGAAAATAATATCTAAATCTAGTCAAAAAAATCTATCAAGTCAGGGGGTATAATGTGGGGACGGGGGCGGGAGAGGGAGGACAGAGGAACCTATGGCTGATGTGTAAAATTAAAACACAAATATAATAAATTAAAAAAAAGAAAATGTATATACCAACAAATACAAAAAGGATAAATAAAAATTGTAACATGTTATCTGCCAAAAAATAGTAATAAATAAAAGTCATTATTTATTTCAGATTTAAAATATTAAAAGAAATGTTTACAAAGCTAAATATCAGAGAGTTTTTAAATAAGAATGATAGAATCATTGAAAAACTTCTTAAACGTATGAAACATAGCATGTAGGAATTTTACCTAATTATTAAAGAGAAGAACATTTCAACAATGTGGTAAGTTATATATAGTGAGTTTCTAACTACATTGTATAATTTTCAGTGTTCCTGAGTACAATAAACTAGTAAAAACTTACAAAGGGCAGGGAAACTACTAACACAGATGATAGATAATTAGATGATAGATGATGATGATAGGTAGGTAGGCAGATAGATAGATAGATAGATAGATAGATAGATAGATAGATAGATAAGATAGATAGATAATAGGTTTTAGAAAATTAAGAGGAAGCTAGACAGCATATGACTTGACTTTTCAATAGCTGCACATGTTACATATCCATATTCTGACCTCATTTTCTTATTTCTGGTGAGAAAATGAATTGTTATGGTGGATACAGTCAATGAACTGTTCAGGAAGACATATTATTAATTTTCTTAAATGAATCTGCTAAAGCTAATAATATCAATCATTTTATAAAAGTATCTTTATATTATCTCTCCATTAAAATTGTATCAAGGAAGAAAAATGGAAGACTCAATTAATTAAACTAACACTGGTTATAAGAAAATATAATGAAATGAATTGTATCTGATTTGTATATAGAAACCTGCCATAAATGAGTTCTAGAAGCAATGGCTGAGGAGAGAACTGATGTAAAAGGCAGAAGGACCACTTGCTGGAATGATAGTTAGAAAAGCCAAAAAGTCATTCTGGTAAAAATGTAATCACATTCTTGTAGTGTATGCCAACTGTTTTGAAAACTGTGTTTTAAATGCTATGCCACAATAATGTTTCAAGGCTTAATTTACTTTAGTGTCAAATATAAGGGAATAATGACATTTGACAAAAATAGAAAATAAATATTGTCTGCACAGCTGAACTGCCATTCTGCTCATGCCAACCATTGTCAAAGCATTTTCTCAATATGCAAACAGCAAGACTTCATTTAGAGAGGATTCATACACTAAATACTTTTTTGTTTGAATAGACATTTCTTAACATATGCATGAAAAATGAATCAAAGTTTTTATTTCATAAATTAATAAACTTAACTAAGTCCAATAGATACATGCAATTCAAACAACAAATGTCAAGGTTGGACTAGCATCATATTCTTCTAGTAACGTGATTAAAACTGTTTAGTTCAAAACTAGGACTGGTAGCTTTCCTCTTATGCTCATAGACAATCACTTCCTACAAGGCTATGGCAGCATTTGTACCTTAGGACCCGAGGGCCATGGCTGTTTCTTGTTAGTACATAAGAAGCAGTACACCAGAGACACCTTTAGACTCATCTTGCATAAGTTATAGTTTAGTCATCTGGATTCCTGGTATTTTCTTCCTTCCTAAAATTATGTCTTCCTTTGCTCCCGGGTAATTTCCAACTGTGCTCTACAGCTGTTGGTTCAATTCATGATAAGCAATTGATTACACAGATCATGGAACAAGCTAATCAGTCTGGGACTTTGGTAATGAAAATAAAACTTCGGCAAGTTAATATATCAATGTTTAAGCAGAGAAAGTATCTAACACTAATTAAACACTGGCCCCAGTGAAAATGAATTATGCTGGTTTCCTAAAGCCTTTACACTTGCAGTTTTATTAATGACAATTTCAAACTGCAATTTTATATTTTGACACAGAATCATTGAGCACTACCAACTGACCTTGAAACCAAAGTTTTGTTAAAATTACAAAGTATCATATAAGAATCCACAGTGTCTGTTATGGATCATACTTTCCAGGAGTACTGATGATCAGTGAATCACTTCCCTAGAGGAATTCTAAGAAATGCTTAAGCTAGTTAAAAAGCAAAACGCTTTATTTTTAAATTTCTATTTTATGTGCATGGATGTTTTGCCTGCTGTATCTCTGTGGACCATGTGTGTCTCTGGTTATCACAGAAGCAAGAAGAGGACATTGAATCCCCTAGAGCTGGAGTTGTAGCTGCTTGTGAGCGACCATGATGGGTGTAGGAATCAAAGTCCTCCAAAAGAGCAATAAGCTCCACTCCCAAAATAAAATTGCTTTGTGAACTAATACTTCAAACAATATTTGTTGAGTAGAAATTTTTAAAACATTGAGGGAATGATCAATATTAAACTCTTAGTTTTAAATATGAGGCATCTGGTACAGGTTCCTTGTTTACTATGATATTACTTTATTACCTCCAAAATGTCCTGTATAAAGATTTACCTTTCATTTTAAAACAAAGAATGATGTAGCGTAGAAATGCCTGCAGCTGTAACAAATGTAAAGGAATGATAATTATGGAATGTGATAATGAATCTGTGCTGAATAAGAAGGGATTCTTGATTTCTTGATTACAGAACAATGGTTAAACATGGGCACACAGAATATACAATGTGATACATGGATAAAAGTAAGCACCATACAATTTTTGCAAATTCTTTTTAGTTATGTTTGCACTCAAAAGCAAAGAACCTCCAACAATTGTGGCTAATTATATGTACCCATTCTTCTCCAATCTTCTATTGGAATAATATTTTGTATAACTCTCACCATTGGTAAACCCAGAAGGATAGGTGTCTCCACTCTATTCTATCACTAAGTAATTCCCTCTTGGGATATCTATTAGAAGTAGGAAAGTCCTAATATATTAATAATAGAATTTATTAAGGAAGAAGAAGTCTGGAGACAGGGAGAGAAAAGGGACAAGAAAAAACAGGGAAGGGGAAGAGAATGAGAGGAGAAAGGGAAGGAGGGAGGGAGAGAGAGGGAGGGAGGGAGAAAAGGAGGAAGGGAGGGACAGTGGGAAGGATGGAGGGAGAGTATGAGAATACATACCTTGGTCTTTTCCAGGGAGAATCATGTTTATGTATTTTACAATGGGTGTATATAGGATTTTTGTGACTCTCAAATTGTAATTCCAACAGATGTTAAGAACATCCTTATGCACTTTTGTTTAACATGCTCATACATTAGTATACAGCAGTTAAATCTTAAAGACTAATCTGGGTGTTATGAAGGGTATTCTTTATTATTAAGGCAGAAAGAGGAAATCTTGAAAGTCGTAGTGTGTGTATCATTTTGGTCCTTCATAGTCATAGTTTACTTACTGTCCTTGATGCACTGTCTTTTAAAAGTATGGATTGTTCTCATGAGCAGTTTAGGGTTTATCAGAGGCACATGAGTTTTCTGAATCTGTGAGCAAGACAGAAAATCTCAACCTTCTCCTTCAGGCCTTCTTTCCCATGTCTCCAAAATATTTTTCTGTCTTTCTATCCCATCTCACAACCATTCAAAATTAGCCTTTAAAAATAACACCAGCAGGATTTAATTCCAGCACTTGGAAGGCAGATCTCTGTAAGTTCAAAGCCAGCCTGGTCTGCATAGTGAGTTCCAGGAAAGGTAGAGCTGTATAATGAAACCTTGTCTCAAAATTTAAAAAAAAGAAGAAAGAAAGGAGGGAGGGAGGGAGGGAGGGAAGGAGGGAGGAGGAGGAGGAGGAGGAGGAGGAGGAGAGAGAGAGAGAGAGAGAGAGAGAGAGAGAGAGAGAGAGAGAGAGAGAATAACACCATGTAAATAGTCTGTGGCTATATCCTTAAGGTCATGACATGCACTTTTAAACCATCTTTGGACATTATCAATTTTACTTCCATATAATTCAGTAATTATTAAATGTTATCTGTGTTTGCACATTTTTTTTAAACTTTTTTGTGTATATGGGGGTTTTGGCCATATGGATGACTGTGCGTTAAGTGTATGCAGTTGCCTCAGAAGCCACCGGAGAGCAACAGATGTCCCAATACTGGAGTTGCCATGCTTACAATCATTGTTGAACCATCTCTCCAACTTCAAGAATTGGAATTTTTTAATGGTTTGTGTGTTTAGGACTTGATTTCTGTTTAGAACTGCAGCAGTTAATAGAACATGTAATAGATGAGGTTTTTAAAATTAACATCTATTTTCATTTTTCTCTCTCCATACCCTGCACATACTCTTCCTTGCTTCCTTTCAGATTTATAACATCCTTCTTACACACACACACACACACACACACACACACATGGTGGTATTGTGTTCCCCACAATATTGTGCATCCTAATAAATTTATCTGGGGTCAGAGAATAGACAGCCACTAGAACAGAGCCAGAAATGGTGGCTAGAAAATGGGTCAGAGCAAGCCATAGCAGAAGTTGAGAGGTGGTGGTGCATGCCTTTAATCCCAGCACTTGGGAGGCAGAACTAGGCAGATCTCTGTGTTCAGGGATACAGCCAGCATGGAGGCACACGCCTTTAATCCCAGGGAGTGATGGCAGAAAGAGAAAGATATATAAGGCATGAAGACCAAAGTTAGTTAGTCATTTGGCTGGTTAAGCTTTTAGGCTTCTAGCAGTAGTTCAGCTGGGACCCATTATGAATGCGGACTCGGAAGCTTGCAGTCTGAGAAAACAAGACCAGCTGAGGAACTGGTAAGGTGAGGAAGCTGTGGATTGTTCTGTGTCTCTGATCTTACAGCATTCACCCCAATAACCTGCCTCAGGTTTGTTATTAATAAGACCTGTTAAGATTCCTGTTACACACTCACACACACACACACACACACACACACACACACACACACACACACACAAATTCTGTATGATATTACATGTATTTTTATATGTACATGATTTCAAAGTACACCAATTGGAATTAGCTAACCATTGGGGGACTCTTCCCTGGGAAAGACTGTTTTTAATGCTCTTAGTTACTTTTATAATACAACTACTGTATGTAAAGCTCAGGAAATATTCAAAAGTAGGAGCAGAAAGACTGAAATAGAGAGGTTTTTAATGGAATGCTTGAAGGTCATTGAGGGTACTGCCTTCAAAACTCATTAGTGGATTTCTCCTGGAACTCTGATTATTTCTCAAGAGACTGTTGTTATGAAAGTCTGGACTTCTTCACAGTATCTTAGGATTCCTTTACTACCTGTGACTTTCTGCTCTCGAAAGCAAGATCCCATCATTCATTGAGTGATGCAGAACAATGAGACCCTCACAGGAGCCAGAACTGTGCACTTTGTACTTCCAGACTTTAAACTGACTTAGTAAACTTTTATATGAAAAGTCAGTCTCTTAAGGCACTTCAAACTGCTAGAAAAATGGTGATAAGTAGAGTACGAACATTGAACTGGTACATTAGTTCTTTTCAAGCTAGCACCTTACAACTGCCAGAGTAAGATTTTCAGCATCTGACTTGCCAAAGTTTGTAAAGCATTGATCTAATGAATATGGTCAACATAGGCTAACACTAAGAAGGCTTCTAAGGTGATGGACTCACTCAGCAACACTAAATAAATGTAAACTACTGTGCCAGTAGCATTAAAATTATTATTAGTGTTAACAATAATTCCCATTAAAAGTGTTATTCCATTTGTTTATGTCCTGAACATAGGATCTAACACATGCTACACAAGCATTCTGAAACTGAGCTACACCCCTAGCAAAACTTCCAGGAAAGTGTGAATGAAACATTAGAAATAACATTCTTGAGAAGTACGCGTGCATGCAAATGCCACGACCCTTGTGGGGTGTGAGAGGATAACAGGTAGAAACCAGTCCCCTTTCTCCTACCATGTGAGTCCCAGGGATCACACCCAGACCCTGGGGTCCAAGGGGCCTAACCTACTGATCCATATTCCAGAAATAAAATAATTGAAAACTAACCACAATCTATATTAAACATCCAAATTTGAAATGTAACTTTCTTAACACTCTCCTACAAAATTGTGCAGAAACTACCTTCAAAATATTGTTTCATAATATTAATCAAATTTAATTTGTTTATTTCCTGTGGAGATTTTCCAGATAATTAGATATCAATTTTTTCAAGGCTTTTATGTTTCTGAGAATTAGAGTTAGAATAATAACATAAGAAATGCTAGGAAACTTGATGTTTAGGACAATGGAGATGATTTACAAATAGGAGAAAATAAGAAGAGATTTTCTTTGAAATTCCTTGTACATAAATGAATAATTATTAGACCAGAGGCTGGAATCAATCATGCCCTTTCCAACTAGTGACTGTCAATCTGTCTTAAGACATTCTCTAACATACTTTGTTATTTTAACTATCCATTCATCATTTATATAGAATCCTGACCCCCAAGTAAATTCTGTTAAGACAGAATTGATTTTGGATTTGTTTTCATATAAAAGGAACACGGGATTAGTTTCAGTGAATAATGCTTTTTCAAAAACAAAAAACAAAAACAAAAAAAGAAACCAGTATATTTGTAGTTGAAATCAGGTCTCCTTTAAAAACTATTCCAATCTATGGAGGTCAGTTTTTATATGTTTTAGGCTTTACTGTAATTACAGTTAGAAATGAATTCTCACCTTCAACCCATAAATTTGATTGTTTTATTGATTGTTTATTACCCAAAGACAGAATAAGGTAAGCTCTAACTTTTTCCAGCAAAGACTGCATTATTTTCTTAAATACAGCTTCTAATATATAACTATTCTATCCATGATTATGACTGAAGAAATACAAATGTGTTTAGCAGAAAAATAAAATATGCAACTGGTCAATCACCCCCTTAATATTGAGAAGTTCAGTTTTGGTAATAACAATTTCTCATGTCCATATCCTTGTAGGCCATTTCTCAATATTTTCTAGTCAAATCATTGGAAATATTTTTTGTATGTTCTTTTGATAATATTATTACTTCAAACTTTGACAGTCAACCTTGAGAACAGAAAACTTGAAAAGTAATTCATGTGCTTCCATTCATTTGGCTATTTGTCCCTGGGCTTCTCCAATCTTGGTCTAAACAATTCACGCTTAAAGTCCCTCCTCTTTCTCAACAATTGGATTCCTGGAGCTCCACCTGGGGACTGGCTGAGGATCTCTGCATCCACTTCCATCAGTTTTTGGATGAGAGTTCCAGCACGGCCGTTAGGGTGTTTGGCTATCTGATCACCAGACTAGGTCAGATCAGGCTTTCTCTTGACCATTGCCAGTAGTCTACAGTGGATGTATCATCGTGGATTTCTGGGGACCTCTCTAGCGCTTTGCTTCTTCCTGTTTTCATGTGGTCTTCATTTATCATGGTCTGTTATTCCTTGTTCTCCCTTTCTGTTCTTGATCCAGCTGGGATCTCTTGCTCCCCTAAGCTTTCTTTCCCTCAAACCTTGCCCTTTATTACTCCCACAGTCGTCCAGGTTGTTCATGTAGATCTCATCCATTTCTCTGTCATTGGGCGATTCCTGTGTCTTTCCTAGTGAGGGTGGGGATGGGAGAGGGGAGGACAGGGGAACCCATGGCTGATGTGTAAAATTAAAACACAAATATAATTTTTAAAAAAAGAGAAAAAAACTTGAAAAGTATATGCTTCAATAAGTCTTTTGCAAACATTCCAATAAATATATTAGAAAATGTGAATATAATGTTAAAAGTGAAATTTAGACACACATGTCTAAAGTGTGTATTAATGACAAATACTTATAAATAGGCAAATATATATACATGATAATTTAAGAGACAAATCTCTACATCAAATATCATGCCAAACTTCCAGATAAATAACTTCTTATTAGACAGGGTATATATTACATAAAAATATGAGCACATGATTTTATGTCTATAGGGGAAAGAAGTTTCTTTCCCTTAAAGATTCAAATAGAAGCCACAAATGATGCCATGATGCCATTAGCAAGTGCAAATCCATACATCAAAATAATTAAATGTGTAAGAAAAAGAGTTCTTTTTGTTTAAGCACAGCAGTACTACTTAAGGGGGCTGAGGAAGGAATACTGATTTCAAAGACAGTTATCAGAATAGACCCATGGCATTGTATACACAGAATGCACAAACTAGCAAAAGAATGCGTTAACTCAAATTAGTAAAAGAATGCGTTAACTCAAATTAGTAAAAGAATGCATCAACTTAATAGGAAAAAAAACAAAACCTACAGCATTCCCTAGGTTAATAATACCAAGTTCAGTAAGAAATATCGACCACCATTGTAGGATAGAACTTTTCCTAGCACTGTAACCAAATTACTCTTAGTTTCTGGATAACTGTATATTCACAACTGTCATATGCATCTGACAATATTCAACTGTTCAAGTTTTGTAAATCTGAAAATAGGAAGTACTACTGTTTTAGCCACATCTCTACATGGGCTTCAGTGGCTTTCTTGGAGGTATTATAAGAATGAGAATATACAAAATCAATCTACTGAGAGAAAAGGAACTATTCCTAATGAATAGAGAATCTACTCTGGAGTAGAACAACTGATAATGCCTTAGTGTTATATAGGGATTATAAGCTGCAAAATTTTCTGTGATTCTCTCAGAAGCATGGAACACAGGATAGCATCAGCAAAAGTGTCGGTGGCCAGGAGGAAGATGTGTTTGTTTTCACAGAAGACAGATGTATGTCCAGCCAGAACTCGTAGCCTAATTTCCATTACTCTCCCTCTGAGGGTCATTACCGCAGCTCTAGAGATATAAATTCCTTCCAGCCCAATGCATCCGACAGCATTTCTTACTTCTACTGTGAAACACAATTCATTTCCCAGTAACTTTTCTATTCTGTCAACTGCAAAAAGAGAGCTTTTACACACTCTTCATTTTCACATAAAAGTATTTCATGACACACTGGGAAAGGAGAGCAGTGAGGAAATCTCTTATCTGAAAGGAACTAAATGCTTGAAGTATTCTCTTAAATGTAAACGAATAGGCAATTATAAGGTTAAATTGTTCCTATTTATGCCTTCCTTTTTTCTCATACTACCTGCTCCACACTAATTCTCATTCTCTTCCCAATTTTAATGTTTTAAATTTTAAATATTCTGTGCCAGAAGGTTAGTTAAAATAGAAGAAATACATGAAACAATATTTATTATAGTTTTCAGGTAAGACTCAAGTATCTAAACAAGTACATATTTCCTAAAATGCATTCTATTTATAAATGTACAGTGCATTTAGTACTGCCTTATCTAGAGGATAGAAAGAAATTAATTCCTCTGCCAGTTTTAACCCCCCAGGTGATTTTATTAAAGCCTCATGATTTTATACATTATCTCTACACTGAATAGTCTCAAAGTTATATCTTTAATGTCACTTCTTTCTCAGGGGCTTCAGATTGACACATCCAACTTTTAGTGCCAACCTGATCACTCTCATATACAACTGGCTTCTTAAGTACAAAAGAATCCAGAGATATGGTTTTTCTAAACACTGCCTAGGGAATTTCCGATACTGATACTGTCAACTTGGTAGGTAGTTTAGCTGGTTTCGCACCTAGTTTCATTGCCCAAGTATACACAATCTTCATCATGACAAGAAGTAAATATTATTATTTACTCTTATTATTCTAGAGGAAATATCATCCTTTCACATGATAACTGCTCTGAAAATCTTTCTTTGTGAAGTTGATAGACCAGTGAGTTACACTTGGATTTTTATATCTAATGGAAAAAGTACTGGGATTCTACAGCATGAGTGCTTTTAGGAATATGTGGCTTGAACTTCTTCACATTTAGAATGAATGACTTGGGCCATTCTTTCTTTTGTAGTGTGACCTTTTATATTCATTTTCACCATAAGAATAAAATTCATCCCTCAGTCATTAGACAATATATCATGCCATTGCTTTGACAAATGTTAATGACTTTTTCCAATTTAAATAAAAGATATATTAATATTCACTGATGTCTAAACATTGGAAATTAAAGTTCAGTATAGCACAGAAGTTTCCAAAAGGTTTTTTATTGAAGCTATTTAGAGATGTTAATTACATAAAAGTATTATGTTCTGTATTTATTCTATTATTGTAATATATAAACAAGGATACAAAGGTGAGCATCTGGAAACATAAGGATGAAATTTATGCAGATGAAAATATGTGTTTCATTGGCCAAAGTGATTCATTCAAGAGTGTATGAAAAATATATGATGATAACAAGAATAATGATGAAAACAATACATAATGATAGTGCTAAATAGTTAAATCAGGGCAAGCAGAGTACAGGATATAGATTTTGAAATTACTGTTTGGGGGTACATTCTTCTAAGAATAAAACGTAGGAATAATCCCCAGAAAAAGAGGGTGATTGGAAATAGAGTAGTTTTCCCTTCAACTTTCTCCCACAGGTTAGCCCTTCTTTTTGTGCATGTATTGTTTAAAACAATAATGTTGCAATGTTATATACTTAAGTAATCAGATATGTGTAGATGTGCCACAGATAGTTTTAGATACTAATCCAATGCCACATTTCATATTAATCAACAGCTAACATTGTAATGGCCTGGTCTATAAATATTATCAAGCAAGTAAGAAACACAGAAGTACAGATGGAGGGAGACAGAGAGAGAAACGTGTTTCAGGGGAACCTTTAAAAACTGAAGAGCTCTAAAGAAGTTCTGTGCTTTGAAGTAATAGAATGTTTAGAATTGAAAAAGAATTTCAAAATATCTTCCCCACACTATTTCTGTGAACTAATCAAATACTGGTGAACTAAGGTTATAGACTGTGTGTGTGTGTGTGTGTGTGTGTGTGTGTGCGCGCGCGCGCGCGTGTGTATTTCCAAACATCTATATTCATATCTAAATATCTATGCATGTATTTATATCTTGAGAGGGTCCCTGCAGGTGTCATATAGGGAACCTCATGAAGAGATAAGAATGAAAGCCCAGAGCAGATTGACTTTGTCAACCTGGATCAGACATTGAGGAGTCTAACAACAGGTTTATTCCTAGTGTGTTTCAGCCCAGAACAATTTGGGGGAAGTTTCCTGGTGTAATACAATCCCTGGTGCACAAGGAAGCATAATCACACTGAAACTCCACTTAGGGTACACATTATTTAGCTCAAGAATATGGGTTTTAGAGATAGGTTTACCTGTACCCACTTAAGAGCCTAAGAGTCTGGCCTTGTCTGGGCCATACAGATAACACAGATGTCCTTTGGGCTATAAGCCAATTCTGGTCCTGGTTGTGGGAGGCTAGGGGGAACCTCTGGCTACAAGGGTCATTTAGATTACTAGCTACCTCTGGTTCTGGTTGTAGGAGATTGATATGGCCTGGCCCAACAGATAACACAGATCCAGGCAGTTAATTCCTTCCAGTTCTCGATTTTCTGGGTGTAATAACAGGTTTTTCATTTTTCCTATTAGAAAGACAATCTGATGTGCTTAACATTCCTGATTTCTCTGGAGATCTGTAGGTTCAAGGACCTTTAGGCTATGGTCCCAACAATATAGATTTCTAAATAATTTCACCATATACTCAGCTTCCTATATACAAAAACTATACAATATTCAAAGCTTATATAATTTGTACACATAGGAGTATTATTTAATCCATATATAAATTAATTATATGGATTATCCATAGTAAATAAAGCAAGTATAAAATGAATGATATTCAAAATACGTACTTCTTGGAAATAAGAAATATGTAGTTATTATACTTTAATCATCTCTTAGTACATAGAGTAACATATGTCATTTAACACTAATAAAGAAAAGAGTCTACAGCAACATAGAATTCTGAGAACATATGTTGAGTTATCTAGTAATAAAATAATCAACTCATCTTTAAGAATGAAAGAAATATAATCTATCACTCTGAAAAGTTCTTAAATTGCTTCCTAAATTCATGAAACCTTTGTCTTGAATCACAAATCAATTCAGTTTTCCCTAACTTGTGCCAAAAATTTTTCCAAAGAAAGAAACATTAAAGAAAGAGTAGGCATTTTGAAGAAAACAATTTCTATCTTTCATTAAAACATCAATGGGCAAAATGTATTGCTTTAATTTAATGTAATGAGTTTCCTGTTCAACAAATGTCATATAAAATTGTTTCTGTATTTTTAGCATCTTACAGGAGCTAATCATCACAGCCTGAAACTCTGAAATGGTGAGACCCAATGACTTCATTCCTACAGAGGTTGACTTGGTACAAGCTATGAATCCAACAGATAATTATCAGACAGAGAGGGAGAGGAAGTTAACCAGTATATTTGTTGTATTTGATGTGCTTGTAGGGGATTTGAACTACACTAAGGCAGTTTTGTAAATGTGATATGGGAGATGTTTTCTGTTCTTTTTGATTGGTTATTTTTAAAACACACAACAAAGTTTGTTTTAAATTTAATTACTTACCTTTTCCATTTGCAACCACTTAACCTGTTTATTGTGGGAGTAATCAATAATGTATGATTTATACTATAATTTATGTGGTAGATTTTTTAAGATATTAAATTTTTCTCACAGTTGGGGATAAATGAAGACCACATGAGAATAGGAAGAAGCAAAGTGCTAGAGAGGTCCCCAGAAATCCACAAAGATACCTGCACTGTAGACCACTGGCAATGGTCGAGAGAAAGCCTGATCTGACCTACTCTGGTGATCAGATGGCCAAACACCCTAACTGTCGTGCTAGAAATCTCATCCAAATAACTGAGAGAAGCAGATACAAAGATCCACAGCCAGGCCCCAGGTGGAGCTCCAGGAATCCATTTGTCAAGAAAGAGGAGGGATTGTAAGAGTATAAATTGTTGAGACCAAGATCAGAAAAAGCACAGGGACAAATAGCCAAACGAATGGAAACACATGAATTATGAACCAATAGCTGTGGAGCCCCCAGCTGGATCAGGCCCTCTGGATAAGTGAGACAGTTGATTAGCTGGAACTGTTTGGGAGGCATCCAGGCAGTGGGACCCGGACCTGACCTTACTGCATGAGCTGGCTGTTTGGAACTTTGGGTTTACACAGGGACACTTTGCTCAGCCTGGAAGGAGGGGACTGGACCTGCCTGTACTGAATCTACCAGGTTGAGCTGAATCCCCAGGGGAGTCTTGGCCCTGGAGGAGATGGGAATAGAGGAGAGGGGCTGGGGGGAAGTCCGGGGTGGGGGTGAGAGTGGGGAGGACAGGGGAACCCATGGCTGATATGTAAAATTAAATTATAAAATAAAATAAAAAAATTTTCTCAATCTAAACTTTAGGTTAAAAATTGGTATAAACTGACACTTCCTTCACTGTCATTCCACATTAACTTGTTATAAGCTAGCAATATCACACCTATCAATCAGCACATGACACATCTAAAAACTTTCAGTGTATACTATTCTCTCTGTGAGGCATCTTTCAAAAACCTCTGGAGAGACAGCACTATTGAGAATTTTCTTCAGCTTCACTTAACTTTTGAATCCAATGGAAAGAAACACGGGAGACAATTTGAATCCGAGTCAGAACTTTTTCTCTGGAGTCTAAAAGAAGCAGTTACAGGGATAAAATAATCTGCCAGGGAAATTACAAAAATAGACAGAGTATATGGCAGACAAGCACAGAGCTGACAGAGCAAGAGGGTGAGGTGGATGAACTGCTAGAACAGTGTGTGGATGTTAGAGAAAAGCTTGTACCAACATCCACAAAGAGCCTTAGGAAATCAGCAGGATGCTTTGAAACACCAAACATTCCCAAATCCAATTGCAAACAGATTATAAGTGCTTATACTGATGTCAGAATCATATAATTACTCCAAAGAGAAACATGAAGGCCTATGTTTTGTGCATGAAAAAATATCACCCACATCTTCCAAAAGTGACTTGATTTCTAAATTGTAGAGATACAGTTAAAGAAAATTTACTGCTGCCCATCTGGAGAAAAAAAATGCCTAATGCCCATGAGATGGCTTTCCTTATCTATATCTATACCGGTAGCTTCCTGTATCTACAGCTTGCTGCCCCTGGGATCTAAGAGATGGAATGTCCAAGCCTATTTCATGAACCCTTGGTATGAAAAAGATAAGGAACAGGACTTTAGTTGTCTGTACTAAGGGACTGAGTGAAGGGGGTAGCAATAAGACCAATGAACATTTACATACAGGTAAAGTAAGAATAATTGTAATCATAATTTTAAGGACATTATGAATGCCTATTAAATGCAGATCAACACGTTATTCTGTGATAGCTGAGCAATGCCTATGAACTACCTAATCACAAGGTTTTCCCTTAAAACAGTTTAAAATATGATATCAAAGATATACTGTAGAGCATATCTTATATAAGCCAAGTGTTGAATTCTATTTTATTTATTAGTTGATGTCTTAGTTAGGATTTCTATTGCTGTGAAGAGACACTGTCACCTTGGCAAGTCTTATAAATAAAAACATTTAATTGGGAGCTGGCCTGCAGTTAAGAGGTTTAGTCCATTATCATCATGGTGAGAAGCATGGCAAAGTAGAGGCAGTCATAGTTCTGGAGAAGTAGCTTAGAGTTCTACATCTGGATTCTCAGGCAGTGGGGAGAGAGAGTGACATGGGTCTGGCTTGAACATCTGATACCTCGAAGCTCTCCCCTAGTGACACACTTACTCCCACAAGGCCATACCTACTCCAACAAGGCCACACTTCCTAATAGTGCTCTCCCTATGAGCCTGTGATAGCCATTTTCATTGAAACCACTACAGTTGACTGTTAAAATCTTACACTTCTTTCACTTGAATGATATGCCTACAGCAAGAAAACCCACAATCAAACAAAGCACAGATTACTGTAGGACAGTCTTCTGGCCAATGCTCATTGTCCACATTCCTTTTATATTACCAGAGTTCAGAACAAAACTCTTGTTGAGACACTTGCTATCAGTATGCTGATCTCCCAGCATTGTTTACTGATCTTTGCTCAGTGAAGCTCTCCCCAAGTCTCTGTCCACATGAACTTGTTAATAATGAAGCTAAGGATTTTTAAGAATGAATAAACATCTGTGCTGATTATTTTTTCCCTAGAATAAACAAACACATGTCTGTGCATTATTTAAAATCAATTAAGCTTTCCATTTGACAGTAAAAGAAGAAAGGTAACACTCCTTCAAATAAGGACTAATTGATAGTTTGTTGTTGAATTAAAGGTTATTGTAAGTTAAAATGAATTTCCCTGAACAATAAGATTTATAATCACAAACTCAATCAGTTGTCTTACTCTGAGAAATTAACAATAGTATTTCAACAAGCATACCCCTAAACAGGACAGATGAAGTAATAGTATTTTGGTGAAGTTAAAATGGAATCATACATTAGAAATTATCAAATTGTTTTGTAATATTTATTTCAATTAAAGACTAGCCATACCATATCAAATACTAACCACTTGAAGAAAGATTTAGGTGGTAAATATTTGTGTGTATGCATGTACATATGTAAGTTTGTATGTATATACACACATGTATAAAAAAACTATATGGAGCTAAAATTAGGTTATTTGAATAGAAATAAAATATGGATATAGTCAGTAAAATCAGTTATCTGAATCAATTATGAATCTTTTTTTTTTCTTTTTGAGACAGGGTTTCTCTGTGTAGCTTTGTGCCTTTCCTGGATCTCACTCAGTAGACCAGGCTGGCCTCAAACTCACTAAGATCTACCTGCCTTTGCCTCCCGAGTGCTGGGATTAAAGTCATGTGCCACCACCACCCAGCTGATTATGAATCTTATAATGAAAATAATATAAAAGAGTTTCAGGTAGTAATCTACCCTGATTTATTATCTAACAATCATTTCAATCAATTGATAAGAAAATTCTGACAGCTAATATAACCACTTTTTTAATTAAGAAAAATTTTCATTCATTTTACACACCAATCAAAGATCCCCCTCTTCCCTTCTCTCACCCTCCATCCTCCCTTCCAGCCTACCCCTCACTCCCCCCAACAAGAAGGTGTCTCATCATAGGTAGTGGGCTCCAAAAAGCCTCCTCATGCACCAGGGATGGATTCTGATTCTACTGCCAGAGGGCCCCCAAAGTAGATCAAGCTACACAATTTTCTTGGCATTAGAGGACCTAGTCCAGTCCCATGCAGGCTCCACAGCCATTGATCCAACTTTCATGAGACCCCACAAGTTTGGTTTGGTCATCTCTGCAAGTTTCCCCACCATGATCCTGATATACTTCCTCATAGAATCCCTCCTCTCTCTCTCCAATTGGTCTCCTGGAGCTCTGCCTGGTGTTTGGTTGTGGATCTCTGCATCTGCCTCCATCAGTCATTGAAGAAAACAGGAGCATATGATCATCTATGTTCATAGCAGCCTTATTTGTAATAGCTAGAAACTGGAAACAACCCAGATGTCCCTCAACCGAAGAATGGATTAAAAAAAAACTGTGGTACATCTACACAATGGAATACTATTTAGCAGAGAAAAACAATGAAATTATGCAATTTGCAGCCAAATGGATGGAACTAGAGAAGCTCATCCTGAGTGAGCTAACCCAGACTCAGAATGACAAACATGATATTTACCCATTCATAAGTGGATGGTATAAATAAAGCAAAGATTATATTCACTTTTGTAAACAGGTAAATCTAATATTGTTTGAAACCCCTTTACCTTCTTCCTCTTCCTCTTCCTCTTCCTCTTCCTCTTCCTCTTCTTCCTCTTCTTCTTCTTCTTCTTCTTCTTCTTCTTCTTCTTCTTCTTCTTCTTCTTCTTCTTTTTTGACAGGGTTTTCTCTGTGTAGCTTTGGTGCCTGTCCTGGATCTCACTTTGTAGACCAGGCTGACCTTAAACTCACAGAGATCAGAAAGACATACACCACCAACAACAACCAGCTCCTCTTGACCATTCTTTATACTGTTTAAAATACCCAATGTTTATTCAACTCTGCTAGTCACAATTTTCTTTCAAAATGATGCAGATAAGCTACACTAGTGTTCCTTGTTTCTGATTCTCAGGATCCCTTCCCTCTGCTGTTAATTAAAGCAGCAGTTTTCATAGAAGCTCGCCTTGTATGTTGTGGAGCATGTTTCCTTGTCTGCTTTGTTCTTGCTTGTTTGCTTTTCTGAATAGTTGCTTGTGTTTCTTGGGTTTACACAGATCTTCCTCAGAGCAGGATGTCTATTGAAAAATAGCCTCCATTATATATTGTATATGTCTACGGAGACCCTGTCTAAGCCCCTCCAGTTAAGTAACAAACTCCCTGGTCAGTTGGCGACAATCACTTTTTATATGCTTTGGATGATATTAAAGGCAGGGACAGTAATATCTACACACCTTTTAAAAACATTTGGGTAGAGGTTGTATGAGTGTATACAACCTGTGAAGGAGTTTGCAAATGCCAGAAGAAAGCAACAGATCTCTGAGAGGTGGAGGCAGTTATAAAATGCCTGATGTAGATGCCAGAAACTGAGCTAAGGGCCTTACAAAAGCAGTTTTCCCTATGATATATCGTGATTATTATTTCACCTCTACCAACATTTCCTATTTCCCACATTCTAACCACCTCCACACCCACTCAACTTTGCACCTTCTTTCTCTATGGCTTTAGAAAACAAAGAAAAAAATGAATAAAGAAAAAGAAAGGAAGAAAGGGAGAAAGAAAGGAAGGAAGAAAGAAAGAAAAGGCACAACACACATGCACACACAAGCAGAGAGAGAGAATTTGAAGGCTGAACGCTGTCACGTTGGTAATACTTTATCAGTGTGGCTTCTGAAATTCCTAGGACAGACAAGCGCCCTGATCCTCTCGCTCTTACAGTCTTTCTTACCCTTTTTGGGGGAAGGTTCCTTGAACCTTTGGTTCTGGAAAAAGAGAAGAAATATAATGATAACTAAAACATGGCATTCTCGTAGTATCCACTGGGACTGGGCTCCACAAATTTTCATTTTCATTGGTTCTGGTTTTCTGTAACCAGCTCCATTTGTTGCAAAGGGAAATTTCCTTGATGAGGACTACACTTATCTGAGGACATAAGGACAAGTATTTAGAATGTAGTTAGGAATTATCCTAGTTTAGTAAAAGAATTTTTGAGTGGGAGAAATAGTCTTCCCCAGCACCAAAAGCCAGCCTGGAAAACATACCAGTAAGTAACATTATATAGACTGACTTGTATTTATGTATTTAGAGATATCTATATATTTATAAATATTTGTGTATGTATATAACAAAAATTAATGAAAAATAGAGGCTATGAATTTCACAGAGAGGAAGGAGGGTTATATGGTAGTAGGCTTTAAAGGGTGGGAAGGGAAGAGGTAATGTAATTATAATCTAAAAAAAAAGTTTTTAAGTTGAAGACAAAAATCATCTGTTGATGAAAATAAACTACTTTCTTCACATAAAAGTAAGCATTCTAAACTTACTTCATTTTAGACACTCATTTTACTTTCTCTTCTCCTAAATTTATAATGAATGATGTTTCAAAAATTCTCACTCACTTACTTCATGGTGAAGATGGTGAAGACACAGTTTATTACAATGAGGTTCATCTTTTTTAATTTTTCACTACGTGTGTGTGTGTGTGTGTGTGTGTGTGTGTTTGTGTGTATCCACACATATACTCCTGCTACAGAGAAGAGAAAATATTGTAGAATATTAATTTCATACACTGTGAAACTGTGCTAATCAAATAGGTTTAATAGTGAGACAATTGAATAGTTTCAATTGTTTGGGAGGCAACCAGGCAGTGGGACCTGGACCTGTGCATGAGCTGGCTGTTTGGAACCTGGGGCTTATGCAGGAACACTTTACTCAGCCTGGAAGGAGGGGACTGGACCTGCCTGAACTGAATCTATCAGGTTGAGCTGAATCCCCAGGGTAGTCTTTGCCCTGGAGGAGATGGGAATAGGGGATGGGGGAGGCTGGGGGAAAGGCAGTGTCGGGCACAGCAGGGGGGAGGACAGGGGAATCCATAGCTGATATGTAAAATTAAATTAAATTTAAAAAATTAAAAAGCTGACTGGGCAATAGCTAAGCAGGGTTTGGGGGGCTGAGGGGATGCTGGGAAGAAGACAGAGCTGCCAGACAGATACAAAGGAAGCAGGAAAGCATCATGGCCTATACAGAATAAAAGTAGTAAAGCCATAAGGCAGAAAATCAATTAGTATAAATGAGTTCATTTAAGTTGTAAGAGCTAGTTAGAAACAAGGCTAAGCTGTCAGCTGAGCTTTCAGAAATAATAAGCAGTCTCCATGTGGTTATTTGGGAGCTGACAGGTGGGACAGAGAAAGACTCACCATCACTACTTATGGCACCCAATGTGGGGCCAAGTATACCACATAAGGCCTGGGAAAGCTTTAAAAGAAGAGGTTCAGAATACGGAGTCAAACATTGCTTCCTGGTGACTGCAGTCTCTTGGGAAGGCTCAGTGCTAGAAGCATACAGAGGTATAGCTATTTTTAAAAGGCTCTGCTACTGAACACTTGAGTGGGGTTCATGAGCAGCAGGTGGCATGCTACTCAGTGGCCTGAGACTAGGTAGAAATCCCTACAGTAATGTGGACCCAGAAACTTCCCTGGGGAGTTAAACATGGCTCCCAAAGGTACCTCCACCATGAGCCTAGGCTCTTGGGTAACCAAGAGGGAAGTAGCCAGCTGCCAGTGCACCATGAATTAAGCTTCACTGTAGTTTAAGATCTTGCTCATGCATACAGAAAAGTTTACAGATACACAGTAAAGCAGATTCATACAGAAAAAAAAAAATACTTCTAAACAAGTTTCAATGTGTTTAATATGTATGTAGGCTTTGGAAAAAAAGAAAGAAAATGATATAGATGTTCATTAAAAATAAATTTTTAGTTTAAAAATAATAAAGTCTTTAAATAAAGAGTGAACTAATAAAAAAGAGAATAAGATGTGTAGAGATGAGAAATACACAGGGAGTCTGGATCCTGTATATTATTGTGTTATTTTTAAATTTTTTTAATTACAGATGAACAAAATAATAGCTGCTAAGAGACATTGGATTATAAAGACTATTCAATTAAACACACACACACACACACACACACATATATATATATGAATATATATATATTTCTTTTTCAAAGGCAGAGTTTCTCTGTGTAGCTTTGCTCCTGGAGCTTGCTTTGGATACCAGGTTGTCCTCAAACTAACAGAGATCCACCTGGCTCTGCCTCCCAAGTGCTGGGATTAAAGGCATGCGCCACCACCGCCTGGCCCAATCTATATATTTTTAAAATGTCTTAACTTCAAAATGGAAGTAAAAAAATATGTTGCATTGGAGAAGGGGTTGTGCTTTTGTTTCCACAGAAAACAAAATGCTATGGATTCATTCAAGGTTAAAGAGGATCAAGTATGATCCGTGGATAATCCCTGAAATTCCTTGCTACAGACGTAAAGAAATAAAATTAGAAAAACTACAAGACAGGTGATGTATATTTTACCTGTCGAAACATAAAACAAAAAGTCATCTTTGAATGTCTTATGGACATTCCATCTATGTGTCAATGCAGATATGTACATTAGCTTTAAAAAACTTGTATGTTTTCCGAGCAAGGGGACCATGCCCCAATGAAAATATATGGCCCAGGTAATATAGCCTCTCACAGTGCAGTTTGCTCTACATCCAGAACAGTTTCAACTGCCAGGTGAGATGTTCCAGCCTCACAGACTACTCCAGCCAGAACTTCAGACAAGATAATTTGTTATAAGAGCTAGTTAGAAACAAGCCAAAGATGTCTGCAGAGGTTTCATAATTAGTAAGAATTCTCTGTATTGTTATTTGTGAGCTGGCAGGTAGGACAGAAAAAGATTCACTACAGGGAAGTCAGAAGATGATGAGCAGGGACAGAGCCTCTCCTTCTCCCATTTAGTCCCCAAAGACCAAGCTGTGACCCTCAGGGTTGGCAGCACAAATTCTTATTCAATGCCTCATCTCATAAGTCCATATTATGAGGTTCTCTTTGGCATGGCCCTGCCAGAGACTCTGTTTCCCAATAATTAAAAGAATTCTTCTTTAATACCGCCTAGACTCTTTATATAAAAACAGCATTTTTATTGTGAACAAGATGACCTTTCTCATCCAGGTATCTGCAACTCTCGTCAGCTGTCTTTCTAGGAGGAAAATTGGAGCATCAGTAAAGCTTGCATCTTGTCCCTACCTCTTGTTTACTCCATGGCAGTAAAGGAAGCTAGACTTGACTGCTTCTTACAGTTTTACTTATTGTTTTAATAGCGTATATCAACACTAGGTGAGTGATGAAATGTTTCTCACAGCTCTTGATAAAACATGGTTGACACATTTAAACAATTTACCACTGAGGAACTTGGAATACAGGTAACTAGTAGGTGTATACTCTAGATCACTTATTTGATTACCATTAAAACAAAAATAATTAAATAGTCATTGAAACTGCATCCAGATACACAGAATGTGCCTGCAATCTAAATGACTAATTCAGAGATGAATAAAGCTTTAAGGGAATAATAGGCAATCAGAATGAGAAAGGGAATAGAGGAGCTCCATCAGGTTCATGCTGAAGTGGAATGTGGGAAGTTACCCTGGTCTTTTAAAATACTTGTTTAAAGACTCTTACATTGCCTTTTAAATTTTATGAAAGAGCCAACATTCTGAATGGTCCAATATTAGTTATCTTAAGTGAATTCTTCATATTCATATGGACAACAAAGATGTTTCCTTCTTTATTCATAAGACTATGAAAAATATATAAAGCATTTGCAAGTAAATTTTAGACCTGAGTCTCAGCCTCATCATATTAACTCTCAAAAGTTGTTAAATAAAACATTACACTATCAAAACCCCTTGACTGTTTTGTTGTAGTGGTGGTGGTTGTTCTTGTTGTTGTTGTTGAGAACATTATATTTCAAACTGAAGTTTTATTTACATATGTTGTAAAAAAAAAAAAAAAGAAGAAGACACTCTCAGTTGAATCACATTGGAATAAAGTTCAAGTTTATTTACTCTGGAAAGCCAGTTATTAAAATGAACAGTATCCACACTCCAGCTCTGTCTTAAACACTCCTAGGAAATAATATTTATCAAAATTAATACATGGGTGCTTCTACAAGATAGATAGTAAAATTGACAAAAATCAGCAGGCAAAATTTTATAACATTCCATGGTATATGTTTGGTAGAACGTAAACTACCAAAGTTTCTTTAGAAATAAAATTTGGTTTTTATAAAACAGAATATTTCTTAAACATCTACTGTATTCCTATATACCAAGACAAGGTTAAGATGAGTAGCAAAATTTAAACCTATATGTAAGATTCAAGACCTATCAAGGATCTATATAAAGGTTAGTTATTCTGGCTGACATCTAATATGCATTTTAATATTGTAAAAAAATAATTCTAGTCAGGAAATGAAATTTAAAAGAAGAACTAGACAATTTTAAATGTTTCATGTTTATGTTCATAAGTGTAAACACTGCTGTTCTGAAGGGCTCTTTCCTAATTTTTGTGCTTCAGAAGACAATCGTGTAAGTGAAAGAGATTAAATAAAAACCCTCCAATAAAGATTGTTTCAACATTACAACTGTCAGTGAGGCAAAAGGGCAGCCAGAGAGCTTTATTAATTAATGCTTGCAACTGGGATCAAATTGTATAGGTCAGCTTCTCCAAATACTTTGAGGGTGGTGAGAAATTAGAACGACTAATAATGAAGAGTGAGCGACATTAAATTAATGGTGACTTTAAAGCTGCTGGGGCATTGAACTCATCAATTGAGTTTATCCTCAATAAGAGAAACAGCAAAGAGGAATCCATGCAATTAGATGCAGTGTGCTTGCAATTAAACCAACTAATGACAAAAGCAGCAGAGAATATTTCACTGGGATTTAGGAAATAAGTTTGAGGAATTAAAAGAGTCACTGCTAAAACTATAGAAATAATCACCATGGCAATGTTGCACCAAAGCAAAGGCATAGTTGAAGTATTTAGAAAGCCTCTTAAGTTCTAAGAGAACACCTGGTTTTACTTGGAAACAAACTACATGTGAATCAAAAGAAAATACTTAGTAATAATTTCACTTCAGCAAATAATGTACTAAAGATGGCCATTATTAAGAAATATATGAGCTGGTGTTTTGGAGCCCATTGTTTTTGGTGGGATGCCTTGCTCAGCCTAGATACAGGGGGAAGGGGCCAAGTCACTTCAGGCTCTGTTGCAGTCTTTCCTAGTCAATTACACAATTTCCAACCATTCTTTGTTTTCTCACAGTCCCATGCAAATCTTGCTTCAGGAAATCTAATTACTCAGTTTCTTACCCTTGCCTACACTGCATAATCATTTTCTAATTTATCTTTTATATGTAGCTAAATCACATTAATCTTGATTTCTCCACTTAGATGATACTTTGTGTGATTCCCTATGATTATATATATATATATATGTGTGTGTATATATATATATATCACACAAAGTTGCAACCACATATGTTCCAATATAACAGTATATATCCTTTCTAATAGACTTGTCAAGAAAAATAATATATATTTCTTGTGTAGTATTTTATAATTATCAATCAGGAGAGTTTTCAGGAATAAATACAGAGTACATAAATGGACTAAAGAATCTATTAAGTTTCTTTGGTTTCATATTTAAAAATTGCTCAGGAAGAGACTTAGGAGAGGCTTACCTGTGTGGACTTTGGTTTGTCCAGCTCTCTTTCAGAGTCAGTTCAGAACCCAAAATCTATTACCTTCAAATTCATCCATATTTTGCAAAGAGCAGAGCTTCATATTTTCAAGATTTCAAACTTTCCACTGCATATATAAAACATTGCTTTCCTATTTATTTGTTGATAGACATTGTACAGTAAAAGGACTATAGTTAAAAATAATATGTGGTATGTATAACAAAGTGATTTATGGATTAGATCTCAAGTGGCCAACTTTAAAATGATAGTTAAATAAAAAGAATATATAAATTATATGGATTTGATCATGTTACATTACATACATATATTAAAATATCTTATTGTATCTCCTGTATTTATAAATATAGCTATGGCCTATAAATCACTATTGTTAAAAATATGTTTCTATGTTTATTATTTGTTATTCAAGTAGTTTCATTTAATCATGTCATATGAAAGCATTTTTGGCAATTTTTTAGTAGCTCTTAACTGTAGACCCAAATAATTGATTTCAGAAAGAAAACAGTAGGACACTGTCCTTGTAATCAAGGTATCTGTACTGTTTTCTGGAGTCATCTGACTAACAGGCCTCCCACTTTATTAAGAGTTCCTGCTTTCATTCTCAGTAGCGGCCAAGTTTAAGAATAATTCACACGATATACAGTTATTACAGTGTTTCCATAAGTGGCACAGGTTCTGGGATAACTTTGCAAAAGAAAGTACAATATTCATTTCATCAATAAAGTTTTTATTTATATAATTTTAATTTTGGGGGGAAATGTGTTACAAAATTAACACCATATATTATTTTTGATAGCTATCTATAGGGCTATGTATAATATAACAGAGCTGTCTGTTAGGTCCATTTGAATCTTGATGTTATTGAACTACAGAGTTAATTTGTTTAGTTTTGTCTACATGGCCTGTCTATTGGCAAGTCTATGGTGTTGAAGTCACCCACCATCACAGTATTAAGGTTGATACATAATTTTAGATGTTGTAGGGTTTTTTTGTTTGTTTGTTTGTTTTTTGGTTTTGTTTTATGATGCTGGGTGCCCTTGTATTTGGGGCATAAATGTTTGTTTATGTTGCTCTTATATTTTTCTCTAATGAGTATGTAGTGTCCTTCACTACTTTTTCTGATTAATATTATTTTTTTCTTAAAAATGAAACAGAAGGTGCAAGGGTGGGCATATGGCTTTGGTGGTCACTGGTGCCACAGGGGATGGTTGACTTGGTGAGGGGTGGGGGAGAAGGCTGGTGTCCCCATCTCTGGGGCTTCAAAGGCTGGGGGGAGGGGCACAAAATGTGTCCCCGGAGTCTATCTAGGGACTAGAGGACTGGGCTGTCAGTCCTGAGATCTGGGCCTTACATAGTCCAGTCCTCTCTGAAAGCAATCTCTTCCCTCAACCCACCCTCATGCACATCTGATTTCTTATGTTCCCTTCCCTACCCACCCCCATTCCACCTGCAAAATCATTCCATTTGTCCTGCTCAGGGAGATCCATGTGTCCTTCCCTTGAGCTCTCCTTGTAACTTAGTCTCTGAGATTGTGGATTGTAACATGAGTATCCTTTATTTTACAGCTAATATCCACTTAGGAGTGAGTACATACCGAGTTTGTCTTTCTGGGTCTAGGTTACCTCACTCAGGATGAATCTTTTCTAATTCCATCTGCTTGCCTGCAAATTTCATGATGTCATTGTTTTTAATGGATGAAAAATACTCCATTGTGTAAATGTATCACATTTTCTCTATCCATTCTTCAGTTTAGACATACCTAAGTTATTTCCAACTTCTGGCTATTATTAAGAAAGGTGCTGAGAACATCGCTGAGCAAGTGTGGTAGGAACCAACAGCTTTTGAGTATGTGCCCTGAAGTAGTACAGCTGGGTCTTGATGTAGATCAATTCCCAATTTTCTGATACACTACCATATTGATCTCCAATATGACTGTACAAGTTTCCACTCCCACCAGCGATGGAAGACTACTCACTTTGCTCCACACTCTCTCTAGCATGAGGTATCACTTGTGTTTGATCTTAGCCACTCTGACAGGTGTAAGATGGGATCTCAGCCATTTTGATTTCCTGATGGTAAGGATGTTGAATATTTCTTTATGTGTTTTTCAGCCATTTCAAATTCCTCTGTTAAGAATTATCTGTTCAAAGCTGTATCCCATTTTTAAATGGGCTATTTGGTTTTTCAAAATCTAGTCCCTTGAGATTTTTATATATTTTGAATATTAATCCTCTGTCAGATGTGGAGTTGGTGAAAATCCATTTTCCCTTTCTATAGGCTGCCTTGTCCTATTGATGATGCCCTTGATATTTCATGAGATCCCATTTATTTATTGTTGATCTTAGTGCCTATGATATTGATGTCCTGTTCAGGAAGTTGTCTCCTGTGCCAATGCATTTAAGGCTATTACCCATTTTTGCTTCTACCAGGTTCAGTATATCTGGTTTTATATTGAGGTCTTTGATTCATGTGGACTTCAGTTTTGTGCAGATTGATACATATGGATTTATTTGATTGGGAAGTGGATCATTGGGTAAAAAACCTACCATCTGAACATGAGAACCTGAGGTCACATTCCTAGAAACCAAATACAAAGCCTAGATTAGCGATGATACTGTAATCTTAGAACAGAAAGGATTAGGGCAGGGAACAGAGACAGATGGATCCTTGAAATTCATTGGCCAACATGTTTTACCAAATCAATAAACTTTATGTTCAGTGAGAGACCTCGTCTTGAAAAATAGTCATGCCTGGCAGCCAAAGAAGACAACTAATGTTGACATTTTTATTCTCCACACGCCCATGTACTCATGTGCACACATACATATAACATATTACAATAACATATAACACATACAACATAAGACACATGTAACACATCACAACACACACACAAATAAAACAAAAAACTCATAAAAGCAAGAAACAGAAAACGAAAATTATCCTCTTTACTGAGCCATTAGCTCTACTCAAAATCATGAACATAGTCCTTTGCTGACACCCTTTATAGTCACTAATGTGGTTAAATTATCTGAAGTGGTATCCAGACTTTAGGTTGCAAGTTTCTAACATGTCATTGTTGAAAGGAAATTGCTTTTCACCCCATGTTCTAGTGCTAAAGAAAATTAAATACCAGGAAAGAGAAAACTGAAGAAAAACTGATTCTGCTCATGGATGAAAGAGCATCAGTCCCATTTCTGTTTGTTGCTAAAGAAATGGATAAGCATCTTTCCCTCTTGCTTTATCCTAACAAGATAAGCTTGGGAAGGCCTTCGCTGGTATTCTGAAGAGAGATCATATATCTTTTGCTTACAAGTGAGGCCACACACTCCTTAGGCATTTGTCATACCTGTGCATTGGGAGACAACAGCAATAATCCTTGTCTGAAGGTTGGAACTTGTGCTCTGATAGGCAGTGCTTGAAGTTAGGGACTTGTGGAAATAATTTTGACTTTGTAAATAATACATTAATAACTTAATTAATTTTAATACAACTGCATATATTAAAATATATTAAATTCTGCTGAAAACTGTCAGGATTGCCTAGACTGCTGGTTTTGAATATGCTCTACTTCAAATTTATCTGCTTTTATACTTTTTCTATACAGTATTAATAATAAAACAGTAATGTACACACACACACACACACACACACACACACACACACACACCAAATAACTATTGATTACTTGGATGTGTTTAGTATTTTCCTAAAATCTCCAACCTATCTTATTTAGGTATCCAAAGCACTATGTAATTAGCATCATTATACTCACCCTTTTAGAGGCAGGCATACTGAGATATGAAGACTTTCCCATTACATATACTGAGATATATAACTTTCTCAGAGTAGTCAAGTTGTATGAGAGTTACAGTTTTGACACCAGTGAAACACCTAAACATTTTGTCATATTTTTTTTCTTTATGAAATGGTCTGATTGTGTTCTCCACTAAATTCTATTGTTTAAACGAATCTCTATTGGCTTCTTAAATGCAGAATTATATATTAGCTACTGGGTGTGGCTAAAGAGTGGCATGTGTAAAAACATGATTTGTTAGCATGCTTGTAAGTGAAAGGAGAATTTTATTAATATAAATAAAATGCATTGTTAAAGAAACTTTGTCACTAGGAAGTTTTGATATTCTGTCATAATGATTATACTGATAATTTTCTTTTAAGGAATATAAATCTTGACCAGGACAATTATATTAAGAGCTGAATACCAGATACCATCTTCAGAAGGAAAATTTTTTTAACATGATTCCAAATTCAAATGATGAATAGATCTAAGACCTAAATGGACACCAAATCAAAAGGATCAAATACAAGGGCAGTGATTGCTTATAACGGAAGTCAGATATTTGCATCATTATAGAAAATGCATACAGGTTAAAAGTGTTTGTGGGACATGAAAACATATAAACCAATGCATCAAAATTACTCATATTTGATATATCTGTAGACTTGGTTTCTGGTCTATAAAACATTCCTTTCATGGAGAAAAATTATCTTTTCTAATAACATATTTTTGCCCTTTGTCATGTAACTTGTAGGAGGTATACAGCTGAAGGATAAACCTTCACTAAACCAGTGTTCCGTGAATGTGTACTAAAAGGATTCTTTTGAGAGTAGACTAAGTATTTGGGGTGAAAAGTTATAAATGTGGGGATTGTTTAGAAGATAAAGTTCTTGTCATAGATTACAAGTAGGCAGTGCTCACTTGTGCTGCCAAGAAATAGGGGGTGGGAACAGGAAGACCCCTGGGGTTTGCAGGCTCATCAGGATAGTTAAATTGGTAAGCCCCATGTCAGTAAGAAATTGTCTCAAATAAGGTGGAGAACAGTTGAGGAAAACAACAGTTATTAACCACCAGTCAGGACACACATATACATGGGCAACCTCCAACAGAAGTATGCATACATGCGCACAACCTGCAGGTACAGTTCCATGAAAGAAGTGATTATGCTAAACTGATTGCCAGAAGAAAATGTTTTGGGTATGACTGGGTCCATAGAGTAAATAGAAGTGAAAGGAATTATTGACTAAGACAATTAATGTATACGAATAGTGTGTTTTAAAGTGACTGGGGTCTTCAATCCAATTTACTTAATTTTCAATGAGATCAAGAAACAATCAGAGAGATTGTTTTATAGACAGTTGCAACTTCAATAATCCATGTTGGAAGGCTGCATGGTGTGCTAGAATGTGGTATTATTCTTGGAGAACTAAAATTTTCCGAATGCTTCTGAATTGTTTAGATTACATTTGCCAGCAAGTCAGCACCATTTTTGAAAGCACATTTGCTCTAGAATAACTCAAAATAATTTTGAAAATGTTTACATGGCGATTGTTAATGTTTTAAAACATGACCATTAGTTTTGTTTTATTAGTCCTAATCTACAATGAGCATAAATAGCTCCTTAAAAATCACTTCTTTACAGCCTGCTCTACACAATGAGTTTCTGAACAGCCAAAGTTACATTGTGTGACTTTGTCACAAGAAAAGCAAAATTACTTTTATAGTGTGCCTCCCAGATATCTGTGACATGGTCTTCTTTGCTATAATCTTGATTGCAAACAGAACCCCAGTTTCCTGTTGGGAACTTTCCTATGTTCCTAGCATGGTCATAAACGAGACAACAAAAGAGAAGACAGCTATTTCAGTTCAAAATTGTTTCTGAGGACTGAAAAGTAACACGAACCACATATCTTCTGTAATACACACTGGGATTGTCTTTTAAGTAGACGCTTGCACATACAGTATTTAGTTTGTATTTGGAAATGACTTGTGAAAACTCATTTATAGAACACACATGCTCTACAAGTGATGCAAGCTGCTATCTCTGTAAATATGTGTATTAAAATACAAAATAGTCGTTCTTGAAACATTAGCTCTTAAGACAAGTTTAGGCCCAAGAGAAAGACTCTGCTTGTAAAATCCATTTTTTTTTTGTGCATAGTTTTCTGTAATACTCACTTTATCAAGTCTGCATCTATTTCATTTATTTATGTTCTTACTAAAGTTTAGGATTTCAAGTTCCTCCCTGAATCCAGATGAAATTATTTTAATTTGTATTGTGTTACCATTGTCTTACATGAGATTAGAAAGAAAAACTCTATTGGTAATTATACATATAAGGGAGGTCACCTCCAGAATCTGTACAGGAGGCCGTACCAAACTCTTAGCACATTCATTACCCCAGAGGGACAAGAAGGGGTGGGGGGGGCAGCAGGAGGAGCAGCAGCAGCAGCAAAACCAAGCAAGCAAGAAAAGCAAGAGAGGGTGAGTCTAAGGAGTAGCTTTTTAAGGAGAAAATGGTGGCAGTCTATGCTAGGGTGAGTTGGTAAATACAGATTGGACATATTAGTCAAAGAATTTTGTTTGCTGGACCTTGGTGTTTTGCAGAGTTATTGGCCAAATAAGGGAACAGACCTTGGATAATGGCTTTAGGAATGTAATGGCTTTTAGTAAGGGAGAGGAAAAGGGGTAAAAAGACAAAATCTGTATACAATGTTTGCCATGATCAGGCCTGTGTTTGTTGTTCTCAGGCCTGCTAGAGCTTCTTCAATACCGATTTCTAGTCTCTGAAATCCTTAGTGCAGAAAAGAAAGGAAGGAAGGAAGGGAGGGAGGGAGGGAGGGAGGGAGGGAGGGAGGAAGAGGGGAGGGGTTGAGGGAAAGATGGGATATTATTGGCTGGAAAGTGAGCATCTAAGAGTACTACATGTTACTTTGCAGTGGACCAGCTTTCTTTTACTAGCATTTACAATTGGATGCTGTCAATAGCTCCAGTTCCAGAAAATCTGATTCCTTCTATTGGCTCCCCTGGGTACCACACTCACTTAATACACAGAGGCATGCAGGCCAAACACTCAAACATATAAATTAAAAATAAATCTTTTAAAAATTTTGCAGCCTGATCTACAGAGTGAGTTCCAGTACAAGTAAGGCTACACAGAGATCCCATACACAGACACACAGAGATACATGTAATTAAAAATACAATAAATCTTTAAAATTATTAAAACATGAAAGTTACTAAAATAATGAACAAAAGAATATTTAATGGTGTATTGAAAATGATTTCCTAATGAAACAGAAGTTTGGCATATTGGGGAAAAGAAAGCTACAATAAAAATAAAGTCAACAGTACTGGGTATGACATTTGCTAGTACTCTAGAAAACAGACTATTTGATAAATTAAATATGTGTTGAAATTCAATGTATATATGTAGAAAACACTAAAATAATCAATAGAACCAATAACTAAATGTTGTTGAGAAATGTAAAAGTCTTAAAACTAAAATAGCCTGAAAGAAAGATAAATTGATAAAATATTTGTCTTAAGGGATTCTAAAAACAAGGCAATCTTCCTTACTTGAGTTCCGAACCACATGAGAAGTAAACACAAAGAGCAAGTAGATTATGCCTGCCTGTTTTACTGTATCAGTACACATCACATACATTCGGTCATTCGTTCCATTTAATAGTTAGCTTCCTCACTGATTCCAGACTTGCTAAAGCAACTTGCTTTGCACTTGCATTGAACAAAGTTAAAGGACATTTAGGCAAGCCACATAGATCACAATAAATACAAAGGTAACATAGCCAACTCAAAGAATTGTGGGAAAAATTACTGATGTTTTTATACTTTAAGACACTAAGTTTTTTGACATTTTTATTACTCACTTATAATAAAATTACTTACACATTGAACACATGACAAAACAGCCATCCTGTTGGTGAACATGAATTCAACATTAGAGCTGAATGAACATTCTTAGCTCAGCTCCAAGATTTGGCATATATAAAATCTATATCTTACAGTCTGTTATTGCTTTTGAGAGTGGGCCTCAGTACTCAGCCCAAGCATGTTCTTCATTCTTCTGGGAATTCAAGGAAAAATAGTAATGAAGGCATACATACAACAATTTCATCATTATTAACTTTCTGCAAGGGAACTGATCAGTGAGAATGCTATCCTCAGTCTGCGTACCTAACAATACAGGCAGCACTGGCTCCACTTCCCCTGTGAGTGGACCACCTGACTATCAGTGGCCTCTTCTCACAACATGAACTTCTAATGAAATTTATGCTCAGAATATGGTCTTGTTTCTTCCATTGAAATGCTATAGGATACCTGAATAGGCCAGCATGAATTAAATGAGCAAATAGAGGCACACTATTTAAAAGATACACAATTTTTGGATTCACACTGACTTGTTTTTGATGAAACAAAACAAATTCTCTCTTTTGAATTTTAATACATTTTAGCCACTGTGAGTAAATAAAAAAATTATGTGTTTTTTTTCTGCTTAAGTCCTATATAAACTTTATAACTAACCTCCAACCTCTCTCCTTTAAAATGGTTGCTTGAATTTAATCACCATTAATTACTGTTATTATTTCCTGATGTTTCCTATAAGAATATTTCATTTTTATACCAATTAGAGTATAATTATTAGGATAATGGACTCTAGAAAAACCAATTATGCAATGAAACTAGATGGGATTTATCTATAGTAATTGAGTCTCACGATTTAAGATCAAAATAAGTGAACCAAAATGAAAATGAATCGTTAAACCCCTAGGCATCAACAATAAGGTTGATTTCCTCTTCTGTCCCAAATTAAGCAAATATTTTACAATGTCACATCAGTTGAATTATAGACCCAGTTCAAGATGAGAAAACTATGTTTATGCACTAACAATTCAGCCCCAGGCGCAGAACGTCCATAGACTTTACATTTATTCAAGGATACCAAGGCAAACACAGGGGAAATGCTCAGTTAGTGTTTGCTTGGAACTCCTGTAGTGTGCATATTTCAGTAAGATGATGAAAAAGAATACACTTATGAAATCCACTTCTATTTCAATGAAGAATATACCGGTGCTTAGTGTGATGTTCCTACTCTTTGAAACACACAACAAAAATTTTGAGTAGTTGAAATATTGCTTTAACCAGATTTATAATAAATACTGATATAACAATGCTTTAATCAATATATTTGAAAAAAAGAAAAGGTATTTACTATTAAATATCCAAAAAAGGAGAAAAATCCCTGAGGACAAGTAATGACTGGGGTATCTTAGAAAGGAATACTTTAGGAGATTGAAGTATTTGTTTTATATATGTGCACATACACGAACATGTATTTCTCTAAATAACTGATTTTGAAACTGAAAGTAATTTTAGAAAACAGAGTCTTGAGAATAAGATTTCTCAATTGTCCTTCTGAGTCTGGGTTACCTCACTCAGGATGATTTTTTCTAGATCTATCCATTTGCCTGCAAACCTCATGATGTCATTGTTTTTCTCTGCTGAGTAGTACTCCATTGTGTATATGTACCATATTTTCATTATCCATTCCTCAGTTGCAGGGCATCTAGGTTGTTTCCAGGTTCTGGCTATTAGAAACAATGCTGCTATGACCATAGCTGAGCAAATGCCCTTGTGGTGTGATTGAGCATTCCTTGGGTATATGCCCAAGAGTGCTACAGCTAGTTCTTAGGGGAGATAGATTCCCAATTTTCTAAGGAAGCGCCATATTGATTTCCAAATTGGCAGTACAAGCTTGCATTCCCACCAGCAGTGGAGGATCAGATGGTCAAACATCCTAATGGTCGTGCTGGAACTCTCATCCAATAACTGATGCAAGTGGATGCAGAGATCCTCAGCCAGGCCCCAGGTGGAGCTCCAGGAGTCCAATTGTCCAGAAAGAGGAGGGACTGTAAGAGCTTGAATTGTTGAGACCAAGATTGGAAAAGCACAGGGACAAATAGCCAAACAAATGGAAGCACATGAATTATGAACCAGGGCCCCCAGCTGGATCAGGCCCTCTGGATAAGTGAGACAATTGAATAGCTTGAACTGTTTGGGAGGCACCCAAGCAGTGGGACAGGGACCTGACCTTAGTGCATGAGCTGGCTGTTTGGAACCTTGGGCTTACACAGGGACACTTTGCTCAGTCTGGAAGGAGGGGACTGGACGTGGCTGTACTGAATCCACCAGGTTTAAATGAATCCCCAGGGGAGTCTTTGCCCTGGAGGAGATGGGAATGGAGGGGAGGGGCTGGGGGGAAGGTGGAGGCGGGGATGGGAGGGGGGAGGACAGGGGAACCCATGGCTGATGTGTAAAATTAAAACACAAATATAATAAATAACAAAAAAAAAAGATTTCTCAATTGGTTTTTGATGTTTAGGAATTGATTTCACTTAATTAGACAAAAACTGTACTAGTGGTTCTACTTTGAGTTGTAGGGTACCAGTAAATGGAACATGGAATAGACCTATGGAAAACGCTACTTTTGATTAATTCTAATCCATCACTTGTAATAACCATGCTTCTACGTTATCACATATTTAGTCTTTGTATTTCTCAGTTTTACAGCCTTATGGGGACATAATTACAATCGCTATGTTATAAAGAAAAGGGTTGCATTTATTTTGTTTTGGAGACTTGCAGGTGTAGTGACTACATTGGCTTTGTCCTTGTCCACGTCTTATTATGGCAGAGAACAAACAGATATATTGAGCACCTGCTGGAACAAACACATGATAATGTCCCAAACTAGGAGCAGAGGGAGGATATATAGGTAAGTTGGCTTCTATGACAGCCTTTATAGAGATTGGATTTCAGAAAGCCAATGAAATGGCTCAAGGACTTCCCACTTCGCACCATACACTGAAGATTTCTCAATACTTTCCAAAGGCACTACTGTGAGTTCCAACCCAAACTGACCTCAGATCACTCTGAACCACAGCAGTAGCTTAGAACATTGTATCAACTTAACAAGTATAATTTCTCATCCATGTTTTTGCTTGACAAAATGAGAGACGAAACTAGAAACTCAAGTCATCAAATCCTCAGTCAAGCACCACATCTATTAACTAAACAAATGCTTTCTAACATGAAAGAAACCCTTATATCCCATAGTTAGAGTGAACATTGTTTAAAACCACACCCAGATACCCTTCCTTCCAGTGACAAACTTACAAAGAAAATGAAGTTGAATTTATAGACTGTCAATTGTGAAAGTGGCTCAGAAAAGAAATGTATAAATTAGAATGAAAAGATACATGAGGATTCTAATTAAGCCTGTGACTTGTCAGTGCCTCCTAAAAATTTTATTTACTTAACTATTTATTTTTGAGACCATAGTAGATGTACAACCTTTCTTCCTTCTCTTTCCTCTCTCCAAAGCCTCCCATATACTCTTCCCTGCTGTTCAATTTCATGTCCCAATTTTGAATATATATTCTTAAATATAATCTTCTCAGATCTTACAGAGGTTATTTGTATGTAAGTTCTCAGGTCAGACCATTTAGCTCTGAACAAATTTTTTGAGGTCCCATCTGCGACTATACCTAATATTCCCAATTCTCACACAAGGTAGCTACATTGTAAGACTCTCCTTAGTAGTCATAAACTTCTTTAATCTGTTTTTATCATTATCAGAGATTAAACTTTTATAAAGCTGAAGAGGGTAACAACTTTAGCCTCTGGTCCTGATAATGGATTATGTAAGAACTCATCAAATTTCATAGTTCTGCGAAGACTTGGTGAATCAGAATTTTTGTGAGAAAGTCACAAGGATCTCTCAAATAGCTTATGTATTATTTTTCCCTGTTAGACAGCAAGAAAGATATATAAATATATATGCATAATTATTCCTGTGATGTCAGCTTTTATAAACAGTATGCACATATACATATAGACACATGCACATTTGTACAATTTTTCAATGACCTAAATGAATCAAAATTTAGGAGTATATTGAACAGATAATATGACATTTTGTTCAACATTCCTTTGGACATATAACTCACACTTGATATAGTTTAATTTATCAGCAACAATTTTCCCTTCATTCCCTTGCATCATAAATTATAATCTTGTCCATAATGTATCTAACACTGATATTATGAAAATCTGTGTGTTAAGCACTTTTTTATTCATGGTTCCTTCCCATTAAGATTGAAAAAACAAAAATAAACCTAACTACTACTAATTGATTTCCTTTTCTCTTTAGTAGGAAAATCTAGATTTAGCAAAATTAAATACTAATCAAAGTTTTAGACATAAAAATGTAGCATAGCTATAAATCATAAATCATGTATGATTTTCATAAGCAAGGAAGGTACATAGAGGCATTTAAGCAGGTATTTATTTTCATTTCCTACTTCTTCAATAAGCACTCATTTGAGAAAGTTTACAATATCATCTGTACTCTTAGTTTTAATCACTTCATCCTAAATACCTTTCTACACCTTTTAGCAATAGAATATGTTGATTATAATTTCTGGTTTTGAACAAAGACAAGATTAAAATCCCAACCTCTATCCTCAGAAGCACTGATTTGAGAAAATTTACTTCAATATTCTGTGTTCAGTTACTTTAACAGAAAACAGAAATATAAAATACCTCATAGAATTAAGGTTGTCGTTTATTAAAAGCATCAAATATGTAATAAGAATCATAAAAATAATAACTATTACACTTTTGTGTAAGAATGATAAAAGAATCATTTGAATATTGATAAATAAATATCTGAAGAATGAAAATAAAGTTATTAAATATATCTACCTATGGGGTTGGGAAACATCTCAGTGTATAAAGTACTTGCTGTTTAAGTTTGAAGACGAGAGCAGTGAAAGAGATATCTTGTTAGAGGAAGCCATTATGGGGTTAGGGAGGAAACTGGTGCTAGGGAAATTCCCAGAAATCAACAAGGATGACCCCCATCTAAGATTCGAAGCAATAGTGAAGAGGGTTCTTGAACTGGCCTTCTTCTGTAATCAGATTGGTGACTGCCCTAATTGTCATCATAGAGCCTTCATTCAGTAACTGATGGAAGCAGATGCAGAGATCCAGAGCCAAGCACTGGACTGAGCTCCTGGTATCCAGTTGAAGAAAGAGGGGAGAGATTAAATGAGCAAGGGAGGTTAAGATCATGATGGGGAAACCCACAGAGACAACTGACCCAAGCTAGTGGGAGCTGACGTGGAGTCTGGACTGACAGCTGGGGAGCCTGCATGGACCGAACTAGGCCTTAGGAATGTGGATGACAGTTGCATGGCTCAGTCTGTTTGTGGGGCCCCTGGCAGTGGGGCTAGGATCCATCCCTGGTGCACAAACTGGTTTTTTGGAGCCCATTACCTATGGTGGGATACCTTGCGCAGCCTTGATGCAGCGGGGAAGTGTTTGGTCCTGCCTCAACTTGATATGCCAGGCTTGTTGACTCTTCATGGGAGGCCTTATCCTCTCAGAGGAATGGATAGGGGTCAAGGTGGAGGGAGGTGGGGGAGAAGCCAGAGGAGGGGAGGGAGGGGGAACTATGATTGATATGTAAAATGAAAAATAAAATAAAATAAATTAAAATAAAAGGAAGACATGAGTTTTGATCCAGATACTCATATAAAAGCCAAGTACAGTTTTGTAACTCTTTAATCCAGTGATGGGAAAACAGACAGGATGATTGCGGGAGCTCAGTGGTCAGCCAGTTTAATCACAATATAAAGGACTAGGTTTAGTAAAACAGTTTCATGTCAAAATTCAGGTGGACTGATAATAGAGATTGATACCTAACATCAGACTCTCACTTCTATATGCATACACACAAATATCACAGGCACACACACACATGTACACATATATATACACAGGAACACATGCTCACACCACATGTACACACATGCATACACAAGAATGCCTGCTCACACATACACTTACTTGCATGAACACACAACACACACACACACACACACACACACAGAGAGAGAGAGAAATAAAATAAAACTATTCATTTTTGTATTTTGGATATTAGTATTTTATTAAATATGTAATTTGCAAATAATTGTTTTACTTTATATGTGATTTCTTTTTATTTTTTGAGATTTGCTGGATGGCATCAATTTCATTTTATCTAGACTTTGTTTTAGTTGTCTGTGTCTTTGGCATCTGTCATATATGAAAAATCATTGTCGACTACAGTATGATATTGTATTTTCTCTATGTTTATAATATTTTCAAGTTTAAGATAAGACATTCAAGTCAGTGATCTGTTTTGAATTAACTTTTGTATAAGACACTAGGTACAGATACAACATTGTTCTTTTCCATGCTTATATCTATTTTTCTTAGTATGATTATTGAAGTCATTTTCCTTTACTACTGAATGATATTATGGGTACAATTACTGAATATTTTTCAATTTTCTTTAAAATTGAGAGTAGATTCTCAAAGATATACTTGTCTATTTATGCTCATATCAGCTGAAACCCAAAACCATTCCAAATAACACACAACAGACAGTCTTAAAAATGTTTTAATGTGTAGTGGCATAATCATACCTACATATAAATTGAAAGCTGAAATAATTATAACAAACAAAAACATAGAGACAGAATGGAAGATTCTAGTTTCCAGGGGCAAGAAATATATTGTTCATTAGGTACATTCACCATTTTACAAGACCAAGAAAGGTATGCATAAAAGATCTGGTGGATACAAATTGCAAATTATTATTTAAATATTTATTTATTTACATTATGTGGAGTGTATGTTCATGAACCATGTTGATGAGGAGTGGTCTGAGGACAGCTGGTGATAGTTGGTTCTTTCTTTCCATCAAATGATTCCAGCGACTGAACTCAAGTCATCAGGCATTTTAGCAAGAACATTTACCTATTTACCCAAAGGACATTGAACAACAAAAACTTGCACATATAAAATTAGTTGAAACAGGGCCTAATTGAAGGCTCATTGGAAAAGGCATTTACCTCCAGTCTGACAACATCAGTTCCTTCCCCAGGACCCACATGGTGGAAGGAAAGGACTCCCACATATTGTTCTCTGACCTACATGCCTTACCTTAGCACATACTCACCCACATAAATGCACAGACAAACATAGATCAAAAGTAAATAAGCATACTAAATTTAAAAAAATTGTTAAAATAATAGACTTTGTTCATTTTATCACAATAGAAATTAATTTTTATTTACTTTCTGTTTTTTGAGAATTTTATACAGAAGCGCTGCCTCTGTCTCACTCCCCCATCCCTTCCTCCTCCTGCCACTCTATCAACTTCCTCCCTAACTCATGGCCACTATAGTACCTCATATCACCTCCAAGGTGACTATTGACATTGTTCTAGGTTCCAACAAGTCAACAGAAAATTGCTGATCTTTTCAGTGCTCCCCCAATCTTCTCTGTCTCACATATACATACTCAAATGTCATATTCAGGTACCCATGCATAAATGTACATATGTACTTAAGGCTATGTAGGGACATTTGCTTGTTAAACAGCTGCACCTTTGCTACTGTCTTCCCAGTTATGACCATATCCTATTAATAAGGGGAAAAAGTGCAATGATGAAAATCAAACCTCGGAATGATGTATTTTCTTTCTACTATTTATAGTTAGTGATTGAATAGAACTAGTTTTTAAAGGTACACATGACTTATTTAATATAGCATTTATTTTAATTCCTTGGCCACAAATAAAAGTCTCATATTTGAACTAAGGAAATCTCTGTAGTCTTTTATTCCTTTCATCCAAGTATTCAAAGGATGTTCTGACACCCACATTTTGGTGTGGTTGTTATTGTCATAAATAGTCTTTATCTTTATTTTAATGAAAGATATCTTAAATATGCAAATGATGCTTTGTTTATCTAAAACTTCTGAGCCCTTAAATAACTTTGTTATTTTAAAATAAATGATATAAATTCAGTAAATGTACTTCTGTTAATCATAATAAAAGTATAAATTATATTCTCCAAACAAATAAAAAAGTTAATTTCTCCCCAAAATCTCATAGACATGAAGACCGGTTATAATTTTCTTTCTTTGCTCTTGACAAATCAGGATCCAGTCCAGAAAATTAAATGATCTCATCCCTTTTATTGAGTTTTCTTCTGTTCTTCCTAATTCTGTTTCATAGTAGCTGTTACTGGAAACCTGAAATTATTACAAAAAAAAAATACCAGTTTAAGTTTTCTAACATGCTCTGTGAGATGACACAAAGATTTATACTTACTTGCTTTGTACATCTTTCCTCCACCCCCGACACCCCAACACACATCTGCCCATTTCTCTCTTCAGCATATCCTAAAGACAACAATGAACCTAGGAGGCTATGCTGTATGTAAGGTACACTTTTCCTTTGAAATGTTTTCCCACTCTAATTTTGTTTTGGAGGGAAGAAAACAAGAAACAGAAGGAAAAAGAGAAGCAGGGCTGTTTGAAATTCTCATTATAGTCCTTTCCTTCAATGCTGCAATATAACACTTGCTTTGATTTATTCTTATCCATTTGGCCATGAAAAATATGAGTTTGTGAAAGTTTCTTGCTGTGAATATTTTCTGTTGTAAATGGTCGTGCCCTCTGCCAGCCCTCCTGCTCAGTTCACAGCTCCAGGATGCACATGTCACTTTGTATTCAACATCATTTACTCCAAACCCTGCTTGAAAGGATAGATGATTAATTGTGATAGATAATTGATTTTATTGTAAATAGCATGGTATTGTTGTGCTGACAGCACCATATGTTCTTATTAGTTAAAATTCTCAACTGCCAACGATGCAAATGCTTTAAATTTTGAACAGCAAAACTTGGAAAACTTTTAGTAAAATGACAAACTCAGGTAAGTTGTATAGTACATTGATGCCAACACAAGAAGTAATGCTAATTAAACCAATCAAAGAGGAAAAGCTAATTTGGAAGAGGTGAGCAGCATCAAGTACTAAATTATGAAACAAACTAAGTCAGACTTTAAAATGAATGTGACACTGTGGTCCCTTATGGGGAATTTATGCCCAAATATGTTCTGAGACCAGGAGTGTGTGTTTCTTATGCACAGTGGAGGAAAGGACATCTGCCATTTATGTCAGATGTAATACACAGTCAAAACCAAGATTCTAACACTCCCCTAACCTGGAATAAGAAACAAACACCACCTGCTTCCATTAGCATATTCCATGGGAAACTTATGGTCCTACTAGGACTTCTACCAACAAATTAATTTTTATTATACAATGCATCAGTTGGGTTCCAAACTTAGATGGTGGACAATGTGTTGATGCTTCAAGTAAATATCTGAGGGAAATCAGATATTCATCTTTAGGAAAATATTATGTAGTAAATGTTTTCCGTGGAATACTAGCTTAGAAACAAAGTAAAATTAGTATTCATGGAGAAAAAAATGGATAGATATTTTTAATATAGAAATTAAAAAAAAACAAAACAAAAGAGTTAGTACCCTCACTTATGTGGAGCCCAGAGATGACCACTCAGACACAGTTTATTGCTATTTTAAGGTCTTTATTCCAGTCAGCTGGGACTACACTCAGATAAATATTCAGAAACCCATTTGTAGCCCGAAGCATTTAGAGCAAGAGGCTTTCAAAGGCAAAAACTACTTATTGAAATCATACTCAGCAGATGAGGAAGGAGGTTTTTGTGCAAGCAAGCAGTTTAACAGAAAGCTAAGATAAGTAGTTAGCTGGAGAAGTTTTGTACAAGCCGGAAGTTTGACAGAAACTAAGTTAGCTGGGGCATCTTGCCCTTGGGTTCCTCGAACAGACTTTGTTAATTTCCGACAGGATTCTGAAAAAAAAAAGAAAAGAAAAAGAAAAAGAGATCAAATTCTGGATAAATGTTAATTGGCTTCAGCAAGAAAGGAAGTTGGAGGGGCCTCTTCGTCGATTTGGCCTGTCACACTGATTAGTTTTCACTGTCAACTTGACAGAAACTACAGTCACCTAGGAAGAGAGAATATCAGCTGAGAAATTTCTTCAGCCAGATTTTCCTGTGAACATATCTGTGGGCATTTTCTTGGCTATTAGTTGGTGACAGAGAATCAAGTCCACTGTGGTTTGTACCAGTCCTAGGCAGAAGATCCTTCCTGTATTGATAGATTGTAACTGGAATAATGGGCCAAAAAATGGAAACAAGCAAAAAGCCTTTCTTCTCAAGTTTCTTTTGGTCACAGAGTTTATCACAGAAACAAAAAGAATCAAACTAATACACTAATATTTATAGTAATTATCTCAATTTAAATATATATAGTAATAATAATTATGTAAATATATAATAATAAATATGTAATTTTCAGGGCTGGCGAGGTGGCTAGGTGATGAAGATCACTGGCTGCTCTTCCAGAGGTCCTAAGTTTAATTCCCAGTACCTATGTCGTGGCTCACAGCCATCTGTAATAGGATCTCATGCCGTCTTCCATCCGATATCCTCTTTTGTCATTCTGGCATACATGCAAATAGAGCAACCATACACATAGATAATAAATAAACATTTAAAACACATGGATTTTGTTCTGACCTTCAGATTATATTCAGAGATTTTTAAATATGGAAGTATTTTAAAAATCATTTCTACATAAAGTCTATTTTTTAAAAAAATAAGTACTGTATCTCCCCCACCTTATGCTAATGGAGCATCTGGTTCCATATCAAGCCCCATGGTAATCTCCAGGGTCCTTCTGTCCCTATTAACATGCACCTGTAGTGCATAACAAAGCCTTAAGCTAGTCTCCTGGTTCTCCTCACCTCCTTCATTCCTCCCTGACTATGCCTGTTCCCTGGCTACTCCAGATTATATCTTCCTCCTTCAACCTGTAGCTAACTTTTCTCATTAAAACTGGCAAGGCTTTTTCAACTTGGTTCTCTCTGCTGCTGAGAGGTAGCCATGACAGCTTTGGACTCTCCCAAATGCCTCTGACTAGTCTCTCTCAACCATTAGAGATAGCCACATGGGCCTTTCATATTAAAAATAAATCTTACCTTTCCATGCACCCATGGAGAGGTCTACTTCTGTAGTTTCATTGGGCCCTCTTATGCAACAAGTAACAAGGAAGCATGTACAGGAAAAGGGAAATGAATTGGTTTATAGCTTGACCATAGTAGAGAAGTAAAGCTGTTTTTCTCTGCTTCGTTTTTATTTATTTATTTTTATTTTTATAGAATTGTATTGTTATGAATAAGATTTTTTTAAATGCAGGAAATATTCATGTTAATATAAGCTGTCTTACTGTGTTAACTTTCTTCCTGTAAAGTGAGTTCCTTCTTCTTGCAGGGGATTCCAGGAAAAATTTCAATTCTGTTGGATCCTTTGTCTCCATAGTGTGATGTGCAAATGAAAGGGCACAGTGTGTGTCTTTAGACCCTCTCTCTTCCTGCCATAGTGACTATACACTTCCTCTCCTTTCTCCATCTCATTAAAATGGGAAACTGTCCTCAAGGTTCATATAGTCAAAACCAATTTTTTCCCCTTCTGGTACCACTCAAAAAGATCTACCTTTGAGTTACAGTGGCCTCCTGCTCCCACTGAGTGCTGATGAAGTCAGCCTCAAGCCTGTAACCGGAGATATAATGTTCCCATTCTGCATTGCACTAATAGCAGTGTGTTGTGATTACTTTACCAATGTAAAGATGTGTTACATTTGTTTTATGCTGCCTTTGTAAAAAAAATGTTATGTTTAATTATATAAAGATGTGTTGCTGTTTTTCCTTTCCTGCTTAAGACACCTGATTGATCTATTAAGAAGCTGAATGGCTATAGCTAGACAGTAGAGTGATAGGTGGAGCTAGCAGTCAGAGAGAATAAGTCGAAGAGAATGAGTGAGGAGAGAATGGGGGAGGAAGAGAGGGAGATGCCCAGTACCAGGAAGCCACCAGCCAGCTAGACATGGAGAAGGTACATACAGACTGAAAGAAAGGCAAAAGCCCCTAGGCAAAATGTAGATGAAGAGAAACAAATTTAATTAAGTTATAAGAGCTAGTGAAACAAGCGTAAGAGAAGGCCAAGCATTCGTAACTAATGATCAGTCTCTGCGTCATGATTTGGGATTGGTGGTGCAGAAATGCCTGTTACAGCAGTGCTCCAGGTGGAGTTTTTGAAAATATTTGGTTTCTGATTACCTGGCTCCAGTTTATGGGGTAGAAGTTCTATATCAGGAAAGTCAAATGAAGGAGATTTGCTTCTGGTACACACCACCTCAACCTAGAAGGTACTTAGCTACTACAGGAGTAGAGCTTCTTAGGGGAGGGTCATCTCTGTTTCTGACCCCAGCATCAGACTTATAACTCCGAGACTTATCATGATGAAAAACAGACCATAGACCGTCTCCATCTCATTAAAATGGGAAACTGTCCTCCAGGTTCATATAGTAAAAACCAATTTTGTATCAAATGTGTTCTTAAAATTGGATACCATTTGCAACTAAGTAGGGTAGAGTTAAGTTCAAGAGTTGGCATTCACAAAAGTGGGAAGTTTGTGATAAAAGAAAAGTAGAAATAGATTGACAGTTTCTTGGAGATGGAATTAAACTATAGAAGCTCCTTTCAATAGAACTCAAATATTATGAAGTCAGTCTATGTACACATTGTTTTATGGCCCCTAGGCTGCAGGCAAAGACCAGGCTGTATACTGTGAGGACTGTAATGGTGGTGTCATCTGAGACATCACCACTCAGATGTGCATTGAATGAATACATGAAGATATGCTTATATGAAACACTAGGGATGACAAGTAGAATTAGTGATAATTAAAATCCCTTTTAACATAGATCCATCTCAAAAGTGTACCATAGAATGAAAAAAGAAAGACATGCATAAAAGGCAGAAAACTAACAATTACCTTGGTGAAGGGAGTCAAGTTAAATTAAGCAGAAATAAAAGGGCTTTATGAGTGAGTGGCCTGCATGGTAGGAAATACTTTTACTTTTTGATAAATTTAATTGTTAAATATTCATGTATAAAAATGTAAATATGTAAACATTTTATATTTTTCTCTTCATTTTGGTTTGATATTTACTCAATTAAAATAGAGACAAACTTTTAAAATGTTTATTACTAAGCAATAAACATGTTGAAAATTGTCACTGTGTAGAAAACAAAACAATGAACAAATGACTCCATACATGGCAGACATCGACGTCATTATTTCACCCCCAAATAAATGAAATGACATTCTAGAATGAAAATTTAAAATTGACTAATTGTTAAAAATGATGCAAAATGAAAAGCGTATGAGTAAGTTTTAGATTATTACCATTGGATATGTTGAGTACTGTTAGAAAAAATGACTCAGATATTCTACATATCAAAACTATCTGAGATCACTAGTTCAATTATAAAATGTTATTTAATAGGAACTTGTAATTTCATGGCAAAGATTGACATGTATGCATTTAGCATTGTAGCAGTTCCTGCGATAGGTATAAAATTCAGGCATATTCTCAGAAATATTCCAAGTGTATTTCTGACATCTTTTTAAAAATTCTTCTTTCAGACTGAATCAATATAAAAGCTAGGATTTTATACTCACCTGCTTTAGCTAATTTTGATGCTCTTAAATGTGTTTGAACATCTATTGCCTTTCACACTGACATTCTGAGGTGTAAATCTTGACAGCAACAAAGAAACTGTAGATCTATAGATCTCTCTAACAATTCCATAAATGCCACCTTGGTCTGAAGCTCAAAGGTATATTATGGATGTTAACTAGCAGTTTCTTCCATTAAGGATTATAATTTCTTCCTGCACTTGCCCATCTGGATTGTAACAAAAGATCCAAGAATCAGGAACCAAAAGAATTTACAACATTTTGCCTATTGGATAGTGTGGTGGTTTGAAAGAAAATGGTCCCCAAAGGGAATGGCACTATTAGGAAGTGTGGCTTTGTTGGAGTACATATGGCCTTGATGGAAAAAGTGTGTCTCTTTGGGGGTGGGCTTTGAGTTCTTCTTTGCTCAAGCTACTCCCAGTATCAGAGACCTACACGTCAGGATGTAGGAATCTCAGCTCTGTCTGCAGCACCACTGAGGCCAGGTATGTGTCAGGTGTAACCCTGCATGGAGGACTAAAGAGGCTTTTAGGTGAAGCTGCAAAGTTGAAGCCTGGATTGCCTTGGAGACTCCAAGAAGTTAGAGAATACAGAACTTTCCTGCCAAGGAAAGCTGCTAATAGGGAGTGGAACCAGCCCAAGAGTAAATATACTGCAGTCAGCAAAGCTGAAAGGAATTGGAGATTTAAAGAGCACTTTGACATTAGGCATGGAGATGCAGAGTTTGGAGTTTGCCCAGCTGGTTTTTGGTATTGGTTTGGTCCAGTATTTCTTCACTATGCTCCCTTCCCAATGTTTTGAAGCAATAATGTATATCCTGTGCCATTATATGTTGGAAGTATGTGATCTGTTTTTTTTTTTGTTGTTGTTGTTTGTTTGTTTTTGTTTTTTAAATAGGGAATTACAAATAAGAGGTTTATGAATCTCAGAAGAGACTTTAAATTTTGGATTTTTTAAACATTGTCTAGACTGCGATAGACTGTGGTGATTTTTGACGTTGGACTGAAAGTGATTTTGCATTATGATATGACTACAAGCCTTTGAGGTCCAGAGAATGTAAGGTGGTGGTTTGAAAGAAGAATGGCCCCGAAAGGGAACGGCACTAGTAGAGGTGTGACTGTGTTGGAGGAAGTGTGTCACTGTGGGGGTGAGCTTTGAGATCTCTTTTGTTCAAGCTACACCAAGTGTCAGAGACCACTTCCTGTTGCCTGCAAGTGAGGATCTAGGAATCTCAGCTCTGTCTCCAGCACCATGCCTGCCTGTATGCCACCATGTCACACCATGATGACAAATGGACAAAACCTCTGAAACTGTAACCACTTGAGATAAATGTTTTTCTTTTATAAGGGTTGCCATGGTTATGGTCTCTCTTCACAGCAATAGAACCCTAACTAAGACAGATAGTCAAAGAAAAATTGTAATTAACATAATTTTCCAGTCTACACTGTCTGGTGAATAAAAATAAAAACAAAACAAAGCAAACGAACAAAAACTGTTTTGAGCTATATCTCAAATGAATGGGAATCTCCACTCCTAGATGAGCCTTAATTCTCTTCTTATAGAACATGGGGTTATATAAATTAACACTTTATTTATGAATTAATGTGAAGTAAGCAACTATGAGATAGCAGATCACTTTTTTTGCATGGAAATCTTGATCATAGTAGAGTTACAGGTTATCTCTTTGCTCAAATTAAGATGCTAATCATAAAGAAAAAGTGCAGAATTTTTTTTAGATTTTCTTAAATTTTTGGTCCTTTGTACATGCTAGTTCATTTAGATGGAAGCACAAATAATCACTTTTTATGCTATTAATTACACAAATCCCTAAATGTTTTTCATATTTGGGCATATATTTTTAAAACCTATCATAACTCATTTACTTCAGGAAAGAAAAGAGTTTTGATGAAAACTGGACCTTAACACGCTTTCCTTCTAATTTCAAAAGACTAAGTAATGCTGTGAAAAAAATGGAGCCAGACACCCCACATTCTGTCTTACCGTATGGTGAATTCAGAGACTGGGTATGTTTCTCAGGCATTGTGCTTAAATTCCATACTCTGGAATGAATTACTTTACAATTGAACTTTTAACAAATAGCTCCATGGACATATTTTATACTTGTTAATGATACAATAATACATATTGAAAGATAAATTTATGTTTGGTTTGCAGACTAATAGTTAGCATTATCAACAAATTAATGTATCTAACAGTTCATTTTACTGTCCAAATCTTTAAAACAAAAACAAAAGCAAAAACTCTCCTCTTTCCCTCTCATATATGAAAATGAAAAATTTCCGTCTTGACCTCTTTCCTTTTAATTAATTTTGGCAAGTTAAATAGCTTCTTCTATAGTGGTGTTATGTGCATGATATTTGACTATATTCATATATTATGTAGGGAACGTACACCCATATTGACAATGCAGACAGCTTTTGTATTTCAAACTGTCAACACATTTAGATATATATGTCTTCATGTCCAAAATTGAACTAATTCATGTTCTCGTTCAGTTCCTGTCAGGTCTAAAGGGCACCCCATTTTTCAGCATGTACAAGATAAAGGCTGTGTCAAGGTCAGGGAGAGCCAGAGCAGGGGCCTGTGGGAGTGCATCTAAGAGGCAAGGAAAGCAGGAGGTGGCAGCTTGGTAGGATCCAGAAGTTCATTTAGGGGCCCTTTGCAATCAAGAAGAAACCTGACAGGCCAGGAAGGAAAGAATCTCTTCCTTGGTGATTGATTGGAGCTATGATATGGTCTACAATTGAGAGTGAGTTCTTGGCTGTTAGGGGACAACAGTCTCTGTACTTGCCCAGAAGGACAGAAAGGTGAGCTTTGGAAGGGGAGTTTCTGTATCCAATACCTGACCATGACAATGAGTGCTGATGGAGGATGTCCAAGTAAGCTGAGATGCTGTTTGAGTGTCAGGAGCTTCCCTGGTGAAGGCAAAGAGGTCAAGGGTGAACCCGGGTGTAAATGAATGGTAAGAAAACATCTTTAAGGTCTAGAAAGGTAAAGTGAGAGAAGTAGAGGACAGAATCTGAGACAGTAGAGTATAAGAGTTAGGGGCCAGTGGGTGTATAGGAATGAGAATCACATTAATAATCCTGAAGTCCTGGACTAGGCGGTAGGAGCCATCACTCAGGATAGGGAGAGGTGTTACAGGTTTAGTGAGTGGGGGGTTGAAAACACCTGTATTAAGTAGGCATTGTATGATAGATTGTAAGCTCTGTCTATGTCTCAGAGGTATATCATATTGAGAGTGACAGGATGGAGTGGGGTCCTGGGGTAGGGCCTTAAAAGGGGATGGAGGGAAATCACTAAGGGAGATGAAGTTTCCTGTACTTTCATGCCTGTAAGGGGTCTGGTAGAGGAAAGGGTGGAGTTGTACTGATAGCAGGTGAATAAGGAGGCTCTTCAGAGGAAGAAGAAGAGGAAAATTCTAGAGTGAGTTGTCTGGGGAAAAACAAGGAAAAATGCAGTTTAGCCATGATATGTCGGCTGACCACGGGGTTGGGCCACTGGCCGTAACAAAGAAGGAGTGAGCTATCAGGTGGCCCCAAAAGAGGTCTGTTGCCCTCAGCTAATGGGGCTGGCCATCAACAGCTATTACAGAGACCTGAAAAAGGTAAGTTTCACTGCAGTAGACAGGAAGTATAAACCAAGTAGCTCAAAAATCCATTAAAACTGACAGAGACTACCTACTACCTGGATGGTTACCTCCATGGTAATCGTGATGCTTTTGTCACGATTTTGTTGTGGAGCAGAGGTCTAAGGCTGCATCAGTCTTCGGCTTCAGAAGATCGAGAGAGATTGTCCTTCAGAGAAGCTGGTTACATCTACAATTGGCGCCCAACGTGGCAAGAATTCATTAAAAAACCGCTTGCCTTGGCAGTGGGTCCGGCTTCCCGTCTGGGCGGGCCTGGCTCCCTAGCTCCGGCTTAGCCTCCGTCTAACCCAGGCCTAGCTCAGCTTAGGACTCAGGCCCAACCTGCCTTAGCTATGGGCGGTTACAGCCGCAGCTGGAATTACTTGCTTAAAAAGCCGGTACTACAAACAACTCAGGCCTGCGGGAGCTACCGCTAATTGCAGTAGCTACACGCAACTGCAGATAGGCTGCTTTTGGCTGAAACGCCAGCGCACGTGGTCCGTCGGAGCTTAAGGAAGCCAGAGCCCAGGCTCGACTCGGCTCAGACCGGAACATTGAAGCAGTTTTTTAATGAATTCTTGCCACATTGGGCGCCAATTGTAGATGTAACCAGCTTGTTAAATAAGAAACACAGAACCGATTGCAGAGTTGAAAACCACGAGGTTAGAGCAAAAGCGGAAAACCTTACCCTTCACTGCTTCTGCCGTTCCTCCTCTCCGCAAGAGACCTACTTCTGTGCGTCCTGTCTATTTAAAGACTTTCTGTTCTGTTTTCTCATTGGTTGTAAACCCAGCCACATGACCTCCTTGTCACTGCCTGTTTGTACAGACCTCCAGGTCGTCTATGGTTGGTATTGAGATTAAAGGCGTGTGTCTGCCATGCTGGCTGTGTCCTTGAACACACAGAGATCTACCTAGCTCTGCCTCCCAAGTGCTGGGATTAAAGGCGTGCCCCACTACTGCTCGGCTTCTGCTCTGGCTTGCTCTGACCTCAAGGCAACTTTATTGACATACAAATAAAATCACATTTCAATACAAATAAAATATCACTATAGAAGGAACTTGGGGAACTGACTTACCTTGGCAAACAAGGTGCTGCTCTCAATTTTCCAGTGTTCAGATTGTCCACAGTTTGGGCAAGATATTGGTAGATGGAAGTGAAGGGCAGTTCTTCCAAAAATAAGTCGGCAAAGCTCTCTAGAGTCCTGTTCTCCCACAAACACACTCATTTGGGTTATTCTACACTATTAGACAGTAATGAAATGACATGTACTTTATAATATCAATAATAATTTATTAATTTAGTTCAGAGTATTTTATTTTACTTTATTCAACTATTTTAATATACCTATTGACTTGTAAATGAGATTTTCCCCCCAATGCACTCCACAAATCTAGAATTAGAAAACATGTTCCCACATATTTATTGTTATATAAATTATGTGTATATGTATATGTCTGTGTGTAGATATATGCACATGGGTGCACATGCCTGAAGAGTCCAGAAGAAGGTGTTAGATCCCCTGAAGCTGGAATTATAGACAGTTGTGAGCTGTGGAACATGGGTTCTGAGAACTTAATTGTAGTCCTGTGCAATAGCACTATGCACTCTTAATCCATGATCTATCTCCCTATCTCCACATTTTCTGTTAACAAGTATATATTATATGTATGTAAGACAGTTTATTTTACTCAAAGCCTTACTCTTAGGTGAGGCTGGAACTTTCTGAAGTTTAGAAATGTATTTAGGTATATCAGAGTGATAGGGATCATGTTTAGAATGTAGTTAATATGCAATGCAATCAATTTAACTCTATGGATTTTCTATATTACTGACTAATAATACTACAGTTAGCCAGTGGATTTTATTTACATACCATGCCTGAATAATTTTTAGAAGCTATTTCATAAACTGTGAGAAGGAGAAGAATTGACACCATAAGAATCACGTAAGAAGGAAATCTATCATAGTTAATTATGAATGTCAACAAAATATGGGAAAATGAATATTGACATTCCTGACACATATCTGTCATTACCATACCAAGTAATTGTTTACAAGAGAGAAAAATGTAATTTGATAAGTTTAAGCAACAAGCATGGAAGAAATGGGAATTTACACTAATGGTACTTAAAAACATATAACTATAGTAAAAAATACATAGAAAGATGTAATAAACAGTTAAGAATTTATGATACTTTGTAATAGTTGCTACATTAGTATTTATTTATTGAAAAGTAGTGGTTCTTCCAAATCTGGTATTCAAAATTGACCAAAATTAGCCATTATAAATCTTAAATAGTTTTACTTATTTGAGGCACAATAAAATACTGCATTTCTCTGTAACTACTGTCTACATTGGATTTGACTGTCATTCAAAAAGAGCAGAGATGAGGGGCTCTCAAACAACCTGCCCACGCATTCTCATTGTGATAACTGATTGCTGAGGTTTCAGTTGTGCAGAAATCTATTTAATTCTCAATGTGTATAGTATTTTGTTCTAGAGAAAGGATTTCTGGAAAACAATAAATATATGTGCATGATTTACTAAAACATGACTTCTATTACGACCCTGTGTAAAATCTTTATACTTTATAGTTGAAAGATGTACAGTTGAGCATTGAGAAATTACATATACTTATTATCTACCATTGTACATTTATATTATATATAATATATAATTTGTCGTTTTAAGTAAGAACATTAAGCTTTTCCTAATATCAGTATTTTGACATTCATTTGATTTTATTAAGTACATTTGACTTTTTACTAGGAATCCATAAATGATATTTATTTCCAAATCAGTGATCTTTCCCATCACTAATTTACAGGGATCAAATATATTGCTTGACCAATAAGTTATGTACAAAAACAGGTTGGAAGATTTTTTAACCAAATATATGTATGGTAAAATTAACCTACACATGGAGTAATCTTGGTGACTTCTTGAACATATCAACTTACTTGTTTAAGAAATTGTAACATGCCGGGTGGCGGTGGTGCACGCCTTTAATCCCAGCACTTGGGAGGCAGAGGCAGGTGGTTCTCTGTGAGTTCGAGGCCAGCCTGGTCTCCAAAGTGAGTTCCAGGAAAGGCGCAAAGCTACACAGAGAAACCCTATCTCAAAAAAACCAAAAAGAAAAAAAAAGAAAAGAAATTGTAACACTAAGACTGTAGGAGATGAGTGTTGACAATGTGTACTAGATAACGCATACTTGAAAATTCTGAGACTGTTTCCAAGTTTCATATATCATAGCCCACAGTAATTTTTAAATAATTCTGTCGATAAGATATTGATGCTAAATGGCTACTTCTTTGCAAGCAATATGCTTACAGGCTTTGGAGCCTACTTACTTACTTATAGACTCCCTCACCTGTATCCTCAATAGATTTGTTCTAATCCCTTAGGTGAAAACTGACCTTCTGCAGATGGTTTTCATGTCATTGCTCCACAAGGTGGCAGTGCAGTGTTATTACAAATGGTACCCCTCATGCATATTTCAAAAGAAATACACCTTTTGCACACACATAGAAATTTATTTAATTTCTTTAGATAGGAAATAACTTGAGGTTAAACAAACTCAGAGTGAATATTAGACATCATAACTTCTACAAGCAAAACAAATTTGCTTGGTTTAGATGATTGAATGAAACAAGCTGAGTTTTATTAAATAGTATTTCACTATCATGAAGAGCAATATAATTTACTGAAATAAGAAGGAAATTTCATACATAGTTAATAATTTATTGTTATCCTACAGAAGTATTGTGGGAAGTAATAATGTATCACAATGTATACTAATATAATAAAAGTAGTACTTCCAATTTAAATTTTAAGTATAGGCTTATGTATGTATTTTTAAACACTATACAGAGGAGCCACATATTTATTTAAAAGTTGAATTAATATTACTAATGGCAATATGTGAAGTTTTCAAAACGTAAATATCTTGGTTTGGGCAAGTATTTTACAATGTTGTATTTTGTTACTCTTTGTTAAAGTAGGAATAGTAATCGTATGTATTGATGACAAAAGAAATCTACAGAACAATTATTTGCTTCTTATATTGACAAAGAAATTCACCATCTTAATAAATATGTAGGATAACAAAATCTATTCTATTTCTTTTCTTTTGTTTCTTTTTGTATTTTTTCTTAGTTTTTGCTTTCTTCTATAGTGTGGTGATAGTGATGGGGGTGAGGCATATGTAAAATTCTCCTGAATTTTGTTTAATCACACCAAAACTTTTCCTCCATTCTTTGAAATAACTATTTCTACACCATATGAACTCTGTTATTTAGAAGCCAGCCTAGTTTACAGAGCATATTCTAGGACAGCCAAGCTACATTACACACACACACACACAGAGAGAGAGAGAGAGAGAAAGAGAGAGAGAGAGAGAGAGAGAGAACATTTTTTTTAGAATATGAAGGGTAGACTTATCAATATTCAATGTAGAGCAGTCATAATCATTTCCTAGAATGTAAGGTATTAGATGTTGAAGCTGTAAAGGTGATATTCAACTATAACAGGAAAGGCTTTTAACATTGTGAAGAAGAGAAAAGAAAGGTAAAGGAGCATACTGTAGTAGGGAGCAAAGTTAGAGCACAGTGATGTCATTTAATGTACATGTTAGCTCCAGATTCGGAGTGTGATAAATCCTTGCCCATCTTCTCCTGATTTTGTGGCTGCCACAAGAATCCTACTATGCAACACTTTTTTTTTATTCTGTGTGTGTGTGTGTGTGTGTGTTTCTGTTGTTTGCCACACTAAGAATTCTTACCAGAAAGTATTTTGAAAAATACCTGTTAACAAGTAAAAGCTTTTACACATTTTTCAGATGAGTCTTCACAAACTTTCTTGATTATATGTAGGCATATAGGTTGATTTTGAAAATAGAGCTTATTTAGATTCTAAAGATTGTGAATGAATATGTTCTGGCCTCTTCAAAGTTGCTAAATTCGGAAACATAGTTACAACTCTGAGAAAGCATGCTGTGGAATTATTTTATCCTTTTTACTTAATAAAACTTTATATATATATATGGAATTATTTTATCCTTTTTACTTAATAAAACTATATATATATATATATATAAGTGTTCAATACTACATATCTCTGATGCATCACCTTTCTCTCCCCATCCAAAAACAATCCAGGCCACAGGGGACAAAATCAATAATTGATGAAAAGTAAGTGCCAAGAGGAAGAACGTGTGAATGTGGTGAAGTGAAAGCAAACTGAGAAAGCTGGAGCCCCAGGTTCTAAATCTACCAGGTTGAGCTGAATCCCCAAGGGAGTCTTTGCCCTGAAGGAGATGGGAATGGGGGGATGGGCTGGGGGAAAGGCGGGGGCGGGGGCGGGAGGAGGGAGGACAGGGGAACCCATGGCTGATATGTAAAATTAAAACACAAATATCCATATGAAGAAAAGTAAAATATATATTTTTTTAAAGAAGAGATGATCATCGGAGGTACTCAAGGAGTTCTGTTCTATTCATAAGGAGAGTTGAGGGGAAGGCTCAATGGTAGGAAGTGGTAGGAATGAACGAACTATAGCTATCAGGAGGTATAATAAAGAAACATGCTGAATTAATTACTTGTCTTATGGTTCTGACAAGCATCTGAGAAAAAAGCACTTAATGCCTGAAAGGTAACATCAGAAGGTTTATTTAGGCTCACAAAAAGACTACTACCCACCAGGGCATGGAAACACAAAGTCAGGATCCTGAGCAGCTGGTCTCTTCTAGATCCACTAGGGGAATAGAAAGAGATGGATTCTGCTGTTAATCTTGCTTTGTTGTTTTGATTCAGCTCGGGAACCCAAGGATTGTTTTAGCACATACCTTGACTGTGGATCAGTCCACTTCAATTAATCTAATCTAGACAATCCCTTATAGATATACCCAGAGTCTAAATCTCATCTAGCTATGCATCAAGAATAATCATCACATATGCTAGCGCATGCCACTTCTTTTGGATGAGGTGTTCTTTGCGTGAGGCATTTTGACTTCGAATTCTTTACTTTTGAAATACAAGGATTAGATCTTGATCATTTTATTGGGCAAATAAACTGGAGAGTGTTTGTTACACTAAAAATTATGAAAATGGTATGTAAGTACACCTTAAAGAAAATTAAATTATAGACAGTGGCCAACATAATTAAATAAGCATCAGGAATAATGGAGAGAAATAAAGAGTACTTCTATATTTTGAATGATAAAGTCTGTATTATTGTTAAGAAACAACTACCACAGAAATAACAGCTGTGCTATGATTATTGATTTCTTTTCAAGGAAAAAAAACCAAAACTCTGGTTCAAAAAACTGTCAAAAAAGGAGAAAAACTTAATCACAGCACAGCTTCCTAATACTGTTCAGTTCTATACTATCAGTGCTTACTGCCAATTAGGAAAAAGCAAGGAGATAAAAATTCCATCAAACTATGGAAGATTAATTTGGTCACCTGTGTGAAAGATAAATGCATGTGGGCCATATTAGGGACATTCATAATGAAGTAAAAACAATTCTTGAACTCTTCCAATGTATTCTCCTTATTTTCATTAAGTAAATGTATTGAGCCAGAAAACGTAGTTGATTTCTGCTTGATTATGCCCTACATAGTGAATTTCAATTGTAATTATTCAGAAAAATCTCAATTCTGCTTCCGTAGGTTTTTCTTTCTTTCTATTCAAACCTTTTGTAGCATGCGTCCTTCATTTTTCTCTATTATGAGTGATGTTCTCTGATTCTACAGCACACACTTTATTAATAATTCATCTAGAAAATTGAAAACAGATCAAATGGGCTTAGTTTATGTTTTGTTTGTTTTGTTTTTTACTAACGTGACAATTTCATTAAACAATCAAAGTATCACTTTACTCATGATACAACTCTGCCTCCTTTCCTCTGACAGGAAAAATATAAAGGTCTTTTAAAGAATGCTGACAGTACGGCTTTCAGCCAGTGTGCTAAATGCAAGGAGAAAAATGGAAAATCATTGAGTAGGTTTCTTAATACCAGGTATTATTGATAAATGAATGTTCAGTAATGGACATAGGGCAGCACAAATCTAAACATCATGGGAATGTTTTAAAAATAGTTCTAATAACACTTATTCTTTGAAAATTTTATACTAGGAGATAGTATGTTTTGATGAAATCCAGCCTGTGGTCCTACCCTTGAACTCTTCCCAGATCTGTCCTTCTACCACATTCTACTCCCAACAATCTGTACCCCAGTTTGAGTTCGCCACTGATTCTAGCTGGGACTCATGGGAGAAACAGAAGGGTAAGAAGGAGATGACAAAAAGATGCTTTCATGTAGGGAGCAATCAGAGTGTACAGTTTCTTCCCAGGCACAACTACAGAGGAAGTGGAAAGTGTTTGCCAAGCAACTTTTGAAACCATTTTGTAGAAAACATTCATTTGTAAAGTATTTTAGTGGCAACAATTAAAAAACATAAATTTTAGTACTTTCAACCTTTACATAGCTTGTATAATAATTATTTAAATGATAAGTATGACAAGTTGAGGTACAAACAAAGGAAATTAATTTAAATAACTTTTAGATGTTTTAAAATCCATATAATATCTTGGTCTTTGCAAAGGAAATATTTGTTAGTAAACCTCTTCATGAAACACAAATTATTACAGTGTATAAACTTAATAATGAAATTATCCAAAAGCTATATGAACAACTGAGAACTTATTCTTAATTAAATATGCATCACATACACATATAATAATTATAAATATGTATTTTTAATGTAGAACTATGATATGACAACCTGAAATTAAATAACTCAGGAAGTATAGGTGGATAATGATCTCCTCTAGGACATACTGGTTTGGGAAATTACCAACCCTTTTTTCAGATATGTTTGAGAAAAGATACTTAAAGCCCATAGAACGTATCAACATAGCCATATAATAGCCTGCTATAGTTTTGATATTGAATGCCATCATGGAAAGGGCCTAGCTTTGAAAGCTTGGTCATCAGGAGGTGATGTTGGGAGAGAATGGGACCCTTGAGGAATGAGACTGTTTGGCTCCTCTACAGGTCATCAGGCTTGTACTTGTGGAAGGGATTGTGGTACCCTTGTCTCTTGCCCTTTTCTAGGCTTTCTAGCTTGGGATATAAGCAATTTTGCTATACCACTGTCTTCCACCATGAGGTGCTATTTTACCAAAAACACAAAGCACAGCAAGCCGTGGCTCATGCCCTGGAGTATCCAAACCTAGCCAAAACAAACCTTTCTCACATAATTGGTGTTTTGTTTGTTTGTTTGGTTTGGTTTGGTTTGCTTGTTGTTTTTTGTCTGTTTGTTTATAAAATGACTGCCATAGCAAACCTAAGTTTTTTTTTAAGTATTTTAGCTAAAACGGATTTTAATTCACCATTCATTTAAATTAATTTTATTTACATAAAACCTTTAACATATTGCCAATCTAAGTGTCAATTTATTTAAGAATAATAGTTATTGTAAGTGTCTAAAGTTACAACAAACTTCTTCATGTTGAAGTTCCATGTCAATTGCGTCTTAAAAAAAGGCTATAGTTATTTCACACTATATAAAACTCTAAATAAATGCCATAAATGTAAATAATTTTGTAGAAATTGATATGCGTTGTTTTAAGAAGAAATTAAATATTTTCTCAGTCAATTTTAACTAAGATTCTTTGAAAATAGTGTAAAGTTTAATATGAGTTTAATGATTACATTTTCATAGATGAGAAACTATTGAAATTGGAAATAATCAATCTATTATTTGTGCTATGTTAGATGTAAGAACAACAACAAGAGAAAAGATTATCAAAAGTCAGGAGTGGTGATTTGTGATCTTATCAGCTGAGGAAGAGGGAGAGTAAAAAAGGAAAATTTCAATTTCCAGGCCAGTCTGAGAGACAGCCAGAGAACAATGATTCAGAAGACCTAACCACCACCACAATAACAACAAACAATAACAATAAAACTAACAAAAATAAAACCAAAGTTTAAAAATTCTCTGCATTTTCAATTAGAAAAGCATCCATGTGAAACTTGATGTTCCCTTTTATAAAAATGTCATTATATATTGAATATGATAATGCATTTATGTCTATTGGAGGGTTATGTAATAAGTGGAGTTTTCCATATTCATAAACAGATATAACTATCTTCAATTTCATCTGCTTAAAAAGACATGATTCTATTTCTTTTTTGTGTTTCCATTTATATGTTTAGGAAACAATTGCTACTTGGTATCTAAAGCTCTGCCAATAAATGTTCAGAGTGGTACTTCCAAGAGTACCTAGAAGGGGTGTCCACCTCTCTGAGATATGTTTGGCAAAATGAAAAGGTCTAAGGCTCTACTGTAGGGTTGAACTACTTGTTTTCCATGAAACAATGAATTTCTTGAGAACATTCTCAAGTGGTTTAGGGAATGAATGATTGATATTGGCAATCCAACATACAAGTTGATTGTGTCTTACTACTACACACTTGTTATGAAAACAGTTTAGGATAAGCACCAGCCCTGCATGCATTTCAGGACAAAATAGACCACTGATGTAGTTACAGTAGAGATTCTAAAAAGGAGAAATTAAATTAAGGCAAGCTTGTATTGCATTGGAGTGATTTATATCCTGCTTACTCTAAACTACTGGGAAGTGTGAAATCTAAGACTTGGTGAGCATAATTTCAATAGTAGAATGTGAAAAATTTTAATATGTTCAAAAGAAAAAATGAATGATTAAATCAATACAAAAGCTGTAATCACCTATTTTTTTCACAGTAGCATTTTAATAATGATTGTTTCTTATTCCAAGAGATGAGAAATCCATTTTTTCATAATACTGTAGACTATCTATATTCACTCTCTGTTGTAGAGTGTAATTTTAACTTAATGTATGTGCACATTATTTGTATACTGATGAGGTATTTTTTTTCCCTTCCGTGTTCCTACTTCAAAGCCCTAATTACTTAAATTCCTTTCTGCTTTTTATGCTGTGAAATTAGTCTTTGGTACTCTCATCAGGATGGAATACTTTCTCATATATCTAACCTCAATTAGATTGGGTTATCTCATCACAACACTGCATGCTAAACTATAACTATATTAAACACATAAATCAAAAAATGATTAACTGTGAATTGCAACATTTTCAGGCTTAAGGCTTATTAAAAAGACTGTTGGAGTTAAGTTTCTTGCTTTTTCATTGAAGGGATTTCTTAAAAGAAAATGTCTTACAAAGTGTTGGAACAATAAATGACCTGAAAATAAAGTGATTAATTTAATTAGGAAATGTTTTTCTTATTCTTAGGAATAAAAATCTATATCGCTTACTCATTTTCTCTACCTTCCTCCTTGTCTTCCCTTGGTCTTTCACTTCTTGCTTTCAATCATACTAACTCCTCCCCTCCCTCCTTCATTTCCTTCTTGTTTTCTTTTTATCTCACTAAATCTAAATTCCAGAAATCCTCCCTGTGAAGGAATCAGAGGAACAGTCACTTCAACCAATGGCAGCATTACTATATCCATGTGTTTTGAGACTCAATATCTGTGACAATATGAAGAAAACTATGCAGCCTCATAAGGGAAAAGCCAACATTATTGTATACACTCTTCTTGCAGTTAAGAGAACTGAATAAATGTTTCTCTAAATTTATACATGGGTAACTTAGTGACTAATTCATGAAACCCTTCCTACAAAAAGGAAAAACAGCAAAAGGCTGAGAACACTAGTTTATATAATTTAAAGTGGAATTTGACATTTTATGAGGGAAAAAGTGGCAGTATTGTATAGACAATAGAGTGATTGTCTCCAAATTGTTTTGACTAGAAATACTCTGTGACTTCCAACTTGCTGAATTACATGCATATTGTGTAAAATCATGAGATAAAAGGGATGCCATCTGTTATTCAACAACTCATCCAAAAATTGTTACTGAACAAATACTATGGATCCAGCATTGTTTGATACACAAGGAGTATAATGGGAAAAGAAAAACAGAAAAGCAGCTGTTCTCAGAGTCCAGTTCAGGGATCCATTCTATTCATTTACTATGCAATCTTAAAAATGAAGCCTGTAAAAGATAATATCTATTTCAAAGAATATCTTAATAAAAGGAGTATGAATAATAGATAGTAACTTCCAGGCACTATGTACCAATCATGTTTAGCAATTTACAAGTACTCACACATCTAATTATAATTTTTAAGACATAAATATGTGACCTGAACATTGTAATGTATGAAGTACAAATATATATGAATTTTCTAACTAATAATGGTATATAATTTGCAGAAGAGTAAATGACCTTTAGATATTTTTGTGTACACACTGAAGTAGCATATTGGACTTTTTTTAAATTCAAGTTTTGGCATTTAAGTAAATCACTAAAATATTTTTTGTAATCAATGGCATTGTTAATGCATAGGTATCATGCTAATGTTTCAGATCAAATATCAAAGAGAAAATAATTCTTTAAAAAAGCATATATCGCTATTTCAACTCTTTATATACTCCCAGATCTTCACCAAATATCCTCAGAGAAGTTTCTGGTAACTTGAAGTAATATCCAACTTGAATCCACAGAATAATCTTCTTTGTTATATTAATATTGAATATTTTAATATTCTAATCTATTAAAAAACCCTAGAATATCAATTTATTAATAATAATGGTGAGTGTTATTAACATAGTTATTTCTTTCTTGATGGGGCCCCAATATTGAATGCTATTCAAATGGTCTTTTCTTCCCTGTGCTTGCACCACACACACACACACACACACACACACACACACACACACACACACACCACAAACACACACAGTGAGTCAGTCAAAAGTTCTGGGAAACTAGTAAAGAAAAAGGAATTACCAAGCCAAATATGGAATAGATGAGGACCCAAGTCTAAGACACTCTTCCCCACTACCACTTGTTCATCTGTGGTTCTTACTCAGAAACCATATGACTGTGAAATATTTTGTGCCTTTATTCCCATTCTACAGAGACAAAGCGCTTCTAGATTGGGGTCACAGTACAGAAACCACCAATTACAATAGAAGTGCAGCACATTTAGAGACAAGAGATTCAGATTTCAACTTTCATGAGTTCTTTGTGAGAGATAGGAAAAGTCCGATTTATGGAATTGATCACAGAAAAATGTGCTTTCTTCAGTGCTCTGGGATTTAGATTGATAAAAATACAGACATTACAACTAGTGCATCTAACAGTCCTGCAACCATGGATTCAAGAAGCCACATTTGGTGGTAATGAGGGCATTAGATGTGGACACATGAGCCTTTCTTTTTTCTTCACTCCAGGAACAGCTCTGAATTAAAATTATTTACTGTACTCAAAATTCTAAGTAATTTGCAGATGAGTCACAGTATGTGAGAAGATGTGCATGTGGTAATTCAAATACTGCTCTATTTTATGTAAAGGACCTGAGAACCTATCCATTCATGGATTTGTAATGTAAAGTCCTAGAACTAATTCTCCATAGATGTCAGGGATAACTACAGTAGACTATTTTTCAGTTCTTTATATGGACACCAGGAATCTAACATAGAATTTAAATACTTTTAAAAAATCTGCATTGCACTCAGGGATCCTGCAGTATCTCTAAATTCATCTTGACAAAATTTAGAAGATAACTGAAAGAAGTTTATTAAATATTTAAAAACTTAAAAGATGTCTGGAAAATTGTCCCCTAGATCCTAGGGCACAGGCCATTTTCTGACCACTTCCGTGTTCTGAGAATCATGTAATTCCCTTGGCTGCCTTATCTATTTTCATTCCCAGAATTTTAGCATCTTTAATTTTTTTTTGTAATTTCCATTGCATAATTCTGTGTATAATACTCCTGTGGAAACGATGTATCCACTTGGATAATCTATACTATCCTCCCCATTTTCAGGTTGTTTATACAGTGATTTTAGTTTTTTCTTATAAGATATTAATATATTTATAGCTGTCCTGGCTTAAGAATTCAGCATGTTTTTAGTGTCTGCCATTCTGCGTATCTCAGACCCAAATCAAAACTAATCTTTCATATACATAAACTCAGAAGCAATTGCCATAGAATTTTTTCTTCTGCTTGCTTTTGAACCACAGTCATTCTATATTATTTTCACCAATATTTAGCTTTTTGTTTAGACCAGAAATCTGAATGCATCTGACTTCTTCATATTCCTTTTAGGCTCTGACATGCAGAGAGACCAGTTAGCATCCCAATTTGAGGATACTTAATTTTCCAACAAAATTATATCTTATGATGCTTAAAATAAAGATGTTAGCTTTACTCACTTCAGGGAATCCAGTTGGTTATGTGAAACTTCTTGACAGTCTATGTGTGCTGTGATGATGGTTCATCGGGAATCTCTAGTCAACCAAAGGAACACAGCGGATACCCTGAACAATTGGCAGAGATAATTTATTCTGAAATTGCAGTCTTTAAGATTTAGTTGCAAAACTCGGCAGCGTCTGTGTGTGGTATTCGGGCTGTAGAAAGCAAGTGAGGGAAGGAAAGGGGCTTGCTGATCCCCACTTCTATTCCCGCTGTCACTCTTATTGCCCATGTATTCCCGCAGAGATTGTCCCTAATTTTAGTAGTTGAATTAAGAGGCAAACTCGTGTGTGCATGGAGAGAGTCCATCTGGAAGAAAACCTGAGTAGGGGACCAAGCCTGTGCCAGAGTAAATGCTTCCTCTAAATGGTTCTCCTCACATGAATGCCACTGCTGAGACAGGCCCAGCTACACACTGAGCTAGATTGACAGAGAATGTAAATTATTCCCCTGTATTGGTGAAGTAGACTCCAGTGCTTATAAGCTGCCGTGGTTTTCTTACAACTTTTCCCATTTCTCTTTCCCTGAAGAATCTGCATGCATATGCATATTTAAAATTGAAAAGGATAGTTGTTTTCAATGCTAAGGAGTGATATTTTATCTTTGAATGTACAATAACTCAAAATATAGAATATTAGAGCTTTTCAGTAGCAAATGATAACTTTTATATTTCCCTTCTTTTCTCCCAGATCTGTTTTCTCCTAAGATACTTGAGATATTTTGTAACTTCTAGGTACAAAATTTTACTACTAAAGTATTGTTATTACATATTTAACTATTAATTGTATAAGATTAAAAATTCCTATGTATTTCATGGTATAATTTTTAAATGAAAATACTTTTTCATCCTATAAATTGTTTCTTTTCTTCTGTTTACTTTCAGATTCTTCCTACTTACCTAATCACTCAACTCTGTATTCTTTCCCTCTTTCTCCCTTTGAAAGAAAACAAATCAATTAACCAACAAACCACAAATCAGAATTTTAAAATGGACAAAGAGGAAATAGTGTAGTTTTAGGTATAGAATTACTAAATAGATACAGAAATTTAAGAGTGAGTTATTTTACATAAAAATTAACTACTAAGGAGGCTACAGCAGGAGGATTGTTCTAAGTTTGAATGTATTCTGAGCCACACGGTGATTCCAAGGCTATCCTTCACTATCGTGTGATACTTTGTCTCCAAAACAAAATATAACAATAAAACAAAATTATATTAATATAATAAATACTATAATGAAACAATTACCTTTTGTTATCACTTTTCTTGTTTCTTAAGTAAGGAGGAACAAACTAAAGATAAGAAAGCACAGATTCGCAGCAGTTTTAAGTGAGGACACAGGAACTGTGCGACCTCAAGCCACTGGTATTCTGATATGAAGAGGGAAACTGGGAACAGAGTTCCCATCCCTAGTTAAGGCAGTTGGTAGAAGCTCAGGAAGGGTGAGTAAGATTTCCTTTAAGGATTTAGTTGCTGGTGGGTTGTCCTTGCTCCATGACTTCCACATAGCCAAGAGTACAACAGTATATGGTCAGCATAAATTGGACTTGACACTTTTGGGGTTTTTGTTTGTTTGTTTGTTTTTTGTTTTTTTGAGAACACAGTTTGGTGAGCAGGAAGGAAGATGAATCTGCTGGGGTGGGGTTCAAACTACATTGTATAAAATCTTAACAGAACTAATAAAAATTGAGAAAAGAAAGAAAACTCTTTGACTTTATTTCAGTTTTACACTCAATGTCAACAGTGTCTGGTCTTTGGGAGTTTTCTTCTATTTATGGAGCTTCTTTAGCCTGTTTTAACTGAGACTTGGTTAATTAGCAGATATACAGGTACTGATGAATGGAAATCACTATTTACTTTTAAAATTATCTCTGTTTTCTTTATTGGTTCCACAATGTGTTTACACACAAAAAACACAAAAAACACAAAAAACAAAGGCACTTCTGTATATATTTTTGCAATATCAGTAGCTCAGCTCACCATTTTTCCTGTTGGTTACTGTTTTATTAAGTAGAAGTTCTGTTTTAACAGTGGAGAAAGACACGTCAACCCTTGTGGATCAGCTATTTACAAGCAAATAGAAGGCATTGAACATTCAAAATTCTGCCATATAGTACAAATTGTAGCCTTCCTACATTTCTGAATACTTCCTGCTCATAGGGTTTGGGGAATTGTATCTCATATTAATTGCAGCTAAATAAAAAAAAAAGTGTGGTTGGTACTGGAAAGGCATGTCCATAATTAAAAATACTAATTGTTCTTCCAGAGGATCTGACACAATTGAGGTTGACCTAACTGCAGTGATGGGGAGTGAAGAAAAGATAGACATATCCAAAACACCTGTGGTCAAGTGAACTCTACGTACTGATGGAGACACACTAAAAGCAAGCTGATAACTCAGTAAATTTACTGTATTCAGCATGTACTAGATGGCAGAAGGTTAGCTAATGTTAGCATGTCTCATGTTGCAGCTGTCCAGGAGAAAGCTACCATTCATAGTTTCTGTGTGTGGGTTATTGAGGAAGGTTAATTCTTAGAATACTAGGCCTAGAGAAAGGCTTTGCCATTCCTATGAGCCTGACCCAGCGAAAGATTTACCCTCCCAAGGGTTCTGGGACATCATGGTCCTTGACATGCCATGCTCGTGCCAATATTACACATTCAGAATTTCATGGGTTCCCACAAAGAGCCAAGTTTGGTTTCCATCAACTGTATTAGACAGCTCATAGCTACATACCTATAGTATATAATGATTATATATTCATTATCCAGTAGCTTTAGTTTGTAAGAGTAGTTGTATAAAAATGAGGTGTCAAAAACCTGAGAACTCCTTGCAAAAATAGAAGTTTTAAGAATTGTTTTAAAAAGAAACAACATCGTAAGCAAAATGTTTTGTGCTAAGTTATAAAATTTGAAATAAGTTTGTGGAATTATTTCACAAATAATTTGTAAAGTTTGTGGACTAAATACCATGTTTTCCTACTAAGTTAATTTCTTGGTGATCCATGGTCTTAGAGAAAACATGAGTGGCACTTCAACTACTTACTATGTGTCTAAAGAGAGACTTTGGCAATCAGTTCACCATATGTATAATTAGCAGTTTGAAAAAAGATTCCACATACCTGTAAGAAATAAGAATCTGTGACATTTTCAGTCTCTGGACTACCAAAGCCACAAACAATATTTGACATATTATTACAAAATGGCTCTTACATTTAAATATGCAATGTAACATTAGTCTAATAAGCAGCCACAAAGCTATTCGATATAGGAAATAAAGAAACAAAAGAAGAAAGGTTCATCTTGAGGTCACAAAAATATCACAGTATGAATTTCCCTAGCTTCTCAGAGAAACAGACATGACCAAATGGAACTTCCAGGGAAACCTGCAAACTACAACCTAAATGTGCCCGTAGATGATGCTTTGAAACTAGAAACTAACAGGGAGGCATATCACTCTCGTGCTTTGCTCTTGTCCTGATATGAATTCCATTTTCCCCTAGAAGGTTTCCTTCTTGGCTCTAAACATAGACACATTTACAAACCCAGTGCACTCCAGTTCTCGAAAATTCCATTACTTCTTTTCATTTTCCACCCAGAGGCTAGACTTCCTACCAGAGATAAGTAGAGGGGAGAGACAGAAAGTGCAAACACCATCACCCTTGATGTCGCCACTTAATCAGCAAAGTACAAAGAGCTTCAAATTTGATTCCACTCGAGTCAATCTTCCTCAGCTTGCACAAATAATGTGAGCCCCTTTGATTTAAGATTTTTCAAAATTATGATTCTATCTATGAAAGAAACAAATTTTTAATTTTCCATTATTATTAAGATTTCATGCAGAAGTACAATGAAACATGATCAGATACCATTTTTTTATCCTTAAAGGAATTAAGTTGGTCTTTGATTGATCATTCGAGCAACAATATATTAGCAGTTAGCTTGTTTAATAACTTCTGTCATTCCCACCTTTCCAAAGCTATTGCCGACAAGAGTGTCTGTATTTGAACATCTAAGCTTCAATACCGTGCACCACTCAGTATGCTAACTACTGATTACATTCATCCACCCTCTCTCTTTTTTAAATCAAAGAACAGCTGTGATCCCCAGATAAGTAAACTAATCTTGTCTGTGCTCAATATCCTTATCTATAAAGTGGAGAAAACAGTATCTAAATCTCAAAGATATTTTGAGAAAAGCCAAGCATAGTACCTAGAAAGAGATAAACACCAAATAAGAATTAATTGTGCCTAGCTAACATTTACTCCAGGTACCAACCTACAACTAATTGAAGAATGAAAAATAATCACTATTATTGTCTGTAAACTTCTATCATGGTTGCTGCCCTTTTTAATGGGCATTGATTTTTAAGGAGAAAAATATATGTGTATTATATTAAATGCTTACCCTATTTCTGCCCACTTTGTATTTTGCCAGCTACCCAGCTACTCTTTATCTTTCTAGAGTGTTACTCAAGGAAAAGAAATGA